>NW_028288597.1:319465-638930 GCF_059628265.1 Tinamus guttatus | reverse complement strand
AGTCTTATAAATGGCTAGGAGCCTGGCAGCTATACTTGCTATAAACATGGTGCAATTCTGCTCTTCCACCCCCACTTTCCTCTTCCTGCTCCCCTACCCCCCAACCAACTAAGCAGACATGCTGTTCAGAGCACTGTTGGAAATATTTCTCTTGAAATAAAAATGCTGGGGTTTTTTTAAGAACTTTTGTGGGAATGTATAAATTCCTAATTTTCACTAGAAAAGTTACTGTAAAACAATGTAGTTAAAAATTAAAGCCAAATATGTTAGTATAGTTAGACTCTTGTTTCAACACCTTTCACTGACCTGATGTGGAAAAATGTGTGATATGTGCATGAATCGAAAACTGGTCTAAGATATTTCTCATTAGATCAATATAGCAAATGATTAGTGTGAGTGGAAGCAAAACTGAGTTGAGGATTGAAGCTGAAGGCCTGAGCATGACTACAGCTCTGTCAGTATGTTACGGTTTAGCTCTGCCCAGGCTCAGAACCAGCCTGAGGCCTTGCAGACACCACCAAGCTAACGGCAGAAGGTCCAGGGTGTGATGTGCCTGCTCACAGCAGAACTTATTGGTTTGGCTCGCAGTTACTCTGAGGATTTGTGAGGCTTTTGGTTATCTCTGAGGGTGGGAAGAAATTGCTTGATTGCGGTGTGTTTTAGGCCAAACTTGGACATGTCTGTATCAGAACCTAAAGATGTAGCCTGTGAATCTGCATCTTTGAAAGGAAACTGACATCGTTTGATACCTTGTCTCTCTTTGACTGCCTCTGAAAAACAGTTTAACTGTTTTTAAATCTTACGAGGCTTGTCTTGCTATTAAAAACTATTGTAAGAGAAGAAGCAATTAATTTCTGTTTTGCTGGCCATCTGAGTGCACAATAGCAGAAAGAGATCTTCACTTCGGGTGATGTTTCAGTCTCTTCACCAAACTTATTTTTGGACTCTGTATTGAAGACTGATGATTCTCTGGCTTTAAAGCCACTTAGATGCAGCATTTCCAAGTGGCATGGGTAGGGGAGGCAAAACTTTTGAGCTTTGCTTGGTGTGATCGCTTCCTTCCCTGTCTGCAACCCTTCCTCCTGCAACCCAACCTGACCTGAGTTTGTGGAGGACCCATCCTTGGGACAAGCTACTCCTTTATGAAGAAGTATTTTCTTGAGCAGGGTGTCCGCAATAAAGATGAAGAAACTTCCTCCTTTTTCTCTATTTCCTCTGTGTTTTTATTAGCATGGACTAATTTTATGTAAGACACAGATTTATTTTAGAGCCTAAGTTGTATCAGTCTAATGTACAGAGACTACTTTTGATTTAAAAAAAAAAAAAAAAAAAAAAAAACTTATGCTACGCTACTTCTGGAAAGGATGTGGTGGCTATCTAGTAAGGAGGATGAGAAGCTACTATTTTCTGTGGAAGGAGACCATGGTGTATACACTGAGTGAAGAAGTTACTGCCACTGAGCATCAGACTTCACCAGCTAGAAACAGTATCTTCACAGATCTGTTGAGATTTCAGAGCTGAGCTTGGTTGAAAAGTGGCACTTGTCAGTTTTGAGATGTTGGGCTACTGGGGCCTTTGTCTTCTCAGGGAAGAGACATGTTGAGTAATTGGAACTCAGGGTGGCAATACAAGAAAATGGCTTGAGACTAAAACAAGCTAACCTTGCTGGCCTATATACTTTATAGGCAGTGGCAAAGATTGGGGGTTTTAATCAGCCTTACTAGATTAGGGGAATGGAATTTTGTGCAAGTATGCAACAGAAAAAAATCATGAATTTGGCTGAATCTGCCCATTGTCACATGGAGAGATGGGTGTGCCTATCCTCTTGTGCTTGTGTTCGTGGACAAAAGGATTAAATGTTAGCAAGGCTGGTGGGCTTATTTCTGGTTAGGTAGCAAAAGAAAACGCTTGGAAAACAATGTCATGAGGTTTGACTGAATACATACAGAACCACAGAATTGCATAATGGCTGAGGGTGAAAGGTATCTCCAGAGATCTTCTAGTCCAGCCCTCCTGCTCAAGCAGGGACACCTAGAGCACATGTACAGGGTCACATGCAGGCAGGTGTGGAAGATCTCCAGAGAAGGAGACTCCACAACCTCTCTGGGCAGCCTGTTCTGGTGCTCTGTTACCTTCACAGTAAATAAGTTCTTCTTCAAGTGGAGATTAAACTTCCTGTGTTTTAATTTGTACCCATAAATGTGTGTACCTCCAATTCCTGTGTCTTGTGCCTCACCATTTATTTTTTATTTATTTTCTTTTTTTTCCAAATTATTAATAATTAAAATTTATATTTGGAATGATAGCAGGGTATACCTTTTTTCGTTTGCCTAAAATGTGTTGAGCATTAAGTCACCTCCCTGATATTTTGTTCATTTTTTGTGTACAACTGTTGCAGACCAGTTCTCATTTCTCTACCATGTCTCAGCTTCCAGGCCCACTTTTGGGCAGCTTTCATTGAAGAGGTCCATACGTGCATAGGTGGTAGGTGAGCCTTGCCTGCCAACTGTAATGTACGTGGCAGTAGATGTTAGGGACAAGGTTGCCTTTGTGGTTCTCAGGAAGTAGTTCGCTAGCTGAAACTAAGGTTTGTTTTAAAAGTTGGGGTCCCACTGCCAAAACCTCCACAGCGTGTTCTTTATCTTTGGAAGCTTAAGAAATGGATGGTGATTAAATGCAATTCCCACTTTCCTCCCATCTCGCATCCTAAGCAGCAGCAGGAGAAGGAGGATGGCTTGTCCTGGCAGTGCTGGTGACTGCTGCCTGGTGTTATGGATGAAGAATCTCATAGAGGAAACTAAATAATGAGCAAGGACTCATGTCTGTGTGGCAGATGGCACACAGTGGTGCTGTGTGAGGGACAAGGTACATGAGGCAGGAGGTTGTGTGCTCTCTACCACGGATAGCAGAGACATACAACATGTATGGATGCTAGCGTTAACACTTAACGGTTTTCTCAAAAAATGTTTGCATGTATTCAAGTACGTATGAAGGGCTATTAGTTTGCCCTTTCTGAAAGGGAAACACAAGGCAGATAAAGGCCTGCACAGTGGTGACCAATGGCCTTTCCTTGGTCTTCTCAGATATTGTGCTTCATGTGGCCCGTTTCTTTTTACCTCCATTTCTCTGCCTCTCCTGTATCTTTTCATTGCCTGTCCCTAGTCACTGTGGAGTGCTTGTATTTTACAACAGCTGTCAGTTCTCGTATCTCTCACCCATCCTCCCCTAGCTGGCACAGCGATAATTGAAATCAAAATGCTTTCCCTTTGACTTCTTGTCTTGCAGTAAAATAGGTCAAAATGTTTTGATAATGCCGTTTGAATGTTTCGGAATACATCGGGATATTTTGCTTTAATAAATATTTTAAGACTTTTACACTTTAGCCCATGTCAGGGTAAAAATAAATACAGAACTATCAGACTTTCCCCGCAGGACAAAAATTCCATTTTCCAACCATCTCTAATTATTTCCATTCTGCTGTCTGGAAAGGATCTGGAGACAATTTAGGAAGCCAATTTACTGTTGACTTGGGAGAAAATAATTTACCCTCCTGAGCCTCCTTAGATGCATAGCCAGTGGCATGCGATCAGCAGAAAATCTCAAGCTCAGTGGTTTTGATGTTCACTGAAGGATTTGGAGACCATGAAAGAGCCTGAATTGTACATACCTGTAGATGCAGTTTTTCTAGCTGTGATAGACAACAATTTACAAGAGCATGTTTACAAGTTGAAGAACTCTGTGCATGGGTGAATGCTCAGTGCTCTTCATGATAAAAGCATGAAAGTTTCTGACAGGCTCTGCAAAGTGTCTCTTCATGAAGTAGGTAGAGCCCTGTTCGTTACCTGCTTCCTTCTGGTGGAAACTTAGTTGAAATTGCTGGGTTTGGACCCACTCGTGGTGGCTGAATAGCGATATCTCCAGTTAGTGGTGGGGTGTGCTCTGACCTCCTGTGATGGAGAAGGTGGTGGTGAGCCCACGGCTAGCACCTGGGGCTTCCCGCTGTGCTGCCCTGCGCCATGCCTTTGCTGTATTTATTTGGTGCCTCTGCTGTATTCGTTCCGACAGTTGTGCTGAGCGGTGTTACGTGCGAAGGCTGGAGTGACCGAACATGCCACTGTCTCAGCTGGCACATGAGAATGGAGTTGTCTGCAAACAGATAATTCTGTGTGTCAGACTCATGGGGTGAGGGGGCATGAGTATGTTTATGTGCTTAAGTCTGTGCAGCTTGACTTTATTGTTCCTGTGGTGGAGCAGCATCCATAGCTCCAGCAGTGAGCTCATTTATGGAGCTTCTGCTACTCCCAAAGCATTTCTTTCTGTTTCTATCTTTTTTTTTTCTTTTCATCACTATTCTACAGATTCAACCTTTTTTTTTCCAGCTTTTCTTACATACCAGGGTTGCATACATCATCCTGCATGCCTCTTTAATCCTCTTAAAGCTGTGTTTAACAGGATTTAGGGGTTTGTCTATAATGAGTGTGTTGAGGTTAGTAATTTTCAATTACAATTTTCTGACTCTCAATTAAAAGAGGTGGTTGACTCTTTATGTGGAAAATTTAAATCTTGTTTCTCATTTAGGCTGGCAAAAAACTGTAAAATGAAAACTCATGGATACACAGAACTAGCATTCCTAAGAAATATTGTAAAAAGTTTTTCATATTTAACCTTTAGAATTTTAAAATTTTATGTGCTTTGTATTATTCGAGCAAATCGAAGAATATCGGGTATTCAAATGGAGAGCAGACAATTTCCCACAGCCCTGCTTTTAACAGTGCTGGACACATTTCATTTTGTATGTGATTTCTCTGATTGCCAACTGACTACATCATACAGGTTTTTGGCTTATTCGTTCTCTGTCTTATGACCATCAGCAGATATTTTGAGTAGCGTGTTTTAAAGCCACAGATCCTCTTGTTGCCTTGGGTTTTGCCCATTACCTCTGGTAATGGAAAAGCTCTAGCTGATTTTGTGGTGTCAACGAGTGGTGCAGAAGACTCTTCCAGGGAGCCTTTTGGCATGACCCCAGTGGTCGCCACTGATTGTACCTTGTGTGAGCAAACATCAAAGGGGTGTCAGGGAGACTCAATTTGTTTACCAGCAAGTGCCAATTTGGAGATGGCCATGGGCGGCCAGCAAGTGAGCTAATAGCTTTCTCGGAGATGGGGAAGTGGATTGGAGAGCTGTGTGAGGCCAAGCAGGTTCAGCTGGAGGGACCTTTGTCTGTTTTCAAGTGGTCTTGAGAAGCAGCCCAAATGAAGGGGAGAGACGAGGGGTGTCTGTGGTGACCGTAGGGCCTGTAGATGTAGAGTATCCCCAGTGTGGTACACCTGTGTTTCATGGAAGCAGAAACTCACTGCTGGGAATTACGGGAAATCAGGGTGGTTGTGCTTCTTGACCATTGTGGATTTAGCAGACTGCGTCCTGGACTACTGCACTCTAGTCTGGGTACAGCAGCTTCAGGAAGTTATATGATACCTATCAGGCAATTCATAGTAGTCTAAACAATTATGGTGTTTAGAAAATTGTGTGTACGTTGGAGGAAGAACTTGGATGGTTATGTCTGCTTTAAGTGCAGTGAATTAAGATGTGTACATGGGATAGTTTATCTTGGTGATAATGGGAAGAGGGATAATAACCTGGATATTTGAAAACTATAAACCTTAGGCAGAAGGGGTTATTGCTTATGATGCTGCAAGGGATTATGAATGGTTAAAATTGGAACTTGTAAATTTAGTCTAAATATCAGGAAGAATATTTTCACAGTCAGATCTCATAAGCAGTAGAAGCTTCTTTCCAGGGAAATGATGGGTTGTCTATCTCCAGGGGTGTTTAAATTTAGGCTACACAGAACACTGGATTATGTAGTGCTGGGAGCCAGCCCTTCACTGGCAGGACCAGGATTGGCTGCAGTATCTGTCTGTCAGCAACTTTGTTATGATGAAATGTTTCCTGGAGTCATTCACAAGGGGGTTAAGGCTATAAAACACTTGGGGTTTTCTTGGTATAAGGCTTGAAAATATCTGTCATGAATTGCACAGACAAATTTCTGACCCAACTGTTTTATGTGACAATGTCTGCAAGATCTTTGTGCACACAATTATCTAAGAAGCGTGTAGCCCAACGATGATAATGATAAATTATTCACTAAATCTGTTGTTGTAAATGACGGTGAATAGATTGTAGGTTAAGAACAAGTTTAAAAGGCTTTCTTTGAGCACCCTTTAATTGCTGTTTTTGAATTTACCGTTAGTCAGTTATTTTTTCACTCCCCTACACTTTATACTTTGGATCATAGTTGTGCGGGAGGGAAAGGTTATTAAATGCCGCTAATTGAATTCAGACTAAGCCAGTTTTTAATCTTATTTGCATGGAACTGGCATAGAAATTAGAATATTCAGCCTTCCAGCTATTAAAAAGTAACAAGTAAGTCTGAAACATCACAGAAAGTGTCTTGGCTGTTTAAAGTACTTTGTTTTCATCACAAATCATAGTAAAAGATTTTTCTGGATTCTGCAATATGCTTGACCAGTAAGTATTCTTAAACATGCTTCATTTTTAAAAAATAATTTACTCTTTTTGAACAGTTTTTATTTCTTCTAATCCTCATATTGATGTGTTTCTTGTAGTATTTCTCACTGATATTTCTGGTGTATAGGAAAGACAGTCTCACAAATAGAGTTTATTTAGTAAATACTTCAACAAACTGTGTGGAGCTATTTTTTTAGTTGTCAGCATAGAAGTTAGACATTAACTTTTGTTCACTTGTATTCTTTATATGAGATAAGATATTCTTATTAGACAATTATTTTCCTGCACCAAAGATCTTTTTATGAGGACTCCATATTCTGCTGATGCTTCCTTTCCATTCCTTGTCAAAGATTTCTTTGTAGAATTGCTGTAATGGAGATTTCTTGTTAGGAAAAACTCCTTCTTAATACATAGACTATATTGCAATTAGTGTTGCAGTACAAAGTGTTATCAGTAATTTAGTCGTCATTGTTTTGGAAGAAAAATGTTTTTATCTTCTCATTTAATTGTGTGTGTGTATGTGTATATGCATATACATATTTATATGTGTGTGTACATAAATATACACATGTGTGTACAGGCACACACATACACAGATATATGTAAACACCTACATACAATCTTGCAGAGAAGACACAAGAATGAGTAAGTGATGCTTGTTCGCATCAGGTGTTTTTTGGGGAGCCATACCTGTAAAGATGCATCAAAAGTTGTCTGTAGTATGTTTTATGCTGGTTACTGTTATACCTTCTGAACTTTTTTTGGAATAGGAGCTTTAATTTCTGAAACTTTAGGCACTAAATCCTAAAAAGCTCCAAGCTAGTGGTTTAACCATGTGAGCTTTTTGCTATCACATGGATAATAGACATTCCATTTTTCATTCACAATTCAGAAAGTTAGACAACTGTTGGCGTGTTTGTTCTTAGCCACATCAGAGTCAGCATCTGAATTAAGCATATATAGTAGTTCCTTTAAGAGCAAATTTTTACACAAAGGTCTTTTTTTTTTTTTTTTTTCTCCTTAGTTCAAACATAGTTTGACAGTTCCAGTTTCTTCCTGATTTTAAATTTACTGTTTTATTTCATCTGAACAAATTGGAGTGTTGTCTGTTTGCATGCATCTTCATACACATTGAAAGCTTCCATATGGTATTTAGATCAGATAAGATTTCAGGAAATGAGAATGTGCCTTATATGCGAATGACTCTAAACATGCTCAAAGAGCCATTCTGTAAGAATGAAATAATATTTTGGAGTTTATTCTTCTGATTGCATTTCACAGAAGATAGAACAAGCAAGCAAGTTGATACTTAAAATTCAGAGACGTGTTGTTCCAGTGCTTACTGCCTGCTAATAATCCATGGGCTGTACGTGTTTGCATAGCGAGGTGATAGGCGCTGTTCAAGAAAGCCACCAAAATAGCATCTCTGACAGCCTCAGACTGCTGGACAAGTTTTTAGGGAGTCAGGATTTTGTGTCCTAGGTGATTCACAAAAGGAAATGATGCCTGCATCTCTAGGCTGCTGGTAACATATGCTGATATGCTAGTTTCTAATTACCAGAAAGTCCTACTGTGGAAAAAAATTTTAGTTGATCACCTTAAAGTGAGTGACTGTTAACACTCTTTGCTCGTCACATTGTTAACATAGCTCTTTCTGATGTCTTCTTTTACTTATTTAATTATATTAACAGCTTCAGCTGAATTAAGTGCTTATTCTAATGAGCCCAGTATATGCATAACTTTAATTATGTGAATATTTTCAGTGATTTGGATGGTAGTAGACTTGTGCCTGGGATTGTTTCAGTGTTAACTAGCCTTGCTGTATTAGTCCTCATGTGACTGCAGAATATTAGCTTGTTATCCAGTTTAACTGAGCCTCTTCTTAAGATGAGTATAAAACCAAAAGCAAACAAGTGTCACATCAAGTGATTTTTCTGCTTGTTTGGTGCATTACTATGTTTTGTATTTTTGAAGACACATAGGTATTGTAATTATAGTAGACTGCTCTGTTTCCTCGAAATATCAAATGCATTAATCTCCCAAAGCTGTTCCTCCATTCTGTCGAGTTTAACTGGCACATCTCTTCTTTCTTGATCTTGTATGTATTCTTTTTGATACACTTGTTGCATTTCTTAATCTATAGACTGTTTACCTGCTTTTATGATAATGGCAAAATGAATGCATTCAGTAAGCTTTTGTTTGATAATGCTGTAAAATGAGATAGCCCGGTAAGAGTAGTCATACTGAATGGGATTATGACAGTTTATTCACGTGATATCTCTGCAGTTCCAGCAGTACTGTCATTTTACAGATGTGCAAGATGAGATATACAAAAGTAAATATATGATTCAAGCTTGTTGGGGCACAGTTAGCAAAAGTAAATGAATAAATACTCTCACGGTCAGCCAGATACAGAATAATTAGCCATTAACATCCAGTGATCCTATTACTTTTTTCCTGTCTTCCCTCCTTGTATATGTGCAGTGTGTGTGGACACTTCACCTTCTTGCTGTTCTTCTCATGGAGACTTCCACTGCATGCATTCTGGAGAGTGATTCATAGATTTCAAGATTTTGTAAAAAATGTGATTTACTGATACTCATCCTTTCGTTCTCTCTTCTCATTACCAATTGTATTTTAAGAAACAGCATAAGTAGTCTTCTGTCTCTTGATAGTCCCATCAATTTTGAGTCCTTTTTGAAAGAATCCTGGGGATTTTTTTCTCTCTTTTACATCCTCTTGCTGTCAGCCTTATGTTACGACCTTTAGCTTGCTGATGGAAGTCTTTAGGAGAATATTAGCATTTATTATTTGCCATTAAATCTGTAGCTAGATAAGTACAAGCAATGCTCGTGGCTACCTCAACACTATCCTCCTTTTTCCTGACCTTCTGCGAAGAAAGCCATTTTGGCAGAAGCTGTGGCCTGTTTCATCAGTGGGATGCAAATGTCAAGCAGGGAGCTGGGAATATTGGTATTTTATGCCTGAAAAAGGGTCCATTCGTGTGCCATTTGAGTCATTAGGCAGTTTGTCAAACCATTATAACTCCATCTTGTGAACAGCAGAGAAACGGGGAGCACTGGGACCTAGATCTGCTTTCAAAACCAAGCCATTTACTTTCCTGGTCTGATGCATCTTTTGCAAATGCTGTGTCTTGCTTTGTGCAACAGGGGTCATCCGAAACAGGAGCTTTCCCCTGTTGTAACAGCCTGTTGGAGAGCTCATTAAAATCCCAGAAATCTTCCCGTCGGGCTCTCGGTGAGCAATGTCAGCAGCCTTTCTGCAACATGTAGACCACTTTGCCAACGTTGCTTATTTTTTATGTCGCTATTATGTAGACATCACGGGGCAACAAGAGCGAAGATACACATGACGAAAGGTTGCAGTAACAGTCGCCGTGTGTCTGTGAGCTTCCGCTTGCGGGCAGCGTGGGGAGCGCTCGGCGCTGCTGACGGGCGGCCGCGCCGCTCCGCCGGCTTGCAGCCAGCCGTGCAGCCCCCTCCGCCGGCTGCGCCTCCGCCCGCAGCAAGGAATGCACCGGATTACCGCGTCCCGTGAAGTATGAAGGGAATTTAGGAATTAAAGTGGGCCCGTACGTTGCAGATTTACATTAACTTACGGACTGGTGAGGTTATACATGCTAAGTCTAAATGCAGCCTGTGTTTAAAAGGGATTAAATGGTTAAGTTCAAAATTCCTTCTGCACTGAGCGTGGTTTAGATGGTTTAGAGCTATCAGCATACAAAATGGACTTCCCAAGTTTACTCGCAATATTGATTTATATGTTCGCTTATGTTCTTGAATATTAAGATTGGGCAAAGAATTAAGTGCTGCATGAGTTGCTGTTGCACATTTTTCACCTTATATGGAAAATTGCCTGGCAGTTATCAAGCAGAAGATTTGCTGTTATTGTCACATTCCTTAAAGTTGGAAGATATCTCATTTCTCTGACTAAAGAGTCAGCTCATAAGCTTGTATTTTTGTTATTCGAATACTGGTTTTTAGTTCGGGAATTGCTAGAATGGGCAGTTCTTTAACAAAATAGTTGTGGGCAGATTTTCGCTGCTCTGTTGCTGATTTCGTTCCTCAACTTGGTTAGAAAAGCTTACATGTATGCAGGTGAAACCATATTTCTGTTTCAAGTAACTTTGAATTCCTCTTTGCTGGATTTTATGTTATTTAAGAAGATGGCAGGAGTAGAGAGGAAGACCTGCAAAAAGTGTATACGTATAATGCTTAGGGGAGTAAACATCGATGATGATACTTTTTTCTATTGTCTTAATTCCTGTTAAAATGCCTTGTGTTTGCAGCTTTTTTGTGTACCTGCTTAGACGCTTGCCAATGAGTGTTGGTTGCGAAATCATTAACTTGCTGTGGAAATAGCTACATCTCAAATTAATCATCTTAGAGTGAGGTTAAATACGTGGAAAATGTGGAAGTGGAGAAGAGCCACTTGTTTAATCACTGATATTGTAGAATAGAGAAGTTGTATGAATATAAAATTTCCTTGTATCTCAGTTTAGTAGACTAGCATAGAAGCACTGATGAAGCCAGTGTATATCGAAACATTTGAGTTCATGCAAGAGAGATGTGGATCTATTGGAGTGGGTCCCAGGAAAGGGCTGTGAGGATGGTGAAGGGCCTGGAGCATCTGTTCTATGAGGAAAGGCTGGGAGAGCTTTGGCTGCCTAGAGAAGACTGAGGGGGAATCTTAGCAATTGCATTTAAATATCTGAAGGGAGGGTGTAAAGACAGTGGGACCAGATGCATCTCTGTGGCTCCCAGGAATGAGAGGCAATGGGCACAAACTGAAATGTAGGCAATTCTGTTTGAACCTAAGAAAAGGGTTGTGGGTGGGTGTTTTTTTTTTTTTTTTTTTTTTTTTTGAGAGAGAGAGAGAGGCTGTGGAATATCCATTCATGGAGATACTCAAAAGATGCCTGGACATGGTCTGGATCAGCCTGCTCTAGGCGTCCCTGCTTACACGGGGGTTTGGAATAGACAATCTCCAGAGGTCCCTTCAACCTCAACTGTTCCACAGCTGGTGAGATATCTGTGTCAGGTCTGACTTGTTTATTCTCTCAAAATAAAAAATAAATGCTTTCTGTATGAAATGATTATGATATTGTGGAGGGCAGTAAGTACTGCTTACTACTGCTCATTGGTTTTCTAATATGTAGCCCATAGTAAATTTTTAGAGCCGGTATTCCACCACTCATGACTTGACTTTGCATTATGATGGTGGAGATTTTCCTATGTTACTAATCGGGAAATAAAATGCTATGAAATGATAGTGATTAGGTGCAATGATTAGAAAACCTTGCCTGAAAACCTGACCTGACTTTTCTTTTGCACAGATCCAGAAGAGTTAACTGGTAAATGATACTCAGGTTTTCTTACTCTATAAAGGCAATGTTGGCTGCATTTTTTTAAATAATAAGACGTAAGGAAGAATTCATGAGCCTAGGAATGTTTTGAGCCAACAGAAACAAAAGGATAGTTTATATGGCTAAATACTTCGAAAAACCAACATTTGAAACATGTAGCCAAGTGGTTGTGTTAAAGTATCCATGCAATTTTCAGGGAGTAGGGCAAAAGATAGGGACTTTTATTTTCTGTTTGCTTGTTTGTGGTTTTCCCATTCTTCTCGTTTAATGGCTTGCCAGAAGAGAACCAGATTTCTTATCATGTATGGGTATAAAAGTTTTTAAACTACATATACTTATTTTTAGGCCTCCACCCCTAGGCTTTGAATTTTGTGAATGGCTATTTCAGTAAATTTATATCTATATGAGGAAACTGGCAAATTAAATACTGTGCAAATCCATGTTTTAAATAGAAGGTAAATGATATCATAAGAAAGCCAACTAAAAAAGATGGCATTTTTGTTTGCTATGAAGGGAATGATCAATGCTTCCTGCTGGCTTTTGCACCCTGCAATTGCAGATTCTGGCATGCAAATGACTTAAATAATGCTAGGTTTTGTGACTGGCTGGCGCTGTAAAATACTGGGACTGGGGTGACTTAAATATACAGCGCGTGGGCCAATCCCAAAGTCCTTTCTCAGGCAGAACACCCACTGAAATCACATTTAAGTGTTGTCAGTGGAAGCTTTGCCAAAGAAATCACTATGGATATGACCCCAAAGTTGTTATTGCTAAATTTCATATGTAAGCCTTTCATTATTGTGTTTTTTAAGAATGGAGCACTCCAGTGAACCCTGGAATTCATTATAACTTTCAATTTTTACCAAGGTATCAGTCCCTTAGTGGAAAACTATCTTACTATTGAAAACTAATTTTCTTCCTCTGTATTTCTTTTTTTTTTCCTTTCTTTTATTTTTTTTTCCTTTTTTGTTGTTTAAAAAGAAGTAGGAAAGTTTCTGTGGCTCAGATTTATTCTTGCTTAAGATATGCAATTTACTGAGGTGCCTAATTGAAGAGGTTTTTATCTTCCCAGTTTTCCATGCTGTCTGTGTAGGCAATGGAGAGAGTCATCTCTGGAGGGGATTTTGCTCGGTTACAATCTCTGTCATCTTCTGCGTGTGAGTTGTCCTCTCTCCCCAGTAACTACCGAGCCAGTGTATGGTGCATCCTGACTTTGGAAACTAAAGGGTGTTCAGTTGTCAAGTAGTGGATTTACTGTGAATTGTGACATATGCTATAGATAACTGGTTCGAAACTCCTCGTTAGGAGTTAGTTTTAGGAGTTGTACCCGTTAAGGGTGAAGGAAATGTGTATCATTTAGCATAGAAGATTCTGCATTATGGTAGGACCTTGTGAGGCCTTCGGTCTCTCCTCTCCTATACATTGTGGCTTTGGTCCCTTCCCACAGGCTGAGAGTTTCATACTGGATTCTGTGAAATCTTTTGGGAATCATGGTGTGAACAGACAGATTATATGTTCCATAAAACCTCCAAGTAAGGTATCTTCAGTGCATGATTGCTTCTACTGGAACTTGCTGTTTCAGGTGGTCCCTTCCATTCATTTGCTCCCAAGAGAGGGATTTTCAGCACAGAAACATGAGTATTTCATGATGTATATAGCTAAAATTGTAGGCATGCTGGCCTTTGCTATGTAGAATGTTGAAGCAATAGCTAAAATTGTAGGCATGCTGGCCTTTGCTATGTAGAATGTTGAAGCAACAACAACCAAAAGGCAGGCTGTTACTATTTTAAAGTTGTTTTTATATCCTTTTATCTTTGAAGCGGTATTATGTAGTATTATATGTAAAATGTTAAGAGACAGAGGAACACCCTTAGACATGTATCCTATATTCTGTTAAACATAATATTCTAAGCAGTGTTTAGTTTTTGCCAGTCTTTAGTCATTCATACAAAAATTTTCCATGGTATTTTTTCTGCTTCGGGCTGAACTCTTGGAAATACTTTCAACAGAAGTACTGCAAGGTACTGCAACTGTTTTAAAAAGAATGCATTACAGAAAATTAGGTAGGTTTGTTAACTTTTATTACCCAGCTGTTCTTCTGAAGACCTGCAATACCTTCAGGGAGCAGAGCAGAGTGTCAGGCTGCTTTTTACAGCCCTATGGAAATTAATCCAGATCGGCCAGCCTACCCAAGTCCTTGAAAATTGTTATTTGCACGTGTTCAAGAGAGCAGGCTGGAGGCTTGCTGATAAAATCTTTGAGTTCTGACTTTACAAAACATGATTCAATCCCACCAGCCTCTATCTATGCCTGGGGTAATGAATATGTTGGGTAGTACAGAACGTTACGTTGGGTAAGCCCCCGGTTCCAGCTGCTTCTGCTTTTTCAGAGAAAAAGGTATCTGGGTGTTTAATAGTCTTCCAAATTCAGTATTATGCCAAGATTCAGCTTTATGCCAAGAAATAGTTGATACAGTAATTGAAAAGAAGATGAAATCGCTACTGTTTTATTTATAATAAAAAAGGAATCCACTAATTTTTTTGATGAAGCTGGGTGTATGATCTGGTCTATACACTACTCTCCTAGGTCCGAAGACAATAGGCAATGCTCAAAGTTTGAGAAAAGGATCAACTTTCTGTCTTTTACCCTATTTTTTTTTTCCTCCCAGGTTGTAGTGGGGCTCTAATATTGCCAGCTTTTTAGAGTCTTTCTTTGTTATTTTGAACTCATAAATCTTGGAGTCATGGGAAAAAAAAATAGTTCAATTTATTGAACGAGATTGGTCTATCTGCTTTATTTCAAAACAGAGAAGCATGCAAACGCTACTGGAATGCTTTATGGAGGTTGAAAAAAAGAACATAAAAACCCAAGAATCTAAGACATGCTATTTTTAAGCTATTGAATAAATCTGATTAACGAAGGTTGATGACCTGAGGCTGATGAGATTAAGGGGAGGTCTGTGTAGTCCTTAAGGGTGGGAATGAAGTTGCAGCTGAGCCTGCAATTTAGCCTTGCTTAAATCAGAGTCTGAGGGCTTCATGTAGTTTGGGTTCTTTGCGCCTACATTTACTTTGTTCTTTGTGATTTGTAAAAGTATTTTTGATTCTCACCCCTCCCTATTTTAGGTCCTTATAAAAAAATCAGCTCTTTCAGAATGCATAAAATGCTTTCTGCTTGTGAGAAATGTTAACTGATAAAAGTAGAACTGGAGGGAATGTTTTTGCTTATAGTAATCAAACAATTTTTTGCTTCCTCAACTGTTAAAATTAACAGGAGATTTTCTGAAAGGTAAAGGACTATGCTTGTATTTGGGCAGGTGAGATGGAAAGGGAGAGGGAAAGCATCTTCTGTTGGCCAAGTTAACAGGCTAAAAAATAGCTCCAGATCTCAACAAATGGGTAATGGCCTGTTAGGTACCAATGGCTAGGTTGTGTTCACAATATTTCTAGTAACCTGCTGTGCTAACAGTGATGATAAGTGATGCTTTGTCCCCTTTCAGATCTGCATTTCACATTTCACACGCAGAGATGAAGGTTGCCGTGGATGTACCACGACTACTGCACCTGTGAGGGTACCATGTGGCACACCATTTTCACTCCATTCAGGCTATTAGGTCATTCTGTTTGTTCCTTAGCATTAACAGTTCTCCAAACATGCTCCAACCAAGAAGAACACCATTAATTATGTTGTGTAACCAAAACTTTATCATCAGGGCAACATTCTGCTCTTAATTTGGAGAAAGTGAATGGGTTGTAAACTAAAACAGTTAAGCAGTTCAAGACCTCCATGTTACAGAAACATAGATAAGATTTAATCAGTGTGGCAAATGATAGGCTTGCCCACAGGACATCTGGAGTTAATGGTGGATAACAATTTCAGTGTTTCTCTTTAAAGCTGCCATTCACCTGATGTGCTAAATGTTTCACAAATATAGTAAAGCAGTATTTTGGCCTATCTTTCAGAATAGTGAGGTGTTTTCCAGGCACTTCTGTTGTCTTAACTGATTCTGAATAGCCTGATGAAAATACAACATTAAAATTTCTTGTGCATAATGTCATGTTCCAAAATTATATAAGATGACTATGTGGAAAAGTAAAGTGGAGTACTTAGAACAGTATGAGACAATGTTATATGTTCATAAACATTTCCTATAATATAGTATCAGTAAATTGCACGAATCTAAGTTTGTTAAATTAGCTATCTATTGTCAAATGCAAGTGATGAGTTCTTGATAATATTGCTCAAGCTTTATGGAAATCTGAAGATCTCCTTTACCATGTGCAACTTTTTCTGGTTTTCTTTGTTAGCTTCATGGACAATTTCATAGAAATAACCATATTATTTTTTTTTTCTGAAAAATCTTCCCATTTTCTTTTGAAACATTACTTAGGAAATGAACAGCTAATTAAAAAACCAAAACAAAACACTTTTTTCCCCTCGTATTTTCTCATAAGTAGTCATTCTAATGTAAAGTTTTAAAAATTAATGGATTTCCCAAGAGTGGACTTTTCTTTCAGGCAGGCCTTTTTTTTTCCATTAACTTTTTGCATCTGCAGTTTCATTTCCAAACAGTAGTGCTGTTTGCGGATCTCTTTTGGGGTGTTCAGTCTGCATTCTGACACAGAACGACACTAC
Source organism: Tinamus guttatus (assembly GCF_059628265.1). Taxonomy (NCBI): domain Eukaryota; kingdom Metazoa; phylum Chordata; class Aves; order Tinamiformes; family Tinamidae; genus Tinamus; species Tinamus guttatus. The sequence goes on along the minus strand of NW_028288597.1, from coordinate 622,381 downwards.
TGTTGCTTTAAGCTCATAGGGTTGCTTTATGGCATAGTTTATAGTGCTACTTTAAATACACAATAAGAGAGTTCATCTCTAGTCCAAAAAACACTTATGACTGATCTCTGCCTGGCCGAGAAAGTTTATTTTCTTGAGTTGCTTCAGCACAAAAATGTTCCAAAACTGACAGAGCCAGGCTGGTGATGGGGCACCTCTCTCTGATCCCTTCACTGCTGGAAAGTTCTGGAGCTTTGTGACTGACCGCAATAGATCAGGCTCAATTCCTTTATTTCTGTGTCCTTCAATCAGTTGCCCTCTTTTTAAGTCTGTGTCACTGAGCTGATCCATGGAGGCCGACAAGGTTATCAGAAATCTTTTTAATATTTAGCTGTTGGCCCCAGTGGCTTGCAATAGTTGAGCTTAATTGCTTCTCCCTGTAACTTCTTGTTTATGAAAAAAAATGAAAAAAAGGATTTTATAAAAACCCTTTTCACCTCCAGGCATAATGACGCTAGAAAAGTGATTCACAAAGGATTGATTCTTTACACCCTTAAAATGCCATGCTGATGTTCCTAATGGTTTTCTCTCTTGACTCCTGCTAACATCACATAGTAATGATTATGCGTTAAGTTGATAGAGGCCAATGGAAAAACGCTCTAACTCTGTACTAGGAGCTCTGCAGGACCCCACTGGGTCCTGCATGCTGACTTGGACTTTGAATAAAGAGTATTAAGTGCTAGAAGAAACGCATACAAGGGAAGAGACTATGTAAAGCACATAATTACGGTTGCAGAAGAGAAAGCCCTGCTGTTGCCTCACTGTTAGCATGTTAGAGGCCAGGAAGGGATTTTCATGGAAACGGAAATTCAGCCAATGCTGCATGCTGTTCACAGCATCAGCAGGTACAACTGTGATCCTAAGGAAAAGGAAAGCCTGATCTTGGCCGAACTAAGGGCAATGTGAGCTGTGGTGTATAGACACTGTCAAGGAACGGCTGCTCGTTTTCAGGGTAAAAGATCCGAAGGAGGATATAGGCCAGGCTGCAGCTGGATAACTTCTGTTAAAGGCTTAGACCTTGTAAGAAGAAGGAAAAAAAGGTGGTGGAGGGAAACAGGGAAATGAGGAAACCTAGAAAAAAGGTTTTCTACTTTCTGTCCTGAGGTGGGACACTGAGACCCATTTCATGACTGCAATTTTTTGAATGCCTTATTTTTAAGAAATTAAATAATTAAAAAGTTAAATAGATGGCTGTGAAATGCAAGGTAAGAAGACATGAACTGTGCTGCAGAGTATAACAGTCAAGGTTTTTTGTTGCTGTGGTTTTTGTTTTGGGTTTTTTTTTTTTTGTCGTCTTTTTTTTTTTAAAAAAAAAAGTTGAATAAAGAGGAAAGCAATCTAATCCAGAACTAATTAATGCATATTTCTCTGGGGTGGAATGATCTCTGTTAAATCACACCTTCTCCCGAGTGACTCAAGTGGATTAATCAATGATCATTTTTCTAATTAAAACTGCTGAGTAGAGAGTTAGAGGATTTAGGTGATGGTCATTAGTTTTCCATGGAATCAGTGAATTAAATGGCATTAACAGGGTGGGTTTTTTTTCTTTGAATAGGATCAAAAAATGTTAGGGAAATCATATTTTTGTAGTTTTATTCAAGCGTTGCTTGAATCCTCAAGGAGTGTTTTTTGAAAATAACAGAAGACATGGGGAAAGAAGTAGTCTTGATCATCCCAAAAATATTTCAAAAGTATATACCTGCTTGGCTCAATTCTGACAGAACAGTAGAGGTAGATCCTAAAACTGTGCATTGAAGGAATGTAAAGCTTTCCAAGACCAAAAACAGGCAGGCCCAGGAAAATTCTGCTTGTGAATTGGGAAAGGTACCTCCTAGGCTTGCATACTGTGGCACATCTACCTTCGTGGATGGGCTCACCGTATGTGCCAAGTACGGGATCCGAGGAATGCTGAATTCCCATGAGCAGTCCCGGCTTGGTGTGTTGCCAGTCAGCCTGGGCTCCCAGGGCTCTTCCTGCTTATTATATATATATATATGCTCACCAACTCTTACATGTGGCCAGTGTGCTTACTCATTTGAAGTGATAGGTGTGAGAAGGGAGACCTTGTGTTTTTCATACAACACAGTGCAGCAGCAGCAACTTGAATCTCTCCTGTTCTGCTCGTCAGAAAGCCAAGACTGGATGTATTGTGTGCATCACTCCCCTGGTCAGCTGCTCGCAGCGTGCTCTGTACAAGGGTAATGTGCTTCGTTAGTTTGGTGAGCAAGTAGCTCTTTGGGGAACCACGTGAGCAATTTTCCCTCCGTGCTTCCTTCCCATCAGTCCCATGGAGGTTTGGTGGCATTGCATACCTCTCTTAGAGACAAAGGAGAGGCACCGAAGCTGGGGTGATGGACGGTGTTCACAGAGCTGTTTTCCGAGTTGCTCAGTGCCTGGTCACCATTCATTAACTTTAGCCAGGGGCTGTAGTTTGTACTGAAGATGCCTGGCAACCTGGCAAAAGAAAGCAGGCAGTATTCACTGTCTGCTAATGCAGCTAGCACCTACCCTCAAAGAGTGTGTCGAGCCCTTCCCAAATAGCACCTGAGATGCTGCCTGTGTAACTTGGAGTCTGTAATGCAAGTCAGTCACTTGTTTTACAAAAGAACTGGAAGTGCCCATGATACATTTGTTCTATTGTTTTTACTTTATTACCATGCTAGTTAGCCATTTGTTGGCATTTGTTTTTGTTTACCATCTTATTCAACAGGAAATTGAAAATGTGAGCACAAGATCAATGAACAGTTCAATTTATAGTACCACAGCACTAAAATAGTCCAACCTATCCAGTTAAAAATGTTCAGAGATATGCCTACTCATTTCTGTTTTTAACTAAATGGCAAACCTTATCCTTCTGTCATGTTAAATGTACAAGGTTTTGGCATCTTTAGTATGCAGAAAAAGAGAGTTTTATTCTGAGATATGAGCAGTCTTGTTTTTGTGAGATTTAAGTGAGAGTTGCTAAAACTTAATTGTTTTTTAATTTGTAATTGGCTTCCTCTTTTTTTACCTTCTTCATTTTTGATAATTATTTCTTTTTTAAGATTTTTTTAAAGTGATTCAATCTCAATAGAATTTTAATGAGAATATTTGATATTAAAAGGCTTGTTCTAACAAAGGGGAAAGAGGACTGAATCAGTCTTACAGTCATCAATGCAAGACTGCCGGCTTTCTCCTAGACTGCTACAAAAAGTTACTAGAATGAGTAAAGCCTTATATGTATGCAATAAAAAGCTATCACTTATTTGAAAGTCTATAGATATTTCTTATGTTTAGCCTTCTTATTCAGGCCTCTGAAGATGTAGGAAAATGGATATCACAGAGCAGGCAGCAAATTGCCAAGGAGTGTGTTCTTTGTGGCAAACTTCCTCCAACACTTGATGGACTTGTTTGGGGGAAACATTGTGACCCTGTTTTAGCGTTAGCTTGTTGGGAGCGGGGAGTTCTGGAAATATTTCAGAAAAACTGGTGCTCTTCCCTGACCAATAAGTATTCCTTGAAGAGTTGGATAGTCTATCATTAGTATTTGACTGGTAGAGGGATATTGTATTACTTTGCTATAAATTCTTTCCTTCATATCAAAAGTACTACACCACCTGCCCTCCATAAGCATTGTGCATTCATTTCTGCTGGTTCCTGCCCAGATTGAGTTGTTTCAGATGTACATTCGCAAATCTTGGATGGCCAAGTTTTACTTTTGTGAGATCACTATTGCTGCAATTAGCTACCAGTGAGATCCATTTTTGCTGTAGCTCTGTGTTGGCAGAGTTCCAGGGGAGTCATGTTTGCACGTGAGGGCAGGTTGGTCTGTCTTGTTAAAATTACGTGCCTGCGTTGACACAGGTCTGGCAGGTAGCATCATACTAGGTCTTGCAGTATGAAGAGCTGGATGTGCAGTTGCCAATAGGCAAAGAAAGGGAAGGAGAGAGTGCCCAGCGAGTTGGGGGATTTTGTAGAGATCTGTGTGGGTGAGAGCAAGTTACTGCTCTGTACTTGGGCTTTAGGTGCTGGTATGGGAATTGGGTAAAGGAGAAATGTGTCTCCTTGAAGAGCAGAGCTGTGCTGTGCTATTGGGTTGGAGAAGAGAGTATGATTAAAAAGTAAGCGGCAGCCAGAAGAGCTCACCATCCTGTCTCCCACTGAAAGGCACTGTGGACTTTGTGACCAAAGGTATTTTTTAGAGCATAAGTCAATGCAGTCTGGATAAACTCTGATGCCTTGGCACTAGCAGCCCACTCTGCAGCACTTGACTATGACTGGTGATGATGTGAGTTTTGGAGATGTGTATTAGAAATGTTCTGTGTAGATGCAACTTCTTCCCCAACAACAAGCTCTACTTTGTATTTGGAACTTTGCAAGTGGTTTTATGGTAAAACTGAGAACAAATATTACTTAAACCTTATTACTCACATTTCCTTTTGGGTGTAACTTGCAGTCTGATACTGCTTTTTACTTTGTTGGCCCATTGTTAATTTGTCCCGTTTGTATTGTGGTTTTGCAGCTTGTATTATTTGCTTTTTTGTCTGTGTTTTGTTTTAATGGGACAGCCTTGCTTTCACTGAAGTCAGCATGAGCCCACTGCAGAGCAGGAACATATTCCAGTGAATAATTCAGTAAAAAGAAACTTTTGTTATTTTATTAGCCTGGCTTTCTGCTCAAGAATTATACATGGAAAAGTAACCCTTAGTTTCAATTTCACGTGTTTACATGTGATATTTTAATTGAGACTCTATTTTGTTATATGCTGACTGCATCACCAGACTTTTCGGTAAGATCTGCTTTTTATTGCAAAAGCACAATAAAATCCTTGTGCTAGTTTTAACTCTGTAGTATGTCAGCTCAACTGTCACACGAAGAGGGATATTTTTGTGACAATGTGCTGGGCACCATCCATTTCAATTTAAACATCACAGAATACATTGTAATGCAGCTGGCGCTTTGCAGCATGAAAATTACAGAATTTGTAGAGAAAGAAGTTGTCTTTGCCAACTTCTAGGAGCTTAGTTATAGACCGTCTTAAGTGTATTTGCATTAAACAAATAGAGCATTTATATCGTCTGTCTCTGTCCTGTTGAGATCATGTGGGCAAAAGAGCTGTAGGTTAGTCTGCTTTGGAGAAGAAGAGAAAAAAAAAATGCCTTCTGTTTCAGAGTTTTATTTGGCTGGTGCAAAAAAAAAAAGTTTCATAGAAGTTCTCTGCATCTGATAAGACTTTTTTTGCACAAGTTGTTGCTGAACACACTGTTATTATCCAGAACTGGACTGTGAGAAGCTTTGAGTACGAACATGTAGGAACAGATCCAAAATGTGCTCCTGTGTTGTCTTCTACAGTCTTGTCTTCTCAAACAGTCTTCTCACCACAGTCTTCTCAAACACGGCTCTCCCTTAGTCTCTCAGTGATAGGAAAGGGACCATGATGGTGCCAGCCCTTTTCTAACACCTGTTCCCTGGCTGTTTCGGCTGGCTGAGGGATATGGGAGTAGCCACAGGATGGACCGTCCCCAGAGGAAATCGGGGTAGCTCAATACAAGCTCATGTTCAGCACATGTTGCAATTTGTTATATCACCAGTTTCTAAACTGACTTTGGATGGGGAAGGAAGCTTCTGGTTGCTAAATCTAAGCTGTCCAGGCAGAATGTGTGAGCGAATGTGTGAATTAAAGGGAGATGTTTCTAGCTGCTCTTTGAGTGTGTAGTTATTGGCTTTGTATGTGAGAAGTTAATGACTTAGCTGGCAGTGGGCCAGAAATAAAGTTATTTCTAATGTAGCTAAACATACATATACTAACAAAACTGTTTTTATTTTTTTCAGGCTGTCAGCTCTGCTAAAAAAGAGACTTCCAGGAGGAACTGTTGAGCTCACAAAGCAGCAAGGCCAGTGCTAAGAAACACACTCTGCCCTTTGAGCTCCCACTCCAGGATGCAGTGGGAAACAAGGCATGCAGTGAGCAAATAAATTATTCAAGGTTTGCTTGTTTTTATTTTATTGGTTTATATATTTTTGAATGTATAAATTGGGTTATGAAGTAGTTATAAGCCAAGGTCCAGATAACAACCAGCTTAAATTTCACTTTAATCCCTGGGTCTTAATGTTTCATATTAGTGTGGCATTTGTTTGAGGGCTTAGAGGCAAACATTAGACTTCATTTCCTTCACTGCTAGTGTCCACTACCTGAATTAGATTTATTGCTAGGTATCGATTCCACTGTTAATGCTTCGACTTCAAAATAGGTTGTATTCACAAAACTTCAGTACAGACAAGTGTTCAATCCTGTAAATAGCGTAGGTGCAGTCTTCTATACTTCGTAAAGAAGAGGGAGGGAGTTGGGATTTTTCTTGGCCAGGTATTGCAGGTGTCACAATGTGGTAGATGCCTCTGTTGAAGGAGACAGAATGGGTGAAGTTTCTGGTTATTGTGCACCAATCCAGATTTGGAAAGAAAATGACCAACAAAGAGATGCAGTATTTCTGGCCTCTCATGTCTTCAAGGCACAAACCAGTGCTAAATTTTATTTCTGGTGATTATCTGATGTCTTTCTGCTCCAGTCATAGGCATAAGTCTGCATGTGACACATGCATATATCTTTCAATCTGCAGAGAAGTTGGAAGACCTGGTACATTTGAGCTTTTGAGAGGGCAAGTTTTTCTCAGCACCATTGATTATAGCATGTGAATCAGAGGCATTGTTTTAGAGATTTCTAGAAGACATGATCATGGTATTTTAAAATAGGAGGATGGGAGACTGTCTATTCAGCTTTTCATTATTTTGATTTTTTTTTATTTTTTTGCTATCCTCAATTAAAAGAATCACAGTGTTTTCATTAATGTGCTCTGTAAAAGGACTGAAGCACTGTGCTTATACTATTTAGCGCAAAATCCATCTGTGGGCTGGATTTGGTCTTAACAGCAGAAACCTACTGCAGGGACCCTAATACATCCATCTTCTAAGGGGTGCAGCCCTCTGAGCAGTTCTGCATATCACCAAATCGTAGGAAAGAGGGTTGGATGTGTACTCCAAGAGGTTTGTCTGAAGTGATCCTAAACGCTTTCCCAGGCGGTGGGTTTAGGTTCAGAGGGATTCTGCCCTTTTCAGTGCTATGCTGGGATTGATTTTTTTGCTTCTGGAAAGCAATTTTGTGTTACGCTGAGGATGAATAAGCAAGAGAACTCTGAGTTTAGAAGCTCTTCTGAATATTGGAGGTTTTCTTCCTCAAAAATTAGATATTAAAAAAACAAACAAAAACCACCAAAGCAGCCTTTAAAAAAATATTTAATTTTATTTTTTTCTCCAAGGCTATCTGTGATGCTGTGACATCATGATATAAGTAGATTTATTGTTCAGGTGTCTTCTTCTGTACTTGTCTCAGATCAAAAATGCCACTGAGGCTTCATACACTGCAGCATTTGTAAAAGTTATAACTTGTCACGTTGATCGACATGCCAGGGTGAGTTGTAATGTAGTAAGACTAGTAGCTGCTGGGGGACTCAAGGGTTGGAAACCACAGAGAATGCTGCAGGTTTTTGCCATAGAATCACAGAATCATAGAATGCTTAAGGTTGGAAGGGACCTCTAGAGGTCATCTATTCCAAGCCCCCTGCACGATTCAGTGCTGTTGGGTAGATGTGCTCTTTTATTGACTTGTAAGTTCTTGTGATCTGTGCACGGCCTGTTCATTTTTATTGTCACCTACTGTTTTCCAAAAAGCAGTTGCAAACCTAGGCTGAGTTTGTCAGTGGCAGAAGGTGAATCTGACTAAAACTTGAGGAAAGTATAAAGACATGGGAGAAAAGATTCTGGCATACCGATCGCTAATGACAAATGTACCAAAAGCATGCGAAAAATTATAAAGCAGCATACTGTGTTAAAGCATTCATTTGCCTTTTTGGCTAAGGCGTAGCTGCATTTTTGGATTATCCTTTTAATTCGCCTGTTAATTACCTACTGACCAGTTCCTCAAGTGGAAGCGGCAGGGAGCCGTGCCTGCGGCGCTCCCCTGACGTTGTAGTTTCTGTCAGCTGGAGCAGTGGGACTCCTAAGGTTGTTTTGAAACCTGGGGTTGGTGGATGTTCACAGCAGACAAACTTGAGCAGGAATCTAATTAAAAAGTCCAAGATATTGAATAAAGATCACAAATACCATCTGTACAGCTTTATAATTTCTCCAAATTCAGTGAAATTTCTCAGTGAATAACAGTACCAAGCTTGACTGTTTTTACATTTGCTTTACAGCTGAATTTTGTTACAGTAGCTAGATCATGTATAAGAAGAGTTATGTGAAGTCTAGTAGTACTGAAAAGTATTTGGACTTTGTTAATTATTTCATCCAAGCATGTTCTGGAGATATAAATAGCTTAAAAACTGATCTCCTGAGCAAAACAGTGATACTCTGTAAGCCTTGTCTTGATTTCTCCTTAGAACTTGCTTGAAAACTGTAACATAAACTATATACTAATAAGGTCAGTAATGTTTGTTTCCTAGGACAGTCTTGCTCCAGTCAAGCTCTGTCGGAGTTCTCACGGAGAGGAGTCAAGTGCCTAGGTCCCTTCCCAGAGCAGCGATTCAGGGAATGCTGGTTCCTCTAAGGGCTCCTGGTTCCTTAGGCTGAAGAACCCGCTTTCCATGCACTTGATCTTAGCTTCAAAGTGTTGGTCTGCCCTTGGGCATCCCTCGGGCGTAAAGGCACACATGCTGTACACCAGCTTTTAAGTTGCCCTGGAGAGTGATTTGTTGTGCATACGCAAGATGTAGAAAATATGAGTTAGGAAGAAAGTTCATTATTTTGAGATATGCACGTGTTGATGATGGTAGAAATAAAGTACTTAAGTATTTTCATGCAGGATCTTCAGTGGGAGTGTAACCTAAGAAATTTGGACACTTGATTTTTCAGAGGAGTATCCTTTGAAGCAGAGCTTATGTGTAGTTGAGATAAATAGGTCACTGTGTGCTTACTTTAATGGCTGCTTTAATTATGGCCCAGTATTGCTGGCATATGCAGCAAGACTGTGGACTCAGATGTTCGATTAAGATACGATGATAACTCCATCTGTAGGCTCCTGCAACAAATTGTTCCTAGGTTAAAGTAATTAAAAACAAGGCTTGGCTCTTTATCTCCTTTCCAAGTTAAAGTCTTATTCATGTGGTTGATCAGATGAAAGAATGTCAAACAAAAAGTCTGTGAACCCAGGGAAAAACCCACAAAACTGCTTTTCAGTAGGATGATCTGGAAAGTAATCAAATGCAGAGAAGGATACATAGCAGTGCCTTCACGTAAACCAGGGGATAGAGCAGTCCTTAAAACTCTTTCCATAACGTATAATTTCAGTGCCAAGAATGTCGATTCACAATTTATGTGAAACACGCTGTGGGTGAAAGATGCTGTGGCAGTTTGGGCAGTCACCTGTGATCACCTTTCAGATATCACGTAGAAGACTGGAAAGGTTTAAAACAGGCTAAGGAAACAAAACAAACAAGAGGAAATAAACTAAAAAAACAGTTGGCTGACCCTAGTGCCCTCCAGATTGAGCTATGTATTTGGGAAATAATTTCTTATTGACAAGCAACAGTCTTGCATTGAGTTTGTCATTATGTAAACTGAATTAACCTAGAGCTGTGTTACTGATTTCCTTTCTTTTTAATTTTTCAAAGAATAAAAAAAGAGGAGAAAAAAATGTATGCATATTTTTCAGTGTAACTCACAAAAAAGCCCCAAGGAGTTTAAGTTGAAATAATATCTATATTTCCACCATTGGCTATCTGTACTTGTTATCTATCCCTCTCTTCTAGATATGCATTACTTTACCAAGTGTCTCAATGTTGCTTAGGATCTCTCTCCTGACCTGTTCCTCCATGGCTGCACAGCTCAACTTAAACTGTCAGCAGGGATCACCAGGCTTGCTAAAGAAGACAACAAAAAATAGGCACGTCTGGCAAAGTTTAATTAAGCAACCCTGTAGCAACAGAGCAGTTCACCCTGTTAATATATATTCAGTTTGACACTTTTTTTTTATATGCTGCTATTGCTGGCAAGATGTTGAGTTGAACGAAGTGGCACCTTTCTCCTGTGGAGCTGTTGGGAGTGTGCCTGGGTACGGGAGCACACATCCCCAGGGGTTTGTGCAAGGAGGGTGTCAGCCTGCAGGAGCTCTGATGGCTCTGCAGTGGTACCTGTCACTTATTTCTCCTTTTGAGGTGGCAGGGGGCCAATGTATGAGCCTGGAGAGTTATCATAGTGTAGCTGATATGCTGTAACATCACAGCAGGTTTTATTTGGTTTGCATGGCCAGACTTTGAGCACAAATCTGTAAGTGTGTGTGAGCACGAGTACAAAAGGAACATTTGACTGTGTTTATATTTCTCTGAGAAGCGTTTTAATGGAGTCTGCTGTCATTCAGGGAAGATCACAGTTTTCCCACCTGAGCACTATAATCAACAGGATATGGAAATCCTGTTTGAAATTCTGACAACTGCTGCTTTTTGTCTGCTTGTGGAGATGCAATCTTCCAAATATAATCTCCCATTTCTGCTCACTTTTTCACAATATTCTGCAAAACTGTAAGGCATAATCTCTCTTCTGCACTGAAGTACTGTCTTCGGTACAGAGTTATCATATAGATATTTTTTTCCTCCCCCCGAAAAAGTATGTGAAGAACAAAAGCACAAAATGACCACCTTTTTAAAAAGAGAAATAAACAAACAATAAAAAGGAGTGACTGTTTTCTGTTTGAGAAGCACAATAAAATCACAGATAATGCTACCTTTCTGTTTGTCTGCAAGGAGTTGCAACATTGGGTTTATCTGCCCTTTTGTCACAGAAGAACTGCATAGTTGAGGCATATCCAAGTCAGTTTTAATGTAGCTGAACCACTACGTTGGCTTCTTGTGGCAGTGAAGGTCTGGAGGCAGGGGAGCTCCAGACAACTTGCTCTGGGAGAGGAGCAGAGGCAGCGCCAAATGATATTTTGATGGGCACTGACCTGGCAGGTTTGCTTTGCTGTTCATGAAGGAGGTGGGCAGCTCTTTTCACTAGACCCCTTTTGTCTCGCTCGGAGGCAGGACATCCGCATGAAGGCGATTAGGAGATATTGGTTAGGGACCCGCTTCTAACTTCGTTTGGAAGCTGAGCAGCAGGAGGAAGTTTCCTTCCCTAGGAAACTTTTAAGTTTCTAGACTTATTTCTGTTCTGTATTTGAAAAAAGGTGGGGGAGAAGGGGATAGAGGGGGAAAGTCTTCTGAATGTTTTTGAGGACTCTGCATTATATGTATTAAAATGCCTCTCTTCATTTGGCAAAATGACATTTTCAGTTTGGAAAGTATGTGGATGGCAGGTTGGTGATTACTGTCCTAATGTTGGAGACCTATGCTTGTTGTGTCTCTTCTGATTGAGTTACATTTTTTTTATTATTTTTAATTCTGGATTGCTTAGAATTAGGCAGAGCAGTGGACTATATTTGAACTTCCTGTAACCCCTTGATTTTACACAATGTGAGACTCTCTTGAAAACTCCCGTAAAGAAAACTTCTGACAAAATTACAAGTTCTTTATTAGTAGTACATATGGTCTACAACATGAGTGCTAAAACACGTGTGAATTATCAAGTAACATACTGGACAAATGCCTGCCAAGCCTTGCCAGTAAGGACCAATTTAGAAAGCTGGAAAGTATTCAGAGGAAGGTGAATCTTCCTCTGAGTTTGTGTATAGGGACAATCTCTTAAACATGTTATGCTGTCATTTTGGAGAATACACATTTCAAGATGATTGACTATATAATACAGGGAAATGTTTCATGCTGAGATGCGCTTTTTTTTTTTCAGCATTTGACATCTTATAAAAGTATTGTGGACATTATTAAAAAGAAATTCTTTTTTTTTTTCCTCTAAAATTTAAGCAATCTGCCTCATTATTTTTGCTTGGATTTTAATGTTGCGTACCTTTTGGGGCATTGCCTCGAATTTTTTTCTTTCTTTTCTGTCAGGCCTGTTGTTGGCATTTAAAAGCTAGTTATTGATGGACCTGAACAAAAGAGTTGTCATAGATTTCATATTTTTACAAGCATAATAAAAAAGATACATTTATTTAAGAGAATTTAAAGAATAAAATACTGCTGGTGTCCAAAGTACTTCCCTGCAGCAGACCTTATTTCATATAACCATGCAATACTACACAATCTACCTTTAACTTGAGTATATCAGGAAACATAGACTCAGGTAATTCATGAAAGTATTGTGTGAAACCTATGCTTTTCACACTCCGATACAGTTGGTTTTTTTGTACACCTAAGTAGGTTGTTCTTAAACAAGTAACAGAAGAGAGTGGCTTAACACTTGCTTTTGTCCAGTATCTTGTGAAATACTTTTATTCTTCAGGTATTTTTCTCCCTTTGGTCTCACCAAGCCATTTCGTTTTCAGAAATGTGTTGCTTTGAAGTTTCTGGAGGACACCCTAATTGGTGACATTATAATTGCAAAACTCCCTTTCATTTGTGACTGGGACAGAATTTGAATGGAAAATAAATGGTGCTGCCCACTCTCCTACATTTCTGATAAAGTATCTTGCACACTAACCACAAAGAAACCTCCCATTAACCAAAAAAAAAAAAAAAAGTGGTTTAGTGGTTTTAGGAAGTTTAGTGCTCCACATTGTTGCTATGAATGAGTCACTGCAAAACTGAATTTTAAGGTTGCAGAAAAAATGAGTATTTTCCTGCACTAGTAAAATGCAACTGAATAAAATCTACTGTGAACTCTTTTGGAAGTCATTTAAAAAGGGGAAAGGGTAGGGCATGGTCCAAAGCTGTATCAGAGTGTAAGATAAATCAACTACTTAAGCATTGAACCTTCAGCTTGTTGGTATATCAGAAGGAGGGGCAGGAATTGCCTGAAGGATCAAAGACATCAGAAGAGGTGATTAAAGCAGTCTTATTTATTGTTTTAGTTTTATATTTCAAAGCTTTTCTTTGCCCTTTTCTGCTTTATGAGTTGGCACAATGGATGAAATCCTGTCCCTATTGAAGTTAATGGGAAGTTTGCCATCAACTTTAATGGGAGTAAGATTTCACCCATAATGTTTAAATATTGCTTGAGTGTTTATCCAATGTGTGTGTGTGTCTTATGATTACCCAACTTCTAGATAATAGTGTGTCAGAAGTATTTTTCTGTTACCTGGAGAAAATTATATATATTCCTACAGTGTGAAGTTTTATCTAGTTGCAGAAAATTTTGTACTGATTTTTGCAAAGCTTACTATTTTTTTTCATATAGGAAAAGAAGCTCTTACTGACAAAGACTGTTCTCACTTCTGACAAAAATTCACAATACATTTGTGGTGAAAGTATTTTTAGGCAGCTTTGTGGGGGAAAATAATGAAATCCAATGTTTTCAACATATTTTTTTTGAAAAAATAAAAAGATGAATTTCAAAAATTGTTGAAATTTACAAAACCATTTTAAAGAACAAGTCATTAAAAAAGACTTGTTTCACTTCTGAATTTCTTTGCCACTCAGCTGAAATACTTTGGGGTTATATAGCTAGTGAAATACCTGGTGCCTAATATATTGATAGTATAACTGCACATGAATTGTTTGAAGAATTGAGTTCTTTCTCAAAACAAAAAGTGTAATGGAGTGTTCTCCCAAATAGTTCATTTAAATAGCTTACCAATTCCTCTAGTGGGCAAGAGAGAATATTGCAATAAATAATTGCATTTAAAGTCTGTATCAAGGAAGCCTATTAAATACACAAAGATGTTTCAAAAGTTGCCCAGAATATTTCTGCTTTTTTATTTTCTTAAGAAAAGATCATTTTTGCTCTTTTTTTTCCCTCAGGAAAGAATAGTATAAAGATGACTCGTGCTGATTCTTAGAGTAGGAAATTGTTGTCAGATATGTTTTTCATGTATTTTATATAACTTTTTGATATATTTTTTCCATAAAATAACTGTATTAAAGGTAAGTGTAATAAGTGTAATGAGTAATAGCAGAATATTGAGTAATGATGGACTGATGTATTTCTTCATTTTCTGACTATTTTTACTGGTAAAATTTACATAAATTAAGAGCAGTTCTCCATATTCTAGGTTTCATTTAACCCTAATAATGAGATATTTTCTAGCACTTTTTTTATAGTCCACACTAAAGTTTATTGAGTTCATCTGGCTTCTAAGATGTGATCTTCTGTTGTACATTGGCAAACCTGACTAAGACATGATTATTTCTTCACATCTGTTGATATCTTGAGAACATGGACTGAATTTTACTGTTTACTGCCTGAAGCACTAGGAGATTGTGTAGCCCAAGGCTTTTTAGTGTTACCGCATAATAATAATAGTAATAATAATAAGTATTAGTGGAATGATACCTGAGAGGAACAGGGAGTATTTCATGCTGGAAGGACACAAAAGAGAAGACCAAAAAGATCTGACCTGAAAAATACTTTAATTGTTGTTTTGTTTTGTTTTTTCCCAGATACCCTTTTTCTCTATTCAGCCACTGCGTGAGCATTCCCCACACACAAATCGGCTTCCTTGTGTTCACAAATCCAGCAGATCCCTCTGTCCATAGCCACTATATGTGACTCATGACAATACTAATGGATAATTAGTAATAAAGAATATTCCTAGGTGGAAAATTACTGGTTATTCCATAGCTTATCATCTTGTTCATCTTCTTGTCCTTTCACAACCCAGATAGCGTGCTGAGGAAAGGGAAGTACTTTTGTTCCTTTTTTTTTTTTTTTTTTTTTCTTTTGGTCATTCCTCAGCATCTGGATTCTTTCAGGAACTCGGCAGATTGCTGTGCTAGAAGCTTAGGAAATGATTGTAAGACATCTATGTTGTTTTATTTCCTGTGTGTCATTTCCTGTGATATTTCTACAGAATAGTCCGTTATGTTGCATATACATAAATCACGTACAGTATACTGCTGCAATACAGGATGATGTAGTATATACATATACACAGACGCAAACTAGACTATAGTACTGCCTTTTAATGCTATGAAATATATTTAGTATGTATGTTAATGGAAAAATCAAGAGTAAATTGCTGAGGGAATAGCGAAGTAACAAATATATGGATTCTTGTGCTTCATTTTGTGGTAAGTGTAAATGTATCTTTGCCTTCTGAAATGCCTTTGGAACTTGTTAGACTTTTAGCTAATGTATGTATCCTTTAGCTTTTAGAACCTGTAATTTCTTTGCTGTCATCTTTGTTCTCCCCAAAATACTTTTCATTTCTTAAAATAATGTGAATTTAGATCAAAGTATTAGAAAATAGCACAGGATTGGCTATATAGCCAGAATCTCAAAATCAGGGCTTATCCAGACTGTATATAGCCAGTTGATTAAAAATGGTTTCAGGTTTTGTGTGAGTCAAGGAGCTATTCATGTGTATTGGAATCAAAGCAGTAGCATTGAACAAAGTTCTGATTATTCACAGAAGTTGGAAATGAAAAGAAACTTCATTTCTAAGACTTTTGTGGAGTCTGTAAAGGAAGATATATAGCAAAAGCTAGGAGCTGAAGATTGGGTTTTCTAAGTTCTTTGGACGTGATGGGGGAAGAATAAAGAGAATTAAATTACCAAACGCATAAGGTGGTTATTTTTTTAATTAATATGTTGTAAGGCCAGATATGATTACTGTGGTCATCTAGTTAGATTTCCTGAATAACACAGATCATGCAATTTCAATTTTTTCTTTGTAAAGAAACTTTGGTTTGGGGATTAAAAAAAAGTGTCAGTTTGTAATCACTGACTGATTGCTTCGCGATCAGTGTATTTCTGTAACTACGTCCAAGAAACCCTTGGCTTTGCATCTGCTGCTGGAGACTGGTTCTCCAAAATGGACTTCTGCATCTTGTTCAATGTGACCCATTGGGCTCTCAAATAACACACCATGTGAAATATTACTGCTGAATTAAGCAGGGAGCCTGTAGGAAAAGATGTAGCCATATAGATTGGGGTGCCTAGGTCCCATACTTTCCTTGTTTTGCCCAAAGAAGTTGCTATTGTCCCTGTGCCTGTGTCCCAAACTCTCTTCCTCTCTCCCCTCTGCCAGGTTGAGGTTGGAACCACCACCGCACAGCACTTGTGCCTTTTCAAATGAAAAGCCCTGTTCGTTATGGTCATATGCCCTGTGTAATTGTTTGAACAGGCTTTGCCAGGCAGTAGCAGGTGGCATTCGGCAGTAGGCAGCTTGGATTTTTGAACTAGTTTTAATAGCATAAAGCTATAATGATTTCCCTAGCCAATGTCTTGGCGTTGTTGATCACAGTGGAGATTTTACCATCAATGTGATCTGAGTTAGAATTTGTCCACTGATGCGTATGTGGTGCCTCCCTTCCCATATCAAATTTGAGCAAGAATTACGCTCATGTGATGGAGATCATAAACTGATTATATTATTGAGTGGTGCTTGCTGTAAAAAGTCATTCTACCTAACTATGTAGAATTTGACTTCAACCCTGTTGAATGAGTTTAATAATGGCCATAAATACAAAAATATTAACTTCATTATATCCCATGCCATTCAGAGCCATGCTATTTGTTAGCTAAAACTTTGCAAAAATTTAAAAGTGAGTATTTATGCCAGGAAGGATTTTGGAAAGTTTAGTTAGTCAACACTTCTCTCAAGACAATATAAAGAAAAGAGAGCAAATGCTACACCAGTTGCTTAAGAGCAGCCTTTTTATTGGCAGGGGAGTGCTGAAGTGTAGCAAAACATTCTGTATTTTACCTCATAGAGAAAACTCTGTCATGGAAGGCAGTTTTCATTAGAAAAAAGTAGATGGAGAACTCTACTGTCAACTCGTGCAGGTTTTTTTTCAGTCACTTCTGCAAAAAATATATGGGAAATGTATGCTGTCATTCTGTGATTATGATCTTTTTTTTTTTCTGCAAATCTAGCCTAAATCAAAAAGTGTTATTTTAAAGCAAATGCAGCACTGAAAATTTTCAAAGCCATTAGTCAAAAGCTGTGTAGTATTTATTCTGAAATGATTGCTCTTTCCTATTTCCTGTCAAATGGATGCAACTTGCTGATACTTAGCAGCAATTATTTTTTGTTTCATTGTGGCAGTCAGTTACTGGAGGCTTTTAGCACCATTGTAAAGTATAATATGTAATTTCCCTTCCACGTTCTCTTTTCTTGCCAATTGATCTGTACATATAGTCTTGCTTAGGTAAGTTGGTCTTAGATATCATTGTGCTTGGAACGCTTTCGCTAACATCTGTGTAAAGGTTTCCTTGCTGGAAATCAAGCTGATTTATTTCTTGTCTCTTCTTGGTGAGGATAGCTGAAAGGCCTCTTTTTAACAGCCTTTTAGTATCTTAAAGTATTCTATTTTCCATCTTTTTTTCTCTTTTCTGGACTACACAAGCCCAGTTCCTTCAACTTTTTTACGATGGTTCTTGTTTTCTAACAATTTTGTCTTTCTCTTTTCATTTCTTCAAAATGTCTACTTCCTTGTTTTAAATAACTGAACTTAGTAGTTCTTAAGAAGTCCCAGCAGTATTGATGAAAGATGAAATAATTAGCTTTGCTCATTTTAATAAATTTAAGAATATTTATTTTTTGTATGTCACACTGTTGTCATACTCCTATTTAGTTTTGTGTGTGTCTTTTTTTATAGCTCCTTGCTCACTTCTGAAAACAAAATATGATTTCCATGAGGAGAAATTATGGTTTTTTTTCCTGTGTATTTAAGGAAAATGTTCTTTTTGTAGTTATTATCAGAGACTATCACTTATTTTTGCCTATTGTCATCACCGTGATCTCTAATTCATTGAGTTATTCGTAGAGCATATTCTTGAGGCACATAGAGGCTGTGGTTCTAATTTCTGTTCTCAGTTACACCAGTGTGAAAGATTTGAGATGGAGTTGGGCCAGATTCTCATCTTTACTGTGCTGATGAGAATAAGGATGCATCGCCTGTCCGAAGGACTTTATTGCCCGAATTCAGCAATATAACCCGCTGATGAGCGATTGTGACACTCACGCGGGAGCTGCCGCCGTGCAGGGTGTGGTTCCCCTTGGCAGCTCAGCCCGTTTAAGTGCACACATGGTGCCCCAGATAGCAACAAGGAGCGGTGCCCTTGGGTGGGCTCGCCCTGAAAGAGAAGGTCGCCCTCCCTGCCTGCCGCCCGCTGCGGGTGACATGGTGTCCCAAGCTCACTGGGCTCTCCCGGGAGCCAATTTAACTTATTCGAGTTAACCATTTTTAATGCCTTTAGGAAAACGTCTGGTAAAAGTCTAGTGCCAGATTGGTTGGATTTAAAGAGTTTAGTGGAAGGTCCTGCAAGCACCAGAGCTGGGTAGGAGCTGGGAATGGGAACAGGGCCAGTAGGGCAGGCAGGGCACATAGCTCACCCTTGGGCTGCACTTTTTTGACAACTTACATCACAACAACTTTCTGCTCCTCTTAACTAGATGGTTAGAACAAGTTTGTGCCAGTCCTCCACATTATCAGAGCAACAAAAAGTAGCTCGATTGGCATGGTGCGTTTTGCTCTGAGACTTTATGTAGAGAGAGAAGCAGTTAGCTACAAATAACTTTGATGTGTGTGAACTCATCCTGATTTATCTAATTTCACAACATGAGTGCTCTATCTTTTTAATAAATACGCCATATTTTATATTTCTTAATAAACTGTTAGATGAGATTAAAAAAATTTTACTTCAAATATTATTTCCAACTAGTGTTAACCATGGTGCAAATAAAATGAAGAAATATAATAAAGTTGATGTTACTGCTACTCAGGATGCACAGAGGAACATGCAGTCTAAAGACTGCAGTAGGAGAAGGCCAACATGAAATCCGCAGGATCAGAGAATGGCCTATCTCGCTGTCTCACAGGCATAGGCTTAGATGTTCTGAATTCTCCTGTGTATAAAAGATGCAAAGTATCTTAAATATGACAGTTGCTGTTAACCATATCCTAAAGGCCAGGTTGCAAAAGCCAAGTAATGCAGCAAGATAAGCATGTTGCAGAAAACCAATAGCGGTGACAAAGTTGTTTTTGATGGTTAGAGCAATGTAGCAGATGACCTGTTCTCTGTGGGAGAGTCCTGACAGCATCTCCAAATGGTTGACTTCACACCAGGAGCTACAGCTTTAGATGGACTAATGAAGCCAGACCCAATTTGCCAGGTCACCTAATGTGGGTAAACTGGATGGATTTTGGGAGGACTCTTTCATGGGCTGTGGTAGGGAGAAGAAGACAAGGGAAGATTGAGTGAGAGAGAGTTTTTGAGAAGAGGCAAAAGGGGAAAACTGTCTAGTCTAGAGGATATTTCTGCAAGAGGGGAAGAGAAGATAAAGCAAAGTTGTTTACAGGAGGCAAGAGAAAGTGATGGAGAAGAAGGCCTAGGAACAGATGATTTACACTTGCTCCATGATCTAAAAGGCCAGTGCTGATATGGGCTCTGGTTGGCAGACCAAGCTTGCCTGTGGTTTGAACAGCTGGACGGCACCTCCTCCTTGCTCAGTTTGTAACATGCCTCAATTCCCAGGCCAAGCTACATCACTGAGAAAGACTGTTAGAGCTGTAGAAATTATTTAACTTTTCAATTAGACTTTTCCTTCAAGAGAGGTAGCTTTGGTGGAGTAATGTCTGTATGTGCAGATGTTTCTTATCTTCAGTAAAGGAAGTTGGGGAGTTATTTCAAGGCAGACAGGATTCCCTTATCTGGTGCTCTCCTTTTTTCAATTACTGCAAGATGTGCAACTTGTCACAAAAGAGGAAAGCCTTATTTCCAGGAAAAGTAGTAGCTGAAAATGTTGATGAATATATTATTGGAATGAGAAAAAAAAAGGCATCATAAAGTAGTTTGTATCTTGTACTTTTATAGCAAGAAAGGAAGGATGCATGTGTTCTGGCTGCAAGATTACTTGGAAAAGGATCAGCTAATGCAAGTAACCAGCTATCTCTGGTGCTTATTTAGGATGGGATGAATTAGTCTCTGAAATGCCTATGTCATCCCATTAACTATAGTGGGAACATAGATTCCTGGTTAAAATATAAAGTTGGCTAAGATGAGATGAGATGACGCTGCCTCCTACCCCCTGCTTTCTCTGTGGGCGATGCCTGGGGAGAGCCAGAGACTGAACGGGGCTCTTCAGAGCGCGTCCCTGCCGCTCTTCTGCGACGTGCAAGCTGTGTGACAGCCCGCGCCATCAAGGAGTGGGAACAATTGTGGGCTTGCACAGCTACGCAGATGGAGTCTGCAGCGTGAGCCGACTTCTCTGCAGTTGTTTATGACTTGTAGTGGTTTCAGGAACCCCTGTGCTATTAATGCTGCCTGGAATTCTTGGATGGTGCCATTTCCGTCGCTTTGGGAGCCATTGTTCTCGCGTGCCAAGTGCTGGGAAGCATTTGTCTGACACGGCGGCTGCACACAAACATTTTGTACTGAGACGTGCTGCTTTAAAGAAAGGCTTTGATTTTCTTATGGCTTTTTTGAGAGCTGTCATTGTGTACATTTTACAGGGATTAATCAATAAGGTTTAATAAAAAGCTTTGGTTAGCACTGCTCCCCTGCTTCCTTAAGAAAGTTTGAACATTGCCAAGGTGCTGTAGGAGGTGTTGCTAGAGCCCGCAGCAGCTTGTTAACATGTGAGCAGCAAATGTAAGGCAGTACAAATTATCGAGAATGCAATGATTAGAAACTGGTTAAGGCAATTTGTATGTTTGCAGTGGATTCAAAAAAGCAGATCTCTCCCTCTTTCAGATACAGAAGACTCATCTAGTACTAGCACTGGTTTCCTGCAGGTTGTTTTTGGCAGTAGCAGAATTATCAACCTTCGCAGTGATAGCAAAAACCTCTCAATGTGTCTGTAAAGTTGTGAATCGAAGTTTTGCCATGATATGTCTTGACAGACTGTATGGACAAGAGTATTTAGAGATGTTATTTTTATCTCATCTCTGAGATGCTGAATATTGTAGCTATTGAGCTAATGCCATTAACAGAGTTACATACTGTATTTGTACATACTGTATTGTCCAGTTATATAGCTGGGGTAGTAGACCTGCTTACTAATCAAAAAATCAAAACAACTCCTCCCTGATAGATTAAATAATATTCTTTTTGGTTTGCAGCTGAAGAAGCTAAATGTAATTGAAGTGTAAACCAATGGTAATAAATTTTGAGTTTGAATCTCAAATAAGACTGAATGTTCCTAGACTGCCTAGGCTTGCAAGGCTTTTGAGCAAGTCTATTGTTTTGTGCATCTTCTCCATTTATGTAACTTTTGTTTCTCTAATCCTCATTCCTTAAAGTCATGAAGCCAAAATTTGGGTCATTATTGTAGCTCACCAAAGACTTTTTTTTTTATTATTCATTTGCATGAAATAGATAGCTCATAGGGCAATTTTCCGTTCTGCTGGAATCCAGTCTTTCTCCTATCCGCATGTGCTATGTATTTGAGCGGATGTATAGGAACTGAATATTTCTTTTGAATTATTTTGAAACACCGACAAGGGCATTGTGAGTCTGAATAGTTGCTGTTGCTTCATGATTTTCTTCTGTAAAATAAATAAATATCAAAGCAATAGCTTTAGTAATTGTGATATATGCCTGCCTCCCTCTCCTCACCTCAGAAGATCTCAGAGACTGTGTAAGTGATGAGGTTACGGTGCTCAGAAGCATAGTATTTCTTTAGTGTGTGCCGTGACTCTTCAGCCCTTACTCTTCTCACAGATGAGCTTGTTTCCAGAGCAGCTACTGGAGGAATACAGAGTGGTGCTTCTAAACCAGACATGGTGGATTTTTCATTGCCCCAATGGCATCTGCTTTCCCATCCAAAAGCCAGTTCCCGAGTAGGGAAGTCGATACAAAAGTGCATGTGCTTGTACCTGGAGTTCACTTGGTGGCAGAACATCGCTCTGAAGTCACTGTCTGTTGACCAAGTGTCCTTGCCTGTTGCTGGTGCCTGTGGTTGGCCTGAGCTGACTTGTGCATGCTGCAAACCCTGCCCTTGCTGGGAAACTGTTCAGAATTAAATCCTGAAGGTTCATAGAGGGTGAGCGATGGGAGAGAGTAGAAAACATATTTTGTTTTCAAGACACCTAAGTTCTCATAAAAATTGTAATTGACATTTGTATGCATTTAATCAAGGGGTGGTGGTGGAAAGTAAGCTTTTATTCTTACTGGCCTAGCTTGCCATGGTGTCGTCATGGTCCCACGCATTGCCAGAACCAAATGTGTAACGTGAGGAGAGCAGGTGTGTGGCCCTCTTGATCTGCGAGGTGCGAGGAGCAGACGGTCCCTGTTGTTCTCAGGGCTTGGTGTCCCCAGGGTCTCATTGCACATCAGCTATTTGTGTGGCTCTTACTGAGTTCCTAAGTTCCTAAGTCAGACCCCTCCTACCCATTCCTAAGTTGGAGGGAAAAATGGGTCTCAGTGCTACGGTATTCAAATTCTCAACTGGGATTTCTATTCCATAGGATTTCTCCTGCTCAACACCATACAAAACACTCTTTTTTTTTTTTTTTTTTCCCCTTGCATATTTTCTTCTTCCTTAGTAAAATGTTTGTGTGCTAGTCTTGATTAGTTAAAGCACTTGGACTCTACTTAAGCGGGCTTTCCTGTTTTTTTTCAATGGCAAAATATGAAGTGGCTTGAATGGAATCAGTATTTATCCTGCTCACAAGTGAATGCTCAGGTAATACTCTGTGCAATCTTATTTTCTTTCAGTGATTTCAGGTTCATCAAGTGATTTATATTCAGCAGGCATGAGCAAAAGCTAGCTTGGCTAGTAGCTGCTTTCAGCAGCACTTGCATATACTTAATGACTTTTTAATAGACTCATTAAGTAATTTCAGCAGAAAGTCTTCGGCAGATGAAGGATTCCCCTCGCCTTTAAATATGTTTTGTGTATTTAAGAATCACCTTTCCTCTTTTCCTGACAGTGATGGAAACATGTTTTTTCTCTGGTTAGCTCTGCAATCTGGCTTTCTAAAGGAGGAGATCTGACCCTGGCAATGTTACCTCCACTATCATCACATTTGTTATCATTCACAGAATCACAGAATGGTTGAGGTTGGAAGGGACCTCTAGAGATCATCTAGTCCAACCCCCCTGCTCCAGCAGGGACACCTAGAGCACGTGGCACAGGGTGGCATCCAGGCGGGTTTGGAAGATCTCCAGAGAAGGAGCCTCCACAATCTCTCTGGGCAGCCTGTTCCAGGGCTTTGTCACCCACTCAGGAAAGAAGTTCTTCCTCACATGGAGGTGGAACTTCCTGTGTTTCAACTTGTACCCGTTACCCCGTGGCCACCACAGAGAAGAACCTGGCCCCAACCTCCCTACAATCACCCCTCAGGTACTTGTGCATGATGATCAGATCCCCTCTTCTCCAGGCTAAACAGGCCCAGCTCACTTAATTCCGTAGTATTAGTGACAGCATATTGAGATGGGTGACTTTGCGTGTCACCGCAACGTGACTTAGAGCAGAGTGTCTCAGCTGATCATCGCTGAAGGAAATCCACAGGATGGGAGCCAAATTCCCCTTGCGACAGGAACAGGATGGACTCCTTGAAGGGCTCATCCCTTCAGGTGGACATAGACGGTGTCAAGGCCTGGTAGCCTTGTGCCAGCACCTGAACTTTGAGGCTTTCTGGGTTTCCATCAGGTCATAAGGAAGCTAGGAAGCTCATCAGATGCTTCAGGGCTTGTTTTCCTTTTGCTATCTTTTCCCATTTTCCTTCCTTCTTTTCTTCTCTTCCCCCTCCCCCCCCCCCTTTTTTTTTCTTTCTTTCTCTATCCCTTCTGCAAGCAGATTTTTGTGACCTTTGTTTTGTGGCTGTGTGTCACTACAGAGGCAACTTTCTTCCTTTTTGGGACAGATGTGTGCAGGAGGAGGTCCCACGTGCTGAACTACTAGTGCACTGTTTGCAAGATTTTAATGAAATGAACATTGAGCTGGGGCAGATCACTCATGATTGTTTTCTTGGCTCTAAATTTTCCTAGATGTATGTTGCCCACAAAGTTTATGTCGTCGTTTTTCACTTTTATTGTCAAGTTAAAAATAGCTTTTTTGCCCCAGCAGTTTATTTTTGATCTGTGGAAAAATAGAGACCTTAGCCTTTTTTGTTTGTTTGTTTGTTTTTTTTGATGTTGCTTGTGCAAATACTAGATATAAAGTCCATGATGTGTATTTAAAAATTATCCCTTCCTGCCTCCATAAAAGCCCAATACCTTCATCAAGAAAGAGGACAAAACAGATAAAAACAGTGCTTATTAAAAGTCAGTGTGATTAGATTTGTGTGTTTACTTGATAAGCGGAGGTTTCAAGGCCTTATTCCTGTTGCAGGTTAGGTACCTGCGTAGCTGTGAATTATAAATATTTCCACAACTGAGATTTGATTATGGGGCCTGCCGAGACCTGCTGTCTTGGGCGCCCTGCCAGTCGCCTGGGTGGTGGCTGGAAGTGCTTACACATCCACGGATGAAATACTCCTGCCCTCAGCCACTGTGATCCCAGAGCTTTGTTTCAGGATTGAACTCTAGCAGAGGGCAAACTGCCTCTGCCGGGGCTATTCAAGTCATACCTTTATTTAAAAAAAAAAAAAAAAAAAAAAAAAAAAAAAAACCTTGGGGAAGGATGGGCCGTAAAATCTAGTTAATAAACAACATGCTTTATTGGAGGAGTAGCATGAAAAACCTTTAAAAATCTTGTAATTTCAAAGGTAGTAGAAGGTGGCCTCATATCCCCCTCCCCTTCACTTCTTTGTTAGATGATTCCTGCAAATGAAAAGGAAATAATTCTGACAATCATTTATTGAAGGTAGCTAATAAAACAATGGAAGGATGTGGGCTGATGCATAAATGGGATATTGTGACAGATGTAGATGATTATTAACCAGCCGATGTTTCCGCAAAGGCTTCTAATCATAAACACAGTGTTGAGCAGTGAATCTGGGTGTATTAATAGCAAAGGTTTTGTGGAAAATCTGAGTGCATGCTTTTACTTTAACATTCCATTTTCGCTTTTAATTGATAGAGTGTTAAGCTTTTGTACAAATAATTTGGAAAAGATTTTGTGTGCATGACATTAACTTCATGGCACAGGCCAAAAAGAACATGCTGTGGAAGGATTTCTTGAAAGGGACTCCTGTAATTATACTTTTTTAGAGAAGTGACTAAGGACAAATGCTAAACTCAGTGATACAATATAGGCAAACAACTGTGGTAGAGTAATATCTATTTATGTCCATGCAACCTATGTTTTAATGTGACTTTGTGAGAAAGAGGAAGATGATACTAGAGAGAGGTAATTATGCTGTAAAAGTTGTATGCCACACTTCTCATTTTTCTATGACTTTCTATTGAATGTCCTCTTATTTAGCTTTAGCCTTGTATTGTCCTTCATTTTTTGGAGGGAAGGGGAGGCTAGACTTTTACAATAGGTTAGATTTGAACACTTTAAATGTACATCTTTCTTTTGGAAGATCTGTAGAAACTTTGGCTTGTTGTTCTTGTTCTCCAAATGTCTGAAAGAAAATGGTTAAACAGAAATTACCCAAGTAGGCCAATGAAAGTTATATTTAACATCTCATAGCACAGCTCCTCAAATCTTATTTTGAGTCCTCATACTATTTGCAAGCATAAACAAAGTCTTTTGCTTTATAGCAGCTGGTATTCCTGATATGTAGAGTGATTGCTGGGAGTGGGGAAAAAAAGAAGAGGAAGATACTGAGGAAGAGAAATATCCTTACCTTATAAGATATTGGTTGATGTTGGCTAAAGCTTATTATAATAAGCTAGTATTAAAATAATATGTATTGGCATTTGTATTATCTTTTTAATGTATTTCATTTGCTTTTTGACAGGAAGGGCCACATCTAGAAATTCCAAATGATGCAAAATATCTTTAGCATATTCAAAAGATATGAATAAGAACTAGTATACCTCCCAATTACCTCTAAATGCAGCACTCCTGAAATGTGGTATAAAGTGTAAGCACTTAACCTGGAATAGCAGTTCTTCTTCTGCCTCTAGAAATAATAATAATGTGAATAATGGGATGTATAAGGCATACAGAATATAGGTTGAGAGAACTTATTTAATTTCTCACTTAGTTTGAGAAAGACATCAAGACTAATGACTCTTAAAATATAGTATTGTCCTTTACACAAATGCATGGCAGGACTGGCTGGCTCTGGACAGTCTGCTGTCCTTATCCCATCAGAAAATATTCCTGCCTGCTCATGCGGACAGCCAAGAAATGTTAAATATTTCTGGCCATCTACTCTTATAGTGTGCCTAGTATGCTTCTGTTTGCTCTGTTTAGCAGCTTGCCCAGAATGTAGATTTCTTTGATTAGAAACCGAGAAAGAAACTCTAATGCATTGGTGAACAGAAGAGAGGAAACTTTAGTTTTGTTTCCCCCATCCAAGCTGTTGAGCAACAGATTAAGGAGGAATAATCATGCAAAACAGAAGGGACCCAGCAGTATAAAACTAAGGCAGTTACACTGCAAAATACACTTGGCATAATAACATTGACAGGTATGCAGCAAAACAGTATTTTCTTTAATGGTGACTACTGTGCGTTTTGTCTTCTAGTTCAAGCCTTGTTTCCTGGTGGCTAATTAGGGAAACTTTATCATTCGTGGTTTTACTTGTTTTCATTTTTGTTCCAGTGCTGTTGTTCTGATACAGAAATCTGCTTAAATGAAGAGATCTGTGCCAAGTAAAAACATTTAATTATTGGTGTTTTTTTGGTCTTTCTTTTGATAAACAGAGCCCTTCCTGACGGCACAGCAGTTCCTCAGGAATTCCTTTATGGTGAATTAGACGGGACAGTGATGAATAACTCGGGGCAAAGGACGCCCTGAGCAGGGCATCGAATTGATTACATAAGCCCTTAGCTAACTTCTTTAGGGTAATTTTGGATGGGCCACTATTCCCAAAGACATAGGTGGGGCCTAATCTCACCCCCGGGGCCTGCTCTCGTTAATGTTTTCTGCCCTGGTTTGTGCGGCTCTGCATGTAGCGTGCCCGGAGAGCGCTGCAGGGATGCGCGCGGTGCGAGGGGCTTGTGAACGAGGCAGGATCTGCAGTAATCGGCGCCGCGGTGCCCTCGCCTCAGGGAGGGGTTGGCCATAACCGGGGTGTCCCAGCAGCTCTGTCAGCACCGGGCCCTCTCTGCTCCCTGCTGCTGCCGGCCAGGCCAGCAATTAACCCCACTGGCCGTTAGCTACTAGGGGCTCCCCATGGTGTCTTAGAGGAAGCCTGCAGGTCACAGCATCCCCCGAGAGGCCTGGGGAGACCGCTCACCCTTATTTGCTGTTTGCAGGAAACCTGCAACATGCTATGTCGTGGCATTGGAGATAGCAAAGCATGGGTCGTTTCTAGGCACTCTGGATTAGTAGCAGCATACTGTGCTTGCTGCTCTGTTCAGAGGCTTGTCATTGTCATGTTGCTGTTTAAAAAACAAAAACAAAAAACCCCACAATTCTGTCTATGTAGGATAATAATGGAGCATCAAACCTGTATAAAATTATATATATATATTTTGAGGGATGAGGTTTGGCCATCTTTTTATCTCCTTTAAATCCTTTTTTAGATCCATTCTAAACAATAGGGTGTTGTTACTCATTTGGTTAGGTCTGAAGGAGCCTGCTGTTTGGCACTGAGCACTGCTCTCTGAGTTTTTTGGGGATGTGAGCAAAGGTGCAGCAAGGGAAGGGAATATGAGCAGGGAGGGAATGACAATTTGCTGCACTACTGTTAGTGCTGCCAACTTGCTGAGCTGCTAAGGAGCTACTTTAGCCAACTCCAGCATTTTCATAGATTGGCCATTTGTGAAATACGCTGCTTCTCTTGGGGTGAAGGCCAGCATTTTGATTTTTAATAACTGCATGAAACCTGTACACTTTTACTGTGAAATAAGAGCTGAAGTTGATTTAGGAATATCCTTGCTGTCCCCTCTCCAGCATTGTGGACTGTGATGAGTCAGTCTGCTGTCCCTTAGCTCCCACAGTGCAGAACACTAGAAGTGATAAAGGTTTCTGTACTGCACTGTAGCAGACTCCAGATACTTATGTGTTTAACTTTTTCTCTTAAGGAAAAGCTTCCGAATGTGCCAAGTTTTGAAGGGAAATTTAATAGTTAAAGTTTCTCTGTCTCTAAGCTCAGCAGTTGCAGATTGGCATGCACATCTTATGCGTACTCTTTATTTTCAATTCCTTGCAAACAATTGCTACTTCCAGTGACAAATCTCAAAATATCAGAAAATGTCTTAAAGACTTAAGAGATGATAGAGGAAGGGGAAGGATTATAGGAAGCTGTAATTAATTATCTTGAATATACAAAACAGAAGTGACTTCTCTGTGATATTGACCCCTACTTTTGGACTTTAGTGCTCATGCTTGGGGTAAGTGTGTGGAGGGTGTGTGTGTGTATATGTATATGTATATATATGTATATGTGCGTGTGTGTCTATATATACATATATTCTTTTCTATCCTTTTCCTTCCAGTAAGTATTTAACTAGCTGTTTCATCTTAGGGATGAAACAAGGAGCTACTCTGCTATAGACTGTAAATATTTATCTTAGAATTTCTGCTTCTTATTCACTCAAATTGAGCAGAAGTGGTAGATGATGTGGAGAGACAGGAACAGAAGAAAGGCTGGTGGGAAATGAAGCTCAGAGAATGTGCAGATCCTTCCCTTCTCCCCCTGCCCCCGCTCCTTTTTTTTTTTTTTTTCCTTTTTTTTTTTCCTTGTCGTGACCTATGCAAAAATTCATTCTGATTCACAGGTTACTTGATACAGAGGTCACACATGGAATAGTTTGTCACAAGCCAAATTTTGTGTTCAGTTACTTTGCTACTTAGTGATGCTTCTTGGTGAAGGTACAGCTTACAGAAGGAGCATGGGAAGCTTGGCTGGGTTCTGGCCAAGGAATTGCAGCTGGTCCCCTAATTACAAAAAGACAAAATGATATACAGGCCTTTGGGGATCTGTCAGACACAGATTTATTGGGCAGGATGGAGTGGGACTAAAAGCTATCACCTTCTATCAGTCACCCCCTCCCCATATGGTGCACGTGCTCCGAGTTTCATGATACTTCTGCAGCCATGCAAAAGCCATCATCTGGAGCATACTTGTCATCTCTTGTCTGCTAAGTTCCTGCTTGGATCACAGTTCCCTCAGGTCCTAGTAATGGTTACATAATGCAGAAAGTAACATGTAGAAGAATTTTACCTGCTTCCAAACCAGGAAGTCTGCTCTCCAGGATTGCTAAGCAATAGTCTGACTGCTTTGTGGTCTTGTATGCCTCCTCAGACATCAGTGTGGAAAAACCCATCTAGACTGCCATTAATGCCATTAACGAAAATACGAGAGGAATCTTCACATGCTGGCCTCAGGCCATCCTAATTTGTAGTCATCGCAACTCAGACCAGCTGGAATGTTATAAAAATAATAAAGCTAGAGAATAAAAGTTTGTCGTGAAATGTGAAACTTTGTCGATTCACTCTTTCTACAAATCTTGGCTTCCCAAAGAAATTTGTGGCAGTGCTTGGGCAAGTTGCTGGGGGAGGGACAGGTTCATATGGGAAGGCTCCGCACTCTCCTGCCCAAGGACTCATGTTCAAGTCTCTTGTTTACAGTCAGGGCTGGAACTAAGGGATTCCACATCAGCTTCCTGACTCTTCTGAGAGGTTGGTAGGTGACTTCCCTTTTATGCCAAATATCAAACAGATTCTGAATTAAAAATTAGTGGGTTTTTTGTTGTTGTTTATTTGTTTATGTTCCTTATTCAGCTCTAATCATGACTTATACCTAGAGTAGGGATAACATGACAGATGTTGAGATTTGCAGTGATGCTTGCAGTATGTATGGCATGATGGAGTGAATATTGCTAGAGCAAGATTAACCTTTCGGAAGAAATCAAGTAATGATGCTTCCTGTCTCCAATTTTACCTCATGTTTTTCTTGCATGTATTTTCCCAGGTGATTTGTCATTGGGGCAGAGAGGAGAAGAAAAGGACCTTGGATGGAAAGTGGATAAAAACATGATTATTAGTCAGTTGCGCAGTTCCAAGCACAAATGTCCCCCAAAGTTCGTGTGGAAGGAATACTGCCTAGCAAAGGGAAAGGTTGGCAGTATAGATTTGTACCGCTTGTCTGGTACTCAAACAGTTCTGGGGCACAGTTTGCCACAAGCTAAGTAGGAGTGAAATCTGTTCTTTGCAGTAAAAGACCTCCTGCTAATTTCAGTATAGACAGTATTTCACCTTTAGCTAGTGAAGCAAAAGGCAAAATTGGTGGTAGGTGATGTTAAAATTATTTTTGGACTATGCAGCATCTTGTCAGATCTTTTATTCCTTCCATAAAATACAAAAAGAACTAAAAGAAACTGTTGCCTTGCTGTTTCTTTTCTGAAGAAAAGAGTTTATAACGCTAAGAATGTTAATTTATTTCTCTGTAAGCTTGTGATTTTTGACTTGTAAGTTATTTTTCTAGAATTAAATCTAGATATCAAAAAGCTCTCTGCAATCTTGATTGCAAGGTCAGCACATATATATTCCCAAAAGTTTAGAGATGGGAAGTGTGAAATTTTGTATATAAATTTTGTTGATACTTTTAATAAGGTAAACATGTTTTGGGACTTCATTTTGAGCACTTTTTTTTTTCTATAAAATTTTCGTGTCACTTTTGCTGTAGAGTTCTCTAAAAAGTGAATGTTGTGCATGCATGTGTGTTTCATGAAAATTATGCATCTTTTCAAGTGTGTCTGAAAGTATGTTTACTTTTGTCCAAAAATCACTCCATAGGAATTATCTAATGAATCATCTATTAAAATAATAAAAATCTCTGTCATAAGCGGGTTTTTGATACACCTTTCCTGTTATGCATCTCCAAGGAAATTGTAAAAAGTGCGTAATTGTAGTTTAATATCAGTAAACATAAATTTCATTGTGCTAAAACAAAAGGGAAGAGTCAGAGGAGTTTGGGAAAGGTTATCATTAAAAACAAGTGCTTTTTAGGAGTGAGAATTTGAACTGCCTTAGGTATTGATTCACTATACAGGACCTCAGTAGGATAGAGATGTGTTAAAAGTTACACTTGTGCTTAAAACACTTTTTTGAGGTTTTCACAAGTGGAAACTCTGAGCACTCTGCTTGTATGCTCTGGCGTGTATTCACCAGCCGAGCATATGTTTTTCGAAGCCAGGGGAGCTATTGCGTATTATGTCATTCTTCATTTCATGACATTGTTGATGTGAACCAGGACAGGAAGCCGGCTGTGATCACAATATATCACTTCTATTCCTTTTTTTCCTCTCTTCTTCTTGCTGTCTAGAAGGAAAAAAACATTAAAGTGAAAAAAGAATGGGCAGACGTTGAAATCTAAGTGGATAAATGCTTTTCTTGTGAGAGGGACTGTGCAAGATTTTTTTACTTTTCCATAGGAGATAACTCTTAGTGACAGAAAAAGAAATAAAATTAAAAGTACCATTAGAAATTATTTTATAGCTACAGTTCCCTTTTTGACCTTGGCTGTGATTATCAGAAAAGGATCAAGAGATCTCCAGAGTCGTGGCTTTCTGGGATTGTTTGTCACAGAGGTGAAGAACACTTTATCATGCAATATGTGCCAGTATATTTCAAAGTGTCCTTATAAGATGTTCCTTTAGCCATAACTGAGAAGAGTGAAGGATCCAAAAGGTCAGACCAACAAATAGATATAACTTTTTAAGCTATTTTTTTTCTTCTTTGTAGTGAAAGTCAGCAGCTGGTCTGTTCAAATACTAAATACTGGTAAAATACTAAATGATAAGATATTGCTTTGCCTTTTGATATTGGTTAGCTGATCTCGTTATTTACATCAGGAAATACAGAGGAGTGTACTAAAGAATTTAATACTTCTTGGTGGAAGCATTTTTTTTTTCAGTGAATATATAAAGTCCTCCCTCCTTTGCAAGCAGTTGGGAGTCGAGCAGTAGGAAGCAGTAGGATTGATCTTCTGTTTGTCTTTAATGTCCCAGTCCTCTTTTCAACTGCCACCTTACTGAGAAAGAGCTTTCTTGATTTATCTCAGGGCCAGGACGAAAGTGCTTCCCTCGATGACCTTGAATTTCTGCTGCCTCCTCCATCTGCGTGTTCAGTATTTCTGGCTACATGTGCCTGTCTCCCAGTAGCTGCCCTGCTTATGGCCTGGGTTTTCAGTTGTGGCCCTTGCCGTTCACATGCTTCACTGGAAAAGCTGTTTAGCTGCTTTAAGGGTAGTTGTTATATTCAACAGCTTCAGTTAAATTTACTTGGAATAGCAATATTTTTATTTCCTTAGGCTCCAGTGGGGTTACTGTCATGTAAATTTGGATGTATACGCTCCGCTGTAAACACGACTGGCGCCTAGAGTATTAAGATGGAGTCCTGTAATGTTCTTTTATCTGCTACTGAGTTATCAGTGAATTAGTTAATTTGTAGCTGAGTAGTTGGTGCATATTGAAAATATTTATTTTCATCTAGAAAGTGACTCATGTGCAGTTAAATTGTGGGTAGCAAAGCCATGAATTCTTCACTTCCGTGACTGTATAAAGGAGTGTAAACAGACTCTATCCTGCCCTTGAGGGGTGTTTGTGTATAACCTTTCTTCCTATTTTTCAAAATCTGGTTTATTCTGTCCTGGATAAAAGACAAATAAAAGTTATAATCTTCTTTGTGGGTAAGTTATGTCTCAATTTTAAGTGCTGTTGCATCTAACTGCCTGTTAATGGGAACTGTAAAAATGAAGAGTTGGGTGTAGGGCTCATGCAGTGCCTGCACCAAGAGGCCTCACGACCGAGTGCAATTACTGAACCAGCATTAAGCAGTAAAAGGCAGTTCATCTGATTCCTATTATGCAACTGCTTTACCTTCATGTGTGGCCTGGGGAGGGAAGTGGGGAGGACAGAGCAAACCAACCCACTTACCTCTGTATGGGAAACCAGAACTCTGAATGTGAACTGCCTTTTTTTTTTTTTTTAAATTAACAAATCAGGCTGGGATCTGATGTGTCTAATTTCAGACTTCTGCTGTTTTCAAATCCTGTGTGTGTTCATGCATGTGTGTAAACAGTACCTCATAGGCACAGCAGGTTTAGCGGTGCTTGGGTCTCCATTAAAAGGGCCACCTAGGCCTGATAGTAGCGGGTGTGTTTGCTTAGGCAGGAGCTGCAGAGGTGACTGAACCTGGACTTTTGCTTTTTCATTCTATAAAGTCAGGAATAATATTTTTTCTGTATGCTGTCTTTCTCTCTTTTTGGTATTTAATGCTAACGCTGTTGTTACCAAAGTCTGTAGGCTGAAGAAAAAATAACCTAGGATAAAATAGATTGAAATCAAGACAACGTGATGATTTGAGTGATTTAGATTATTGAGCAGGTAATGAAAATTCCGAGGAGTTAATTTTGTTTTCTTTTTTTGATTCTTTTTTGTTAATTTTTGTTTTTCTACTTCATGATACTGCTGTATCTTAAAGTTGGATTGTTCTTTGTTGTTCCTATTTACAATTAAACATTGTGTTTTGCAACAGTTTCATTTCACCTTGTTTACCTTTCTGCATATTAGTAAGAAAAATGGTATGGAGTCATTTAAACATCTTTATGATTGCACCTAAATTTAGCACATCATTATTTTTGACATCCTAATGAATGGATTGTTAATTTCTGTCAAATTCTATTTGTTGGAAATTATTTATGCATTTAAAATATTTTTTCCCTTTTAATATGGAAATTTCCATTTCCATAGTAAATGTTATATTTCTTTTAGATTGTTGACTAAAACATATTAAACATGGTGGTTGCAAGAGGACAGTCAAATAGGTTTATCAAAACATCTGGTTATTTAACTGAAGTAACAAAAGTAAATCAAAGGAAAATAATAAGCTTTCCGCATTAGTGAAAACCCATTCAGAGATGACTGACTAACTGCCTTCATTTATCATCATTTAAATCTCTCTAATTTTTGCCATTGTGATAGATAGCAGTCAGCGTGTGACTGCACGACATCCTTCCCTTTGCAGTGATGAATATCCTGTTGAAAAAAGTGTTATTTATTTTGCAGCAAAGGAGAATGATCACATTTAATGAAAGCAATTATGATACTAAGCTTCAATTTTGCATTGCTGGTGTTGTCCACAGCAGCCTGCCACAGTGGCCTCCCAGTTTGTCTCCTGCTTTTTCTCCTGGTGCCCAGTAGATTCCCGTTGCTACATTGGTAATGTAACAGGGTAAAGTCATGTTATTGCAGTAGTGAGATATGGCTCCATTGCCCTCCTTGTCAACCCTTCTCAGGGCAGTGAGTGTGCAGCACCTCTGCTGCTGTTGGGTGTCTGCATGGTGGGGCGTACGTTGGCTCCAAACTCATCCCAAAAGCAGCTGTATTGAGTGCTCTGGACTCCCACACCCTCTACAGATGTTCGCGGAAAACATTATAAACACTGAGGAGCCTGTGAACTTAGTCCAGGTCTTGACAACGGTTTTTATGGGCTGATTGATGACCTGTGTTACTGTAGGTGAACGTTTCCTCCTCTGCGTGCTGGTGGTGTAACTCAAACTCCTGCAGATGTGGCTTGTGCAGAAACATGGGGACGAGCCCTCTTAAGGCAGATCTTAAGGTTAGAAAGCAAAATGGCCTTCACCATTCCCCTTCTCAAAGCTAAAGGAGGAAGAAAATAAATGGTCTATAGGCTAATGATGTACATTTCTTAATTTTTACTTACCTTAAAAACTCAAAGTAAGGAAGAACTGAGCAGAAGCCTCTCATTAACCAGCAGAGGAAGAAGAGTTGTGCTTGTTGTTTTAATTCTTGTTTAGGGAAATAGGATAAGCTGTTCTGGATTAAAATGGTCAGATCTGAATTCTGCTTTAATATAATAAGTAAGAGCCTCGACCATATGCCTTTCGGGAACCCCATCTGGTCTCATGCATTTTTAGTGTGAGAATGAGGCAATTTTGACACTTTTATCATCTGTTGTGTCTTCTCTCCCCCTGCGCCCCCCCCCGCCACACACACACAGTTTCAGTTTGTTCAGTTCTTGAAGTTCCTGGTTGATTAATATTCTCTAAGTGAAATGTTTTGTTTTTGTTTTCTGATTTCTCAGCTTTACAGTGTGAATCTAAAGGGATAGGATCAGCCTGAAAACTGCTCATTCTGGTACACACCCACACAGAGGCTTGAAGTCCATCATTTTTCATACTTTTTTACTGACAGCACTATTAAAAAAAAAGGAAAAAAACTTTCTATTTCTTTTTTTCTTTTCTTCCCTTTCCTTAACTGATCTGCTGTCGCAGAAATCTTCAGCACACTTTAAGTTTGTCACTTCTATTCCAGAGTGCTCACAGGTTCAGCTTTTAGTTGACTTTGTAGGTGAAGCAAAGAAACACATGATATGAAACAGAGAAATAATATAGCAGCCTGGTTGCCCTTTTCTCTACCATGTCAAATGGCTGGTTAGTGAATGTCTTTGCTTCAAAAATAACTGCAATGGTTTAACGGGAATTATTCCTAACATAAGGATGCCAGTCAGGCATCATTATAGTGGTCATACTGTGTCCTGTAAACAGTTCTGTAGGTGCTACCAACAAAATTGCTTTAAAATACCGCAGAAGTGGATTTTTATTTTTTAAAGGAAAACCTACTATTTGTTTAAAAGAAAAATCTGACATATGGTCATGGTTTAAGATTTTCCAAACTTAAATCCATGAGGTTTTAAGCTTAGTTTTGCTGAGAAGGGGTTCATCTTTCTTCTTAGTCCCTCAGTTCTCCTGTTGACCTGCAGTCTCTGGGATGAAGTTATTATTTCATCTGTCACCTCATTTAGGTCCTGTATGGCTACATCACCTCATAGAGTACAGAATAACAATAGAGAACAGATAATAGTGAACAAGACTGTATTACAAGGGAAAGTGAAAGAAACTGCTGCTTCTAGTCCCAAGGGAGGAAAGAGGAAAATAGCAGCACAATGGCCCAACAGTAAAAGTCCAGCACAGGAAGAAAGTTGCTGTTTATGGGCTTCTGAGGATATATAGCTGTGTTGTATGAGAAAGGCAATCACATACAAGAAAGGAGTAGTTAATAGGTCTAAAAATAAGTACATGTGTAACAGAAGAACCACACAATGCTTTTCTCCAGAGGAATTCTGCTTCCTGATTAGTAAATGGTACTCTTGGTGTCACAGTTTTTTTTTTTTTTTTAATCACAAATTAACAATGTGATATGGTTTTACTAGTCTTTGTTGTGTTCTTGCCGGAAATACCATCCTCTGAGCCTGCTCTGAACTCATGTATTTGTTTAACCCAGCCCTGTGTGTTTTCAAAAGCCTGGTCTCTCCCTGTATCATGCCTGAAGCAATGGGTTTGATCTAACTGTTTCCTATTTTTTCCGTCAATAAGAGTAAATGCTTCTTCTGAAGTTGTTCTTAAAGTTTGCTTGAGAGATGCTTCTTGTTTATTATTTGTTTATTTGTTGTGTGGGCAAGAGCTGAGTAGTTATGGTCTCCCTTGGTCTTCTTTCTTGTGCATTCATTTATGCTGGTGCAAGGCAGGTGGAAAGTGCTACATATTGTGATCGGTCAAATTTGATCCCTAGCCTGCCTTAGCTGAGTAAGAGGCAGTCACCTACTTTTAGGAGAGCCAAATGATTCTTTTCTCAGCAGAATAAAGTTTGATTTGTAATCCTTCTTTGTATTTATGCATAACCTGTTGTTATTTGAAAGTCAGGGAGGAAAAGATATTTTTGTCTGTTATTGCCAAAAAACTGCTAAGTGCAAATACTCCCTTCTTTCAATGACCTGCCAGCTTTTTTTTCATGTGTTGTCCAAGCTGCTCATTGGGCACTTCACATCTCGAGGCAGTTTGTCTATAATGATCAATGTCCATCATAGACACCTTTAGAAGCCACACATGGAAAGGCACCAGGTAACGGCCAGCCAGTGAGCTACATCTACTAGTGTGAGTTTGCAATGGTGCTGGGCCTGGATGCTCTGTGGCAGGGAGCAGCAGCTCCCAGGGCAGCTGCTGGCACGAAAGCCCTGTCTGGGGCCTCATCCTTCCTATCAGCCCGTAGCTAGTGGTTGTTGATAAACATGTGGCTTAAGGGCTTCTCCACTCCTGCTGCCAGAGAGTGTGGAGCTGTGTTTCTGCTTCTTGACCAAACATCCCAGAGGCAGTGTGTTGTTGTGGAGCTTTGATGAATTTCGGGTCCTGGTCCTTCCCTTCCATTTTTTTTTCTGTCAGTAGGTCTAAATTCTGCCTCCACTGCCTTAATGGTTTTCTTAAGCAATGATAAAGAGAGAGAGAGAGAGAGAGAGAGAGAAAATCCCAAATCAAAAATCTCTTGTTAGTTTTACTATTCTCACTGGAGATACAGATGCTAGTTGCAAAATTGTTAACACTTTATTTATTTCTGCGTGTATTGACAAAGTAACCAGGAAGAGCAAACTCTTAAGTTTTTTGCTATCTCTACAAGTACGGCTACTAAGATCCTTGGTTTGTGTTGCACTGTTATGTTTGTTGCTGCAAGAGCTACAAACTATGTAACTAGGATTCATGTGGTTTAGCAAAAGCAACCTACTGCTGTCACCCTCAATGCAGTTTCACTGAGTTGTGTATGTATTCATCTATCAATTTATTAAGGAGCCCTTAGTAGTTTGCTGCTGGAAAAAAAAAGGGTAACTCTGCACAACATATTGCAGTCTTTTTCATGGGCTTTATTTTCAAGAACCTCACATTTCAAGAAAAACACTTTGTTAAAGATTTAGATTTTGAAGGATTTCAAGCAGCTCTGGCAGTAGAGCTGAATTAAAACATTAGCTTGGAACCATTTTGAAAATCTAGAGTTGAAATGCAGGCTGGACTCTGGATTTGATTTATTCCAGACACAGTTGAGCAAAGCCTTGAGATCCAGACATTCCTCGCCTTTGAATATTGTTCAAAATCTAGGCCCAGACATGAATCTTTCACTAGAAGCTTGGCCAATTTATTTATCACTAGGGGATATTTAAAGATTTGATTGGATCTAGAAGGTAATGACTGCCTAAAATTTCTGATGAATAGAGGATTTCCTGGGAATGACCCTGAGGTCATCCTGCATTTCACAAATACAGCTGTAAGAAAAGGTTGCAGACTGTCTCATACATTACAAAAGTTGTGTCAGCTTTGATAAACTTGGTATGTAGAGAGCATTTTAGGTGAGCTGAGTGTTAACTTTTCTGTTAGTATTATTGAACATGATGATGATGACTTTCCTTTATTCTGGAGTAATATTTTCTGTATTTTTAATTTGTTTCTATAATTTTAATTTCCAATTTGTGGAGCAGTAAAAAAATGTAATAACCTGACTTTAAGCCAAGGCAAGGTATGTGTTTTAATATTTTGGCTCAGTGTACCTTCTTAACCCAGCATAAAGTCAAAAATAAAATGGCACATTTTTAAACATCATACTGAAATGAAGTCTAAAAGCAGATCTGTGTGACTTCATCCTGTGGGTACTTTCACTGCTTTTGGCCCAATTTAAAGCCCACAGAAGTCAGTGGGAGCCTTTCCATTGTGTGCAGTTGGCTTGGATAATGCTCTATCTTAGTAATGCCATTATGTCAGCAATAATATTTCAGGAAGCTGAAAGGCCCCTTGATAAGCTAGGGGAGAACAGGCAAGGCTGTGAAATCACTGCTTCAGAATAAACTGTTCACATGGCCTGAAGTGTTGTTTGGAAAAAAGAGAGTACTCTGGAAAAGCAGATCTGCTGCTGCAAATTTCTTAGAGATGCTGAAGGCAAAGAGCATCCAAATGTTGTCTTGTGGGTTGCCTTTACTGTGAATAGACCTAATGTGTCATTATACATGAAAAAATGCTATAGAATTCCCCTCTGGGACTTGCATGGAAAGAGTGAACCAATGGGAACTTTAATTGTAACCCCTTCTCAGGTACCAGGGAAGAGTAGAGAGTCCTTGAGGCTGCCATTACCCTAACAAGATATCCTGTTGAGGTCACGATTTTTTTTTTTTTTTGTCTTCCTCTTTTCAAGCTTTCTACCTCAGGCAAGGAGAAGGAAACTCAAGACTGTTGAGAGAAAATAGGAATCAGAAAATGCCAGTGCTCCGATTCCTTAATTCACGTAAAAGTCTGGGATATCTGTGCCCAAAGACTTGCATTTTTCCTGTAGTCTTGTTGGTTTGAGGGAGAAGCCCATTGTGTCCATCCTTGGAAAGTGGCTAAGAGCAGGTGCCTGTTCTCACGGTGCAGGCTGCAGAGCCAGTTGGAGGAGAGCACACCGGAGAGGGTGACAGGCTGGGGGGTGTGGACACTGGGTAAACCGAATTTAAGAATGACCCAGACATTATGAACTTATGCACGCTGTGGTATTAAGGATTACATCCTTAAGTGGCTTAGCATTGAAGGCAGTAGTAATGGACAGTGAGGACCTCAAACCACTGTTCTCCTTTATTCCTTTGTGTCCCTGAGTTGGAACTAAATCCAAGTCTGCTGCCCTCCGTGTAGATGAGACTAGAGGGGGGAGAGGGTACCCAGTACACAACAAGAGGAAGAGGAAATCCCTGGCCACGTGAATCCGTGCAGATGGCCTTAGGCTCCCCACCTAATCCTACGCTTTTGTGTCTTGGGAGGCATCCCACCTCTCCCTTGCCTGGATATAAGCCTGTGTAGGAGGCTGTGTGTGGGGAATCTTGCAGTTTTAATTATTCCTTCCATGTTCTTTTCCTGTGTATAGGGCAGTTGAACCCATAATAATCAATCTTGCATGCTCTGAAACAAGAAAATGCTACACAAGATCTAAGCTGCAAGCTGAAATGTGGTTATTGGAAATGATTTTTATGATTGAATAGTCCTCATGGTGTCTCTTTGCTTTTTTGAGCTTTTAGTTAGTTGTTCATAGCGTCATGCCAGCAAAATATTTTATGTCTTTCCATTTAGCTAGCTGACTTAATCATCTGCTTCTGGAAATGTTTATAAGCAGATGACAAAATATAGATTTTCTATGTAAACTTGTGGCTTAATATTTTCATGTTAATTGAAAGGCTTATCTCTGTAGTATCTCTTTAAATAATGGAAAAGGAATTTCCTGAATAATTAAAGTCTTTTTTTCATGCATTAATATAATTTATCTTTGTTATTTCTTATCCACATGTTGGTTGCCTAGGAACAGAACTAATAATATTAATTTTGAAGTTTTCTCCTTCTATTTGTCCTTCCACCAAAGTGGCAATTCTGCATAGCTGTTATGTTCCATATGGTCATCTACTAAATATTTACATGTCTTCCTTTTTCCCTTTTGAATGTGCATGTAAATCCATAGTCTGTTCTCGTGCATAGTCTGTATTTGGTAGTAGAATTCTGTTGCAGACATTCCTAACTACTGCACTAATATTCCTTTAAAAGTTTATTTGAGAAACTCTGCTCAAATATTATAATTTTAAATTGATCCCAAATAATTAGAGGCCTCCTGATTCTGTATAATAAATAAATAAACAAAAATCCAGCCTTGATGATTCTGAGACTGTTGCATTTGTCCCCTCTTCGCTAAGGCTAGGATTACATGAGATAATTACTGCTGTAGAATGTGTTTGATTACTGTTAAGATAAGGGAATGAGAAATAATCCATTATCACTAAAGTTGCTGTTAGTCTGCCTCTTTTCTAGTGCTGTCCCCTTCCTTTAGATAGTAGATCTAGGAATACCTTTGAATGATCCAGATTTTTAAGTATGAGTGCTATTTGTAACCTTTCTTGCTACTAATGTAGTATATTTATACCTGTCATCTGTCATATGGTAGATGAGAAGAAAAATCAGTAAATAGCTTTTTCCCTTCCCATAACATTGTATATGTCAAGATGCTTACTGCTTTTTATTTAACATTCAGGCTTAACATTGTGTTCCCAATTTCTCTTTAATAGAATTTACTTGTAGCCACAATAGAATTCACTTTGTAGCCACAGCGCTTATCAACAACATATGCCCTCTTTATTTAAGTTTTTTTTTTTTTCAATGCAAAGATGATACTATTGTAACATCTATCCTTGCACAAGCCAGTGCCTTCCCTCCTTTATTATATTATAAGGATAAGAGCTGCTGCTTGCTCACTTAACTCATGTGATTAAAATGGGACACATTGTGATGTTCTTCCCAATTAGCATGATCGTCTCCTGGGGAGTAGGGGAACCCTGGCTGTGTTGTTTCACATTTTCCCCTCTAATGAGCAGAAAGAGTCTTTTGAGAGTTGCTAAATAATTCAGACCATTAGGAACCTGTCAACTTAAATAATGCCTCCTCCGACCAGAAAAACTGTTGTGACCAGTTAGACACCCTGGCAGATGTTGAACTTGTTCATATTGTTAGTTCTGCTTCAGGCAAATAGCTTTAGAGCAACTTACAGGATTTGTGCATCCCTCCATTTAATAAGTGCATGCAAATATAATCAACACATGTTATCCAGATTTGCTCTAGTTTTTATACACCAGTATTTCTTTTTCTTAATTTAATAATACAGTGTTAAGTTTCTAATATTGCAATTTACTGTCTTTAGTAGGTTTGCCAGATAGCAATAATGAGAAACCACAAACAAGGTATACAAAGAAATAAAATTCTTCTTTAATTTTCTTCTGGTTTGTAGATGTCTTATTTCAAAGTGCTTCTTTGCATGCAGAAAAATGAAGTGTATTTTTAGCTGCATTTGTTGCATACTCATAAAACCTTAGGTTCTGAGACTTGTGATCTGCAATATTTTTGTAACTTAAGTTATGAAACAAGAAACAACTTTATAATGAAAAGTTATTTAATGTTTTGTTAGAAAACAACACCTTAAAGCCTTTCCCCCGCCCCCCCCCCAAAAAAAAAAAAAAAAAAAAGTTTGTGCTTCTCCCTTAATTGGGTAATAGCAAATAGTCTCACACAAGCAATTAGCTGGTCTGTTGGATCAGTTAATGGAACAAGCTATAGTGGTAATGCAATGTGAAATAACATCTGTGCTTTATAAATATTTATGTTGTAAGATTTCCTAGTATATTCTTATGACAAAAGACTCCACCTTGAAATACTTTTATATGTTTAATAGACATGTACTTTTTTACAGCACATAAGAAGACTCCACTTCTATTTTTTTTTAATCTGAGGTATTTTTAAAACTCTTACACTCCTGTTTTTCAAGTTTTAGATTTTTGTTCCTGCAAAGTGACAGTGCAAAACTGAGAGAATTTTGACACATACTTGTTGTAGTAAAAGATTTTTTCATTATAATTAGGATGAACTAGTTCACTACTTGAGGAAGATTTCATGGAATTATTGAATAGTTGGGATTGGCAGGGACCTCTGGACATCATCTGCTTCAGCATTCCCTGTTCATGTGGTGTCACCTAGAGCAGGTGGCCAGGGACCAAATTTGTAATTGTCAATTGTGTATTGAGAGTCTCTCCCTGAAATGACGCGCCTGTCAAGAAGATGCATCAGTGCTGCTCTGGTGATACTGAAGGCAGCCCCAGTCTATATTTTGACCTGGTATATCACTATTTCTCTCTGACCTCATTTTTCAAAGCAAGAAACACACAAACAAAAACCCCAAACTTTTACTGTTCTAACTTGGAAAAGAAAATGTAAAAAACGTGAGCCATTTAGGACAGCGGCACGGAGACCTTCTTTGTAGCAGTAGCCGCTGCAGCTTGTGATGGCCCGGTTGGTCTTGGTTGTTAACTTGTGTGGTGGCAATGCTATAATTTCTAGTAGTGCTGCGGGGTTTTTTTATTATGTCTGTTTTCTTTCTTTCTTTTTTTTTTTTTTTCATCCTTCTTGGGAGAAAGCAGGGGACTCACAGCTCCGTGTTAGCTGGAGCTTATATGTGACCAGAGCTGGTGGAATACGTAAGGAGTATCGCTTGCTTCAGGCTGTGCATCTCTCACGTCGTGTGCTCAGTCACTTAGGCAGAGGAGATGGATTTGCTGCATAGCTCATGTGCTTTTTCCCCTGATTGATTTCCCATTTTTCAGTAACGCTTCTGCCACATGCCCTGGCATCATGTGATCATCCTTTGTCTTTATTCATTTAATTATCCTGAAATTAATAGGACAGCAACCAGAGGCACTGAGATTCTCCAACTATTTTCTATAACTCACTTAAAACAGATTGTAACTCAGAAGCAAACAGTACACCCATGTGTACAGTGGTGCTAAAGGACCACATGACATACAAGCAAAGGAAAATTTTCATATTGCTTTAGACATCAGGTATGACTGGTTCCATGCCTTATGTGTCAGAGGGTTCTCACTGTTTTGGACCACAGCAGAAGGCAGTGCTGAGGAGAGAGGTGCTTGCCGAGAGCGCAAGGGCAGCAGCCCCTCTCTGCTCAGCTGGGGAAGGGCATGCCAGCTCCGTGGGGTGGCAAAGGCAGAGACCCTTCCTGTGATCCTCTCTGTTACCACATTGCACTGATAGGAAGCTTTAAGCCATTTGGAGCACTTAGCCTAAGTCTCTGTGATAGCTGAGGATGAAATTCAATTTCTGTTGCTTGCTCGCTATTCTCACCTAAAGCCAGAGTTGCCTGTCTGGACTTGACGTTGCTGTTCAGTTTGTGAAACGTCCTGTTTGGATCTGTGAGCTCTGGAGAGAAGGAATGCACTAATGCATTTCATTCTTTTCCCAAGTTCCTCTAAACTATAGTTAAGTAAAGAATGATCTCTATTAATTTAGTCCTTGCTTATCTGATAAGTGTTTGGAATTGAGATCCGGAGATCTGGTAGATGATCGTTGTTTTTCATAAAAGTAAGAAGTTTTCTGTAATTGAATTGTTGCCTTCTGGAAGAATCTCATATGCTCCAAGGTTTCCCTTCATTATTTGCTGGATGGGACACTGCTGTATTTCTTGCCAAAGTCGCATTAGAGTGCTGAAGGTACCAAGGGTGGAGGAAAAGTGGGGAACTGGTCCTTTGGCACGAGACTGGATGGTGTCTT
Source organism: Tinamus guttatus (assembly GCF_059628265.1). Classification (NCBI taxonomy): domain Eukaryota; kingdom Metazoa; phylum Chordata; class Aves; order Tinamiformes; family Tinamidae; genus Tinamus; species Tinamus guttatus. The sequence goes on along the minus strand of NW_028288597.1, from coordinate 578,405 downwards.
GTGAAAGATATTTTATGGAGGTGACATATTTTTAAAAAGTGGACTAACTACAGTAAAGGAAGTATACCTCGTTTAGCAGGCATGCTGAGGACGTCTGTGTTTTCTCTGTTTTTCTTAGTGGATTTTCATTGCTTATGAAAAAAAAAAACAGTGGTGACAAGAGGATCTCTTCGCACTTTCAGAGTGAAATCTAAATATTTTTGTAAGTAGTGTAAAACAGGAGTTAAAAGAATTGTCTATTTAAACTTGATCAATTCATTTATCTCCACTTATAAAAATAAGTCCTTGTCTTTAAATGTATGTAAGATATATATTTAAAAAGGTTAAGATGTTTGTATGTTAAAGTGTTCATATAACCAACCAGCTGTCAAAACATGTATTTTATTTTTAGCTTCATCACAGAATTTTCTATACAACCTACGGTTTGTTTTTACTGTAACACAGATGTTAAGAGCCATTAAGCTAGCAGAGACCTGCAGTAGTACAGGCTATATAGCTTCTGCATATTGTATTGGCATACCCTTTGATTTCCTTTGTGTCCAGTAGTTATGTAGAAAATGAGGTTAATGGCACCTCTCTCCTCCCCAGAATGTTGTGATGAAGGATTATGATGCATATAAATACTTTAGATAGTGATAATAGATTAATCTGTTGTGTTTAGCATTGAGCTTGCATGCTCCTTGGTGATCTGCAGATCACCTTCACCAACTTTTCATTGAGAGAATAGTAATAGAGCAGACAGTGAGAGAAGGGCGAAGTGGTGGCAGTGGAGACTTTTGGGAAAGACCTTAATGCTCTAAGCCCTCCATGGACTGATGGTGACAAAGGCCAGGGCTGCCCCTTCTGCTCTCTTGCAAGGAGCTCTCGAAGGAGGTTGGGCAGGGAGGCATGCGTGGCAGCCCTGGTGTGGTGGATGGTAAACCTCTGATGTGGCGGCCCTGGCAGGGCTGTGCAACAGCAGCAAGCTGTGCTCTTTGTCCTGTGCCATGTCCCCATTTTTGCAGATCGAACTCCCAGGTGCAAAAGCCTTCAGAACTGCATCTGATAAGAAGTATGTGATGAACTGAGTAGGTTTGTGCACTTTTTACTCTCCTAGTTCTTTGTAAATCAAGTAGAAGTCCAAATAATGTGGTTTTAACATGCAACATATCAATATCAGTATGTTAGAAGTAGTCAGTATGTTAAAACTAGTCAGTTAAGTACATTAGAGATGGAAGCAAAATGGAAGGATTGGGACTAGCAACTTGTGATGAGTCTAAATTTAATGAGTATTGATTGCCTGGTCACAAAAAGTGGGAATGTGTTAAAGAAACTGTCTGATACAATGTGGGAATGTGGTAAATACGCAGGTAGATTAGAAATAGTGTAGTAAGAGCTGAATGACCTCCAAGACTGGAATGATAAAAGACAGTGAACTTGAAAAAGGAGAAAGTACAAGATTGAGTGCTCTGCATTAATAGCAAGAATGTCTGTTGACATTTGGGAGTCACTCTCTGAAAATGAAAGAGGAAGGGAACAGACAGCTTTATTATCCATTGCTGGAAGACTGTGACCCACTAATGTGTTTCAGCTGGATCGCAGGATATGTCAGGCCAGGTACTTGCTTGAGATAGGAAAGAATTACTATTATTGGACAAGGTGCTTGAGAGGCAACTTTGGGAATAGTATTTATACTACTGAACATCCATGTTTAAGAAAGATAAATTTAAGTGAAACAGGTGCAGATGAAAGTCTTCTGAGATAGGCTGATGTTAACTTTTAGTAAGGGATCATACAGACATGCTTTATTTAATTGACTAAGAAGTGGACTAACAGGGAAGATGCAGCACTCCATATGGGAAGGGGAATGTATGCAGGAAGGGGGATGGAACCAGAGGCCAGCTATTGTTCCGGAGGAAGACAAAGTGCTATGGCTCATGAGTTGTCATTGCTCCCACCTGGCTTCTGGAGTTACTGTAAGGACTTCAAGTTGCTAAGATAGTTGGACCACAGTAATGGTAAGTGAATAAGTATACCAGGAAGAGGAAAAAGAAAATAATCTGCTTTGCATAGAGAGCAAAGTTTTCACCAAAACAAGCAGATCAAGTGTTCAGAAGTATATTTGAGCTTAAAATTAGGAGTATGGATATGAAAGTCATATACTGCTCTCTTGCAGTTTACAAAAATTAACCTATGGAACTCGCTTACAAAAAACTTAATTGAGGCCAGAAGAATTGAAGGAAAGACTTGACCTTCACATAGATGATGAGAATGTATTCAATGTTAATGGTGTTATCCTGTCAAATTTTAGAAGAGATCCAAATCTTTGTGTTTCAGTGGAGGCGTTAAAAATAATCATGCTTTGGAGATTAAATTAAACTTTCTGGAGAAAAGTATTCCAAAGCTGCTTAATTTTGAGTTTCCACGACAATGAGGCAGGATACAGAACATAATGAAACAGAGGTCTGTTTTTGGATAGCAATCCCTATATTGCTATGCCAAATTGTTATTTCATTTTGCTGGCCATAAATATTAATCTGGGGGCTTTGGTGGATTACTGATGATTTCTGTTTTTTTTTTTTAATGTGTGCATTTCTTTTCAATATCATCTGCAATTTAGCTTGACAAAAAATTTTAAACTTGGAAGGAAATACAGCCTTGCAATTTTATGAGGATTTTTGAATAAATGTTTTGCTTTCAGACTGAACTGGTCACCAACTGTTGCTGTAATCGATGAAGTGTTGCATCGTTGTGAAAGTAAGGCAATTGTTCCCATGCCTAAATACAGATTTAACAGCCTAGCTTTGTATACTGAAGCTCAGAGAGGTCATTTGCATCTAAAGAGACCCATTTCATCCAGCGTCAGTTGTTTAGAACCAATAATTCACTCCATATGAAAAGCATGACAAAAAAGAACAGCAACAATTAGAACAACAAGTTTGTATACATGATGCCGGTGCACAGGCTCATTAAATGCATCTCAGAGCTGCTTTGAGGAGGGTTTTGTTACTGTAACAGTCCTGCTGAGGTTTGGGAAGTATGATTTCTGCCAGGGCGCCTTGTGCAAGGATGTTAGCTAAATCTACTTCATGGTAATGAATTACAAGAAAGAAAGAAAAAGGAAAAAAAAAAAGGGGGGGGGGGAGAGAAGGGAAAAGGGAAGCAACAGACACTGTGGCTACCTTCAGGCAAGCAAACCTTTATTCAGCAAACTCTCTAGTAGCAGTGCTGCGGCGCTGGTGTGGTAATTGTGGAATGTGGGGTCAGACAAGAGCCCAGTCATAGTGAGTCCCCGGTGGCGTCGAGTGTTATGGCAGGCCGTCCCGGCTAATCATTTCAAGCGGCCCATGGAAAACCACTCGCTGGTTAAGTCTGCATCATCCTGTTCCACCAATGGAAAAAATTGAACACGAGGAGGGTGTGTAGCCTGCAGACAAAAATACATCCAGCCTGGGCGCAGGATCTGTTTTTAGTTCCCAACGGCTGAACTTTTTGAAGTGTTAGACGCAGTTTCCTGGCTCAGCGAGAGCAGGGAGAGTCTGTGCTGAGTCTCTCCGCAGCAGAGCTCGGGGAGAGGAGCGGGAGTGGGAGCATCGGGGCAGGTAAGCGTGAGAGGGAAGGGGGGCTGCGCCGCGGGCTGGGGAGATGCTGGGGGAGAGCAGCCTGCTGCTGCGGGCGAAACGCGGGGAATTAGAAATGGAGGAAGACTTAGGAGACCTTTGAAGGCAGAGGGAGAAATGGGCTATTGCTGGGCTTCCAGCCACTGTGCTTTCTGTACGGTCGCGTCTTTCACACAGAGTGAAAGATTTTCTTGCAGAAAACAGTTCTTGCTACTAGTCTGTCAAACTTGATTGCCTGAATTGCTAAATAAACCACTGCAAGTATCATTTTACAGCTCTGCTGTGAGAGATTTTTGAAGGGAATGTAGAAGAATCTTTTGCAGTGATCAGTGATCACTCTGGGTCTTGTTTTGGATGTTTTAAGTAACTTGCAATAAAATAGAAAGCATGCTCAAGTAAAGGTTATGCTTTTGTGAAGTGTTAGAGGAGAAAACATTTCTCCTCTACTGGTAAAGACTACTACTGTTACCGAACTGGGATAATTAGGGAAAGCAGAGCGGCTGCTTCTGGTAGAGGAGGATCTGGCATGAGTTTTGACTTTTCTATATAGATTTCTAATGCATAACTGTACAGAATTTGAGAAAATGCTGCATTCATTGGCAGGCACAGTGACGAAGAGACAAATGTCCATGAAATGACGATTTTTTTTTCTTTTTTTTTTTTGAGGAGGTGATTAATTGCCTGTGCAATGAAACCAAAGTTTGCTAATTTATTTATGCTAGTTGCTGATGTGGTCACTGAGTTAATTTTGTGTCCTGGTGACTTCATACTTCATTCTGGAAGTCATGCATTTCTTTCCCTTTCGAGTTGGTGATTTGGTTAAATTATACAACATATAGCAAATTACTAGGTAGAGACAAGGGATGGAAAAAATTTATTTCTCATCAGCTTTGATGGGAAAGGGGATCCATGTATCACAGAAAGGAGAACTCTCTCCCAACAGGGGGCTCTATGGCTGCAAAGAGCAAGTATTTTAGCAAGGTGCTTGGAAACACAGTCCTTGGTGTACGACTTTTTGTTCTTTTAGTGTGTGAGTAACATGCTGGTAGTATAGTGGTACAGTAAAGTAAGTCCTAAACTGTATTTTTGCTGTAGGGCTCTTGGAAGGCTGAAATCAAGATCTGCTTTTAATTGTTTGTGGGACAGAGTCTCAAGTTTAATGCTAGCAACTAACTCTCAGATGCCCTCTCTTTTTCAAGGAGTCCTTGGGCCAAAGGTGTGAAAGCATTTAGTTTGGAATCGACACCCTCAGGTGTTTATGAATGTGTAAACTGAGAAGTAGGAAGAACCATGCCAAGTATAGCCCATCTCCCCCCGGCACTAGGAAGTAGGTTGTGTAAGAGGAGTTGGTCTAGGAGCTCCGCTGTGCTCCTGATGCACTGTCCCCAGGGCTGAGCTCTGCTCTCCTACCAGGTGTTGCCATCAGTTTGTCTCTTGTGCCAAGGGTTAGGAGGCAGCTGGACAGGCAGGAGCAGTTACACCAAAACCAGTTTGCAGTGGCAGCAGAATGGGTCAAAATCCCTCTCTTGGGTTGCTCACCTTTGTTGCCTTTTGCACTGTGCTTTGGTGGAGTCTGCAGGGCTGCACATGGGACAGTGTGGTAAATGGGAGCCTGGTAAAAACAAATATGAAATAAAATAAAAGCCCACAAAAACCTCTCTCCCTACCCTCAAAAACTGACTTTTGGCATGCGTTTGGTACATGAGAGAGCATTTCCCTAGCTACCTAGCTGACCGTGGTTGTATTCAGCCGCATGAAACTGCTACAAATGAAGAGACGAGAGAAGATGGGCAGATGTTCCTGGTGGGGATTTTGAGAATCCCTGCTTGATCGGAAAGCTGTGGCCTCAACCTCTTGTTCGGGAGGGCTGAGGCAGAGATTTTTTCTGAGATCTGCCTAAGCTCAAGCAGGAAGTCTGCAGAAAAGGTGGCTGTGAACCGGGTGTCTGCAGCACTGCTCCGTGGTGCTGGGCAGCCGCTCGTCCACGTGCGGGCCGCGCGACTGGTGCTGAGGCCTGTCTGAGCGGTACCTCCTGGCTCTGGGGCCTGGAAATGCCTGGAAGACGCTGTGTTAATGTGCACCAGACTCTGCCCATATGGCTGCAACCAGGGCAGGTGGGGAAGAAAAAGACCTTTGAGATCACTGAGTTCATTTCCCCTTCGAGGGCAGGAAATAGATGCCCTGACGTATCAACTCCTTAACTGCTACGGCCACTGCATTGAGCCAAGATGTGAGCTGGCATTTTTTTTTTTTTTTTTTAAACAGCCTAATGGCTTTCATTTAAATGGATGTGCACTTTAGCCATTGTGTGTAAATTCAATAACATTTACAAATGGTTAAATTTGTTTTTCCTGCCAAAGAAAAATAAGTCTCCAGAGATCTAGATTGTATCAGCACTGCTGTAATAGGATAAGGATCTTCAGGCTCGACTCAACCTTCCATACTGCTCTAACTTGAAAACTATAAAGTGTAATTTAATTAAGCTGCCAATGTCTTGTATTCAAAAGAATGGTTGAGTAAAGAAGAAATCATGTCCCAGGTATGGGATATGTTATTCTATAATATATCCCTGATGTACACCTGTTGGGATTAATGCTATTTTAACAGAAAGAACCAGAAAAGGAGATTATTTTCCTCTTGCCCAGAATGTGAAATTAGAAATCTATGTGGAATGTATTTAACAGTATAGAAAAAAACATCTGGGTCACAATGGCTACATATGTTTAATGAGAAAAGCTATTGTTTTTAATTTAATCTGTGTGCTACCAAACAGTTTCCTAGTACAGTAGGATATAACTCTAAAGAGACTAGTCAGTGAATTAGAAATTCTGGCTTCTAATTGGATTTTTAGGACAAAATAATTCATTTTTTTAAGACATACTTGCGGTGTTTTGGTTATTCATTCTTTGAATACAGTGGTATATAATGTAAAATATCCTTGCCAAGAATACCATGGTGCAATTATTATGGTATATTTTTATAATAGGAATGTGATTGGGATTGCAGGAATAAAAAATCTGCTTCTGATTTGTGGAAGCATGTGACCAAAGTGCGTAGTTCTAAAAAATACAGTAAATTGTTTCCAGTAAGAAACGCCATATTTAATCCAGCTACAGCGCTGTGCTAACATCCCTCCCTCATTAATATCTGTCCACATGCAGCCATGTGAGAAGGTGAGGGCAGGTTCACATTCCAGCATTCTGTATTACTGTTGTATTAAAAAACAAAGTAGATTTAAGAAGTTAATTAAAACTGCAAACCTCTAATTCTGTATGTCTGTAAGAATTCAGAGAGGACAGTGATTCCTTGCAAAACTCAGCAAAAGAATAGTACCTGGGAGACAGCTATGAATAGTTTCTGACTTCAGGAGCCATTTATAGTGTATAGTGTTTTAACCATGAAACAGATGAGAATTTAAAAGTAGTTTGAACTGAAAGAGGAAAAATAGGAATTGCTCAGCCAATTAAAAAAAAAAAAGATTTTCCATGAAACGAAAGAAATGAAGTTGTTGATCTACATCACAGCCTGCAGCTTTTCTAGCTAGATTTGTGCATAAAAGAAAGAAAGAATTTGGTCACTCCATATAAAGGAGGGCAGATTCTGTTTCATTTTTATTGCCCTGAAACGCTTTGAGATTGCCCATTATAGCACCTCCACTAATCTCGATGACATTTTGCTGGGGTGCACCTACTCAGCGTGCACTCAGACCAGCCATGCTCGCAAAATCACTGGCACCTTACATGGCTGCAGATGACTGCACAGTGGCACTTTCTAGAGAATTGGGGCCAACGTCCACCCCAAAAGCTGCCGTGCTGCTCTAAACAGGCATTCACTGCCCTACCAGCCCTGCACAGCTCCACAGAGGTGAAAGATCCAAGAGGTTGTGCACACGTTGTTGTTGCTTAAGCAGTGATGAGAAACAAAACAGCTCGTTGCTTTCCTGCATGGTGTTTTACCCTTTTCTCAACAAAAGGCTTCTTTAAAAAGCTGGAACTCTGTCTTGGTAGCTGTTGCAATGAACTAAAAGGGTAAGGGTGTTATTTTCTGTTACTTTCTCTTACTGTTGGTCTTTTAAAAGTCTTTTTGTTTTGAGGCAGGAGAGGTTTTTAATTTAAGCACTTATGCTATGCATAAACAGTTATTGTTCCTGTTAACCCTAAAATCTATTACGATGTTCTGCACTTCCTAATGAGCCCCAACTCAATGGTACAAATTTGATGGGATAATGTTACTCTAATTCAGGCCAGTCCACACTGTTCTTTTCCTTATCATTGCTTTTATTACTTTTACGTTAATAAAGTTAGTATCAGCTTGCATGCACAGCATCAGTAAATTTTTCAGAGAAGCTTCTTCATCAGGGATTAAGTGCTTTACAGATCACTTGTATACATCCACCAGTGAAGATTCATTGTCAGCTGTCATCCAAAGGAAGAAAGACATCAAAATACATCAGAGTACTAGCTTTGGTGCATGGCTTTACATCTCATGTGGTGTCTTCTTGATCCGAACTAGAACTTAACCTTAGGTGAATTCTTAGAGCATCAGAGACACTTAGACTGTCAGCCTCAGTCACAGAAATCTGGTGAGGTACCATAATAATTTCTTGTCTTTCTGTATCTGATTTATGACAATGATTATTAGTGGTTTTTGTTGGAGAATATTGAGTCTTCTTGTGTCTTTGTGCTCACCCCCTGTAAGTCTAGAGTTTGCAGTTTTGTCTCTGTATAACTGAACAGAGAGAAGTGTCTTGAACTTTAGTTTTAGAAAGTTTCAGTCTAGCTGACATCACTGTACTGAGGGCAGTAGCTAAATCAATCGTCTGGTGCATCTTCTCACTGTAGCAGATGAGTTCAACACAAGTGTCTTGGCTCAAGCCTGCCACTAATTACAGAATCACAGAATGGTTGCAGTTGGAAGGGACCTCTAGAATTCATAATAGAAAAATTTCTTGCTGTATTTCATAAGCAAGTCTAATACCAGAAATTTACTGTTATGGTTTAGTTTTGCTTGTAATACAGTTTTCAGGTCAAGCTTCATATTTGAGAGGTTAAGATTGGCAAGAAAATCATCCTTTAAGTTGCACAGCATTGCTACGTATGCCCTCATCTTAATGTTAAAAGCAACAATTTTCCCTCTATCATTCTTAAAACAGTCTAACTGCTGTTAGATTGTCATTGTCTAATGACTGTGGTATTAATGAAGGAATATAGGTGGCAGGCTATTCTGTGGAATGTCTCCTGAGCATGCATGTTTGCTCTTCTGAGCCAAAAAAGGCTAGGGGAACATAATGTGGAGGAGCATAAAGGTGGGGAAATGCATTTTTAGCTCTGGGGTTATGATTTGCGTTAATTATTGGGTGTGGTGGTGATGGTGGGGTTCCCGGATTAGTATGTTTGCATAGCTGTGTTTTTTAAATGTGTCAAGGGGAACCAGGGTGAAGATTAAAAACTTCTTTTTTGGGGAATGTGGGTATAATTGAAAGCAAATAAACTCTTAATAGTCATCTTCAGGCACAGCAAGCTGCGTTCTAAATATATTGATTATAATTGCAGAAAATATTCATGGAAGCTGGTTTTGCTCACAAGAACTATTCATCCCTCTACCTCTGCCTGGTAACAGAGTAAAGCATGTTTTCTTCAGTGGTAATAGGTTGCTGTGAGAAATACAGGGGGCACTGAAGTTCTCTGCACAGCAATTTCCTGTGCTTCCGCAGTTAAAATAGCGTAAACTGAGTTTTCAGAGTAAGAGTAGCCCAAGGTTGTCGTAGAGTTCCTCCAAGCCGTGGCGTTGTGCTGCGTTGGAGAACAAGCCGATTCACTTTGTTTGCCTCTGTGGTCATTAGCAGGCAGCAAATTGCTCCACACAAGTGTGATGCAAGCGCTGGGCATTGCAGCTGGTTTTTCCAAGTGCTGGTCTTTGTGCAGCCTTGCAGATGCTGCTCTTGGTTATTACAGAGTGTATAGATGTTTAGCCTACCGTAGCTTTCTGAATGGCTGGGGTGCTGAGAAAAAAACCCTTGTGGCAATTTCTATGGAATTTATTGACTGCTGTGTTGTACTGCCAGCTGATTCCTACACAGACTGCGACGCTATTTTGCAGATACTGTCCCCCGAGATAAATTTATCCATTCAGGCATTATGTGATCTGTGTACCGGATCAGACACGGACAATGGGAGTTGTAGCAGTAGCTTGAGCCTTGAATTGAATGTCCATCTTCAGAGGTTCATGACAGCAGCTTGCTCACTGCCTACTCTGCTAAAAGGATTACCTAACCATTGCACAATCACTATGGAGACCAGATGGTCTTTTTGCCTGTTTCTTTAGACAAATTGGGTTCAGTGTTCCCTTATGAATAGAAATAAGCCCCTCAAAGCCCCCTTGTTGAATGGAGTTTTTGCTCTCAGATGAAGAATTCTGAACGTAAACTCCTACTTGTGTGTGATCCCTGCCTGCTAGGGTTGAGGAAGGCAGTTTTGCTGAAGATTTGCATTTGTTCTGCAACTTTGAACTTCATGAAACTTGCATGCTGTCTTTTATTTACCCGTGTTTTAGTTTTATCTTGAATTTAAAATCCCATTTGTTCACTCTGTATTGCATTGGATGTTATTAAAACTGTTTTATGTAAACGGATGTTCTTAGCAGCATAGACGAATCAAACCTACAAGGCAAGGGAATCCTAAATACCAGCGTATGTAACAGTTAGAATACACAAGCTAAAAAGATCATTTTCTGAGGGTTGGCTGAAATTTCTGTGATCTACTGGTTCCTGTCAAATGTCTTGTGATAACAGCCATGAATTTGTGTTTATAGGTCTGTAACATCTCTAGCATCTCTAGAATATCCAAAAGGATATACTTCCAAGGCATTTATTTGCAGACCTTTTCCCAGCTTCGCTTTTAATGCTAGTTTGCAAACTTTAACTTTTTTTCCTGTAAGGTTAGAAAAATACCTAGCTAACCAAGTGAACTCTAAATATCTTCAAGGTTCTTAAAGCAGTAAATATCCACAAAATGAATCAAAAAGAGCAGAACCGTGTATGCAAATTAATTAGTTAATCAATTGAAAATTGTGGACAGTAATCACTGAGTAGAATATTTTTTGAAGTAGTGTATCTATTTTATTTTTTTTTCTAGTTAAAAATCTATATTCCAAAGTTGAACCAAAAATTGTGTACTACTGCTACTACTATTTCAGCCACTAAGCTGCTGGTGTATTCTATGAAGTTCAGCTTCTGCCCTTTTGTTTTGAGTTGCATCGTTGTGTGCTGAGTGAGCAACCGATAAATTCAGCTGATCAGAAGGAACTTGTGTCGTGTTACCTTCTGATCTGTGCAGTGCTTGGTGCCTTTTTGCTGTTTTGCTGGCAGATTAATTTAAAATTAGAACAAATGTAAAGAGAGGTGTTACTGATTGGGTGGTGGAGTGAATTACCCCAGGGATCTTTCACTTCAGGACTGGGATTCAGAATTCAGGTGGGACAAGGATAAGCAGATGCTGAAATGTTTGCTCTGACCAGGTTGGCCCACACTGTGAAGGACCATTGCATAGTCTATGGATCTATTATTGATGTTTCTAAACTAAAACCGAGGCTTCTCAAAGTTGGTCCCAATCTGTCAGTAAGAAGGGAAAAGGACAGAATTAGGAAATAAAACACTTCCCCAAACAGGCATTTGATTGAATTAACCCGTTGCAAGTCGTTGAAGTGCATTTATAAAAATGCATGATTAAGAATCCTATTAATCATTTCTCTCTTCTCCATTTGTGAATTTTGTTTGTTTTTCTTTTTGTTTGATTATGCTGATAGCTCAAGTAATACATATGCATTTTATTTGACAGCGACACCTTTTGTGTCTGTTTTGATGTTTTCTAGAAAGACTGCGTGCATCTCCATCCGTTTTTTGGAAAGAGTAGTGGCTGGCCACGAAGGCAATGCAAAGCATGGTAACTGATAACTGTGCCCACATTTAGCAGTGATCCTACAGGTATGCTCTTGTTTTATACTAAGGGGTAAGGACTGAAGGAGAGGATGTTAAAGTATATATAAACTCTTAAGAGCTGAGACTTTTTCTTCACAAGGGTGTGAAGATATTCCCAAAATTTTAATGAGGCTATGGTGAATTCTCCTAAGACTGATGGTATGAGATATGATATGCAAAGAAACACAGTACAGGTTGAAAATGTATTTTGATTTTATAGTTTAAAACTTCCTTTACTGCCATTTTTGTAGATTGCAACCAGTGGAGATTGACTTCAAGTAACAAAAAAGACAGTGCTACTTTGTATAGGGCAAAACCCTTCCATCTTCTCATTCTGCCAATTTGACTACTTCAGAGTAGTAAAATCTCTGAGATCAGAGTAGAGCAGTTTCCCGTGAATTCGGTAAAAAGCTAAAGAGGTTTTTTTTTTTTTTTTTTTTTTTTTTTTCCTTCACTAAGTGGACTGTTGAACTGCCCTGTGCTGCATGAACATAATGCGGTTTTGTGCTGTAATGGAAGATGAGGCTATTTGGCTAACCAAGCCCTTTTTTGTTTGGGGGTATTTTCTTCCCTCATTTTTCCCCTCCTAAGTTGACTCCATTTAAACATGAAGTTGGGGTTTGCAGAACAGTTTGTTGAGACAACGTTTTATTGCCCAGAAGCCAGTCAAGCTGAAACTGCAGTTTGCATGTCTCCTGGCAGAAGGGATTTTTCTGAAAGTACAGTTCACTTTACATCTAAGTAATGATTATCCCACTGTCTCCCTTTCATTATGCCATTGTTCTTGGGAGCCAGAGATTTTGTAAGCTATAAGAAAAGGATGTTGCCAAGGGTGTGGGTGGAGAAAGGTGTTGACATGATTTCAATGGGGTTAGATTCCAGCTTTGTAACAGAGGGGTAATGAGCCATGCAAAGAATAGGTTTTCCTCGCCTGCCCCTAAAATAAATGCTGTTATGAACTTTATGTTGTAAATGACTATTTAATGGATTTTTTGAAGCAATTGTTTCATATCATTTTTTAAAAAGACACTTTCCTGCATAGAGAGTAAAAACGGTCTTTTGCTTTTAGCTATTTGTCTTCTGGCCATTGTTTTTAATGAAACTCTTTTTAATTTAGTGGAAAATGGGGAATTCAGAAAGCCAATACAGTCTTCAGGGATCAAAAAATCATGCGGCTGCTACAACTGGTGCCAAGCAGAAGCCTTGTACTCTAAAAATTCGCAGCATTCATGCTAAAGATGAAAAGTCTTGCTCCTTGCATGGATGGGGACATGCCAGTAGTGGCTCAAACTATAAATCAAGATCCCTTGCCAGAAGCTGCCTTTCCCACTTCAAGAGTAGTCAGCCTTATTCATCTAGACTCAGTGATACCACGCTGAAGGTCCCTAAAAGCAATGCCCACACCAAACACAGGACAAACACCTCAGAGGACTCCTGCCAAGGAAATAGTGCAGCTTTTTTGCCTGAGAATGGTTTCCACTATATCAGCCTTCAAGCGGCCTCTCGAGAATGCAACGGACACATTTTAAATTGTTATGGAAAGAATGAGAGTCTTGCATCAACCTCACCATCAGAGGACAGGAGGAGTCCAAAAGTCCTCATTAAGACACTGGGGAAGCTAGATGGCTGCTTGAGGGTTGAATTCCACAACAGTAGTAACAACAAAGTACCTACGGAGGAGTCCAGTGGACCGGTCCAGCTGCTGAGGTATTCACCTACTTTGGAATCTAAACCGAACAACCTGCTCGATGTCAGGAGGAACTCCAGCGCAGACTGCTCTTCCAGTCATCGTCTGTCACCGACTGACTCAAGACTTCGGTCTAGTAAAGGAAGCTCCCTAAGCTCTGAGTCTTCATGGTATGACTCTCTGTGGGGAAATGCTGGGGATATCAATGAGCTGGATGGTTCGTATTTGACCAGGAGCACTCCAGATACAAGCATTCATGCCAGTTTCCCACCAAGTGACAACAAGAAGTCATTCAATCAAAGTTCATCTCTTTCCTCACTCCGAGATCTGTATAAGGACGCAAATTTGGAAAGCACCCCTCCACCTGGGATCAGGTTGTCTGATGAATATATTGATGCTCATGGCAGCTTAAGCAACCGTGTGTCGTTTGCCTCAGACATTGATGTTCCCTCCAGGGTAGAGCATGGAAGTCCTGCACATTACTCTTCCTACACACTACCATGCAGAAAGTCTAAGCCCCTCAATGAGGATGCATCCAAGAAGGATACATTAAAAAACCGAATGCGGCGCATCAGTGATTGGACAGGAAGCCTCTCGAGGAAGAAGAGAAAGCTGCAGGTATGTACAGAGCCAGACCTAAGGGCCTGGAAATTGCTTTTTTGATTTCTTTCAGAAAGGTAACTGTTGCATCGTGTTTGTCTTTCTCACAGAGGAATTGGTTACTACCCTCCTTTGGTATTTTGCGGAATTCTGAGGTGGATTCCAACTCTGCAGCCATCTGAAATTTCAACAAGAATAATAATAAAAAAGATGCATTTTTGTGTGTATGCATATTCCCTTGCTATTTTGTCACCTTCTCGGTTGTCTCTAGCTTGAATTCTCTGGAGCCTAATATCTCAGTGAAATAGCTTTTGAAAATACTACATTTTTTACTTTGTTTTACCTATGAAAATAAACAGATATCGTATATATGCTATAAATCAGCATGTTTTGTCTAAGGAATATGGAAGGAGCAATAGGAGCCAATTTGAGAAACATGTTACAAATACCTTTGCCAGTATTCCCTTATTTGTATTTTTGATTTCATCACTAACTTTTGTTTCTTTGTCAGTCCATTTCTAGCTAGGAAAGCAGCTATAGACAGTGGAGCTCTCGGTTCTGCCTCTGCCTTCTATGAAGGTATTAATTGTGTGCCCTCCTTTTTCCTGTGTGTGAGCTTAGTGCACCAGATGGAAAAGCTGGAATTGCCATCTGGCCAGCCGGGAGTTGGTTGTGTGTAAAAGGAGGTGGGAGGAGGCGAGAGGGAGGGAAAGGATGTCTCTTTAGAAGAATTTAAGGCTAATCCCATTAATAGGAATTTAGGATGCCTGTGGTCAGGAATGAAATTCTTGTCTCCAGCTGCAGGCCCCAGAACTAGCTCTTTAAATGCCAGACTGTGCCTGGCCTTGTCTGTGTGAGTTCATAAGCAGAAATGGAAGGCAGAGACTTTTTTATTTTTACTTTTTTTTCCAACTTCCCTAGTGTTTTTTGTACGGAAGCAGTCACTGCACTTCTCTCGAGTAAGGGCTGGTTTCTTCCTTCATTCTGGGATGCTGGCCCCTTCAAAGGTGACCGAAGTAAGGGGAGCTCCTGCTCCATCCACTTGAACAGCAGTTGAGTAGTAGCTCCTGTTATGCTCTTTCGATGGCATGTGTAGTGAACGGTGTCTCCCCTGTTGGAAATTTTGACAGGTTTTGTATTTAGTTTGAGACCTCTGTCATTGCAATATGGAATTCTCAGGGCCACTTAGGTTCACAAATGAGGTCAATATAAGGTTTGCAAGCATAAATCCTAGATAAGAATGACAGAACTGGGAAAATGAAAATGAAAGCCATTTATTTGGATTACGAAGTAATTCAAGAGGCTTTTTGGTGGGTTGATGTTCATGTATTTTATCAGATGTTATCTTTTCGCCTTCTTACTCAGCTGTAAAATAGAAGGCAGAAAAAAAAAAACAAAATCAATAAAGAAGGCCTTAGCATTTTATATCAGGTTCTTACCTAATACAAATATCTGTAGCTTTTCTGGATTTTATAACCAGGCTTTGCATATGATCTCTACTTCACGGACCTCTGCCATGTATTACTTATGACATTTTCAGAATGGCATTTGTGGTGTACGAATCATAGCTGTTTTGAATTCAGTGTGCTGTGAACTGACTTCAGAAACAGCAAGGAAATTCTGCTGGTGAGATTACAACAAATCAGATGCTGGTAGGAGGAAATTAGCCCTAGCTCTAAAAATGGTGATTTTTTTTTTTTTTGAGCCAAGTATCCAGCTACAGGAAGGATAAAATGAGTAGCTATATGAGCAGTTTTATGATTTTGTGATTTCACCTTCATTCTGAGGTTGGGTCAGTTCCTTTCTGCCTCAAATGTTTTGGAAAAACAGTAAACTCTTCTAGGGGCTACTGTGTTGTAACTTGGTGACAATTACGCTCACTCCGGATCCTTAGGCCTAGGAAGGTGAAAGTAGTGCTCACAGTTCTCATTCCTTGTAACATATTTTTCTGCCTTGCTCTTATCACTGTGCCCCTTCATCATTACATTACAAATAACTGATTGCATTATTGTATTACTTATTGTAATTACTACTGCATTGCCGACTGAAAGGCACTTAGGTCAGAATATAGTTGAAAGCTGGAATACTTCAGTATGGATAGGCCTAAGCACTTGCTTGGCTGGATGTATAGACCCTCCACCTGTTTCTGTGGAAACAAGTTGTCTAGCCACCCTTCAACGGAACTCTGGATGAAAAGGGTCAATTTTAAGGTATTGAGACTAGTTCCCTGCTATTAGAAAGGAAGTTTTCTTTATAACAGTGAACAAATTGCAAGTCTACTTTTAGATCAGGTAAACTTTTCCCTGGTTTGGAGGCTGCTTCAGAACTTTCTTACACTGTTGCTTAGAACTTGTCTTCTAATTTGCAGACTAAATATAGTCCTGGCCAATTTGTTCTCATGCCAGTATTGTCCTTTAGTTATCCTTCCTTATTATTTAATCTGTTATGATTTACTAAAGGGAGGAATTATATCTTCTCTCCGCTTGCATTTGCTAGGCTATGTAGACCTTTTTGGACTCCTGTCTCTAAGATAGGAAATCTGTTTCCTTTTTTCATTCTGGCAGACCTTCTCTGCACCTGTTTTAAATCATTCACGACCAGAATTGGATATGGGATATTCCAGATGAGCCTTTGGCTATGGCCTTCCCAATGGCTTGGATGCTTCCTTATGTCTGGCTTGATCTAATGTTTAATCTGATATATCCTGGAACTGAGTTTGTCCTTTTAATAATGGTCTCACATCAAAGACTGGCAGTCGTTTTGTGCCGTACCCCAGCTCTCTCTGCAGGAGGATATCCTACTGTGTTCCCACTGTGCATCAGTAGTGCTCTGCTGCTTGGCATATCCTCATTTAAGTCTTTGCAGAACCAGAACTGGGAAGGTGCCGTATCACACTACATTGCATTAAACATGGGCAGCGATGACTGATGTGTGAGCAGAGTTTAGGCAGGCTTGTTGTGCAGGCTCTGCTGAGGATGGTGCCGTAGACTGAGGACGCAGTTAAGCATCTGTCTGTCTTTGCCAGATAGGCAGAGCTTGAATCAAAGAACACATGCTGTGTAAAATTAAAATCCAGCAACTGGAAACAACTGCATAAGACAAGTTCTTGAATGAAGTAAATAGACTTGGTATGAGAATTGTTTCTGAAACTTACTGACTTTTATAAGCCAGAGCACTGATGTGTTGCAGTGTAAATCCAAAGGAAGAAAATTTAAAGGAAAAGGCCACTGAAGTAACATTTTATTTGGATTAAAAACTGGTATTAGATCCTGTTATCAGCCTGGGTCTTCACAGATTTAACAGCCTTTATTAGTTCTTTCTGTGTTCTTTGCAGATATTTATTGCACACATCACAACTTGCCTAGCTGATATCTTGGTTAGCCACTTGATTGTCTGTGTCTGTAACTATTTCAGGAGAGATCTGCTTGAATGCAGCAGAGCAGAAAAAGTGACAATTTCATATTATCACTAGCGACAATAGAAATAAAGCAAATAGGAATGTTCCCAACAGGGAAAACAGCTACAGTAACAATTTGGGTCAGGTATATTTTATCAGTGGTGCAGACACTGATCCTTGAGGATCCTTGCTGATCCTTGAGGATCAGCACATTCTGTGTGACCATGTCCATAGTCATCTACAAAACCATAAGCGATATTGGCCTGATGAAGTGCATGTACTCCCAAAGTTTCATTCACTTTGGATCCTGTGTCCATTTACTAAACTCTAGTAGTTTCTCTTTTTCTCTTTCTGTGTCTATGGAGAAAACATACAATGTGCTTGGAGGCTATCCATGTATCCATGGGCAAGCTGAATCCTTCTGTTTTCATTGATGCTAATTGTTCTATAGCAGCCCTTCACAGCAGACATGCTCTTGTATAAGTTGCTCTCATTACTTTTTTTATTGGTGATTTGTAATTGAAAGAGATAGATATCTTTAATAAACTGAATGTTAACCTTTCTCTAGAGGGAACAGACAGATTCTGGAGAATAATCAGAAATAATTATTTAATTTATTTAATTTATTTAATTTATTGTTTATTATTATTTATTAAGTATTTAATATTTATTCAAAGTATTTAAATAATTAAATAATTAAATTGACACGTACATACACTGACAGTGAATTAAAAAGAGGGCAAAGAAAACTTTCAAATGTTCCATACAACTGTGTACAGCCAGTGCAATTGTAATTCTTGCTCTATAATCACTTTAGGGGCACTATATATATATATATATATATTTTTTTTTTTCTCTCCTTCAAGCCTTCCCTCAGTTTGAGTGTGGAGAATAGAAGCTGTTGTGCTTAGTGTCAGTGATGCCTTAGATTTTTTTTTTTTTTTAATCTGTTCTCAGATAACTTAACTCCGGCAAATACGAGTATATTTAGATGAGTCATTGAACTTTAAGGTCTTTTGCTTTGCCTTGTGCTGTATAGACATATTTGGCATTACTGTATAAAATACAAAATTGTTTAGGGCATTACTCTCAGAGCACATTGACTAAAAATCTGTTAAGATTTATGAAAGGTATGGAGGCCAGTGCTACAGCCCCTGGAGAATTAGATCCTTTTTGTCAGTGATTCAGAAGGCTGGAGTTGAACTTACACACTCATAATAGAACATTTTCTTCCAGTTGAATTTGGCTTTTGTGAGGCTACTGCTAGCAATGCCCTGCTGATTGAAAGGTGACTTGTCTTGTGACACTTTCAAACCTCATGTGATCTCAGTGTTGCTCTTGGCTGCTCATTGGAGGTCATTATACTATCAAAACACGCTACAGTTTTTCCACTACATTTTTGAAGAGCATCAAGCAGGAAGCAAAAAAAAACCCCAAGGTAGTTGCTCTCAAAGCTTCTGCTGAGACCAGTGCACAGGAGGCCAAGGATTATTTACTTTACCCTTGTAGAGAAGCTTGTGTGGAAATAAATGCTACTATAGAGACAATCTAAACATGAAAAGAAAGTAAAATAGCTTTGTTATTACCGAGGATAATAGCTTTGCTTCTGCTTTGGTTGTTTATCGCTATCTCTTTTTTTCTTCTCCTTAAAAGTTTTTGAGCAGCGGTTTCAAATTCTTCCTCCACTACCAAAGACATCAGACTTTGTGTTGTAGCTCTTCTATCTCAGTTGTATATAAATACCATTATTAAGACTTAAGCTGGGAGGATGATAAATGACTTATTAAAATGTATACCAGGGTTCTTGACAGTGAGTTTGGTGCAGGGAGCCCAGTCTTATGTAGCTGGAAAATCCCTCAACATCTCTGCAGCCTGTGGAAGTTGAGAGCAGACAACAGTCTAGGCCTGCTCTAAAAGTCCCACGTTGACAAGTAATGGCAGGAAATGGGCATAAGTTAACATACATGTCACAAGGTAAAGTCAAAGTCATACATACGAAATGTCATGAGGAGTGAGCATTTCAGGTAACACTGGCCTCCTTTCTTAATGCAGAAATGGAGAGAGCCATACAGGTAGGAAAAATGCCCATCAGTGTTTAGTGGGATAGTCAAACTCCTATGGGGTTTCCAGAAAGTCATAAAATCTGCATCTCTGCAGTTTGGAAATTGGATTCATGCCAGTCAGCAAATGCATCTTCAGTTAGATTGGATTTTTGATGATTGATCAATACCAACAAGCTTAAAATATTTTGAACTTTTAACCTTTTTTTATTGGTGGCGGTGGTTAGACACAGTTTATGTGGTGATTTGAAAGTAGAGGTAAAATTAGCCTAGGTGTGCTAAAGTTAAATATAGCTGCCTCACCCGAATGGAGTGTCACCGAGGTATTGCAAACACAGTAAGACCAAAGAAACCTTGCCCTGACATCGCCCCCGGCCTTGCACTCAGAGCAGCTGGGGAACCAGAAGGGTGTTCAGTTAGTGGGTGGATGTGGTTGTCTTTCCAGTGTCCGTCAAGTTCCACGAAATGGAACCACAGCCGTAGTCAGCAGATTCAGACATTTTGTGGAGGTTTCTGACTTATCACCAGGTCAGCAAGTTTGCTTAGGCGTTAAAGGGAGGCCTGTTGTGTAAAACTTGAGTGGTGGCACCGACAGTGTCAATGGCTGCTGAGATAAAGCCTGTGACGCGGTGTTGGGAAGAGACTGCCTTTGAGGAAGGAATTCACTGTGGCCAAACATGAAACAAATTTAAATGCCAAAGGAGATGTCTCTTTTCATCCTATCTTTGGGGTCTGATTTCTGGCAATTTGCTTTATGTACAGGAGCCAAAATGCAAAGATGGGAGCGAATACTTTGACACCAGGATGGACAACCTCACTACTGACACTCTAGCACCCTCCCAGCTTTCCAGTTTGCTGTGGTCACCTGGTTCCACCCATGTCCTGTCCCAGAGAAGTGAATCCACTAATGCCATCAGCAGTGATGTCCTGAGGCAGAACATCTACGAGAACTTCATGCGGGAGCTGGAGATGAGCAGGACAAACGTGGAGAACACAGAGACCTCATCGGAAACTGAAGACTCCAGCAGTGAGTCCCTCAGCTCCTTAGAGCAGCTCGATCTGTTGTACGAGAAAGAGCAAGGAGTGGTGCGCAAGGCAGGGTGGCTGTTCTTCAAACCCTTGGTGACTCTGCAGAAAGAGAAGAAACTGGAGCTTGTCACCCGGCGAAAGTGGAAGCAGTACTGGGTGACGCTCAAAGGTAAATCACGGTGTTGCTCCCTAAGCTTGACACCAGCTGTTGTCTCCGTTGTGTGTCAGCAGCTTTTCAGGTGTGCTGCTTTCCATGAGCAGTTCTGTAGCACATCTGGCTTTGCCCATACAGCTTGTTACGTCCGAGTAGCTCTTGTGTGCTGAGTATTGGGTGTGGGACCTTGCGTGTTACACCCGAGTGAGGTTTGTTTTGTCTGACTTCCCTGTTCCTGTGCTCAGGCAGAATTGGGACTTTTGTATGTTTGGAAGTCAAAGATGGAAAAAAAATCCAGAAGGTTACACCTCTGTAGTGGGGCAGTAAAAATGTAAGGATTAGAAGTCCCATGCACACAGGCCACTGTTTCCTGAGCTTACTTAAAGTTGGGATGAGTCAACATAAAAATATTCAGTTTACTGCAGTGGCATAACAGAGAGCTGAATGCATCTGTGCTGAGGCATTTGCACAAAACATTTGTCCCGTGAAGGTGCAGTTGTGGGTGCACTCACTCCCAGAGCCACAGCTCCATCTCTGGTTTCCCTTCCATCCCAGGTTGGCTCTTTCACACTGCTTGATCTTGGTGTTCCCAAACGCTTGTTTCTTGTTGCCTTTCCATGTCCCCGCTTTGCTGTCTCTCCTATCTGCTCCTGTGGTGAAAGAGCCCTTTGAGAAGGTGATCCATGTAAACAAGTGCTGCGGGTGGGCTGGCGTGTGATTATGGTGTTTGAGTGAGCAGGTCACGTTGGTGGCACAGCGTAGTGGAGGAGGTGGGTGTGCCACAAGAAGTGTATGGGTGTCAGGAAGTGTAAGGAGGAAAATAACATCTATTGTGAGGAGGAACAGGAATTTAATGGGTGAGTTCATAGGATTTTTTTTTTCTGAATTGCATCCAAAGGAATATGCCTTTCAGTAAATATAATGCTAAGTTAATGAGTAAGGAAATGATCAAACTTAATAGTTTCCTAGCATATCTGGGATGGGAGGAGAGAAAATAACAGCTTTCCCACAGGTTGCCCTTTTCAAAATTCTGTATGGGTGTAGACCTGAGGGGGAAAAAAAAAAAAAAAAGAACAGCAAACAGCAAGTGCTGAGAATGTTATGGTTGATAGTGCTGATTTAAAAGAAGTAAGCTCGAATGTAGCAATTCTACCTAATAATTCAGAGACCTGTTATCAAGGGATCAAAATGTAGGCAGTTTCAACAGTTTAAATCACTTATCCCAATCATCAGATAGCATGAATCATGCTTACAAGCACTATATACAAAAGGGAAAAATAATATCTGAGTGCCACCCGTTTCTTATATGTTTGTGTTATGGAGTGTGAATACAAGTTTGATCTACCTCTTCTAAAATACAAGTAGTTTCCTAACAATCTTGTCAAGTACCTAAACTGAAGAATGTATATACCTGTAGTCCGTGCATGTCTGATTAATGAAGCAGTGATGCTCTGGAAAGGGTAACTCAGGTGCCTCACGTGCACTTCTTTGCTATGAAATCAGCTTACCGGTGACCTTGAGCAAGTTGCATTCCTTCTTGCTACCTGTATTTCCCGATCTATAAAAGAGGGATTACAAAATTCTTTGTAAAATACTTTATTAAAGCTAACATTATAAAAAGCATTAGAATGGGTTTTACTTAGGAGGAGTGATATGGATACATTCATGGTGCAGAATGTCTTCCGCTTTGTTAGCTGTTTTAAATACACATTCCTCATTTCCTTGATCTCATACCTTTATTGTCCTGTAGGCAGTTTTGATGCCAAGATAAACTTGCCCGTCTGGATATCAAGGCGTAGTTCTGTTTTCATAATATGCTATATCAAGATCAAGGCATTTGCTTTAGTTTTCCTTATAGAGGGTTTTGAATAAATCTGTGGTTAATTTGTTCTTGAAATTTAAATAGCCAAGATATTTTAAAATATGACTTAAAATAGCCACATATGCAAATGGAGAACAGCGTGTTTCTTTGCACTCTGCTGAGATGTGTTTAATTATAAATATGCAGAAGGCTTATAACCATCTGGTTACCTGCCAAACCTGAAAGTATATATGTCCTGAGGCCTCCACTGTACTTTCAGGGCCATCAGGACCTGAGCTTGAATAGTAAGCCTTTAACAGGAGGAACTCCCTTTCCCATCTGCCCTGTCCGATTAATTAATTTTAACATGGGAAATTGCTTTCTCACCAATCTCCCCCCTCAGTTCAAGTTTTGATCAAAACACTTGGGTTGTAATCAGCCCCTGTGGGGCTATTGGAATTTATGAAACCAGCTACCTCTAGGGTTCATGTGGCTTACCCCCAGAGGTATACCTGGACGTTCCTTGCACCTAAACATGCATGCATTTCCTTCAACGTTTTCTTTTACTGAGGGGGTCTGCTGGGTACAATTAATCTGACAGGATAGAAAGCAACACACCTTTACTTACATTTCTGATAACATCGAGAGGAAACATCGGACTTTAAAACTATCATGTACCAAAATACTGCCACGCACTGAAATAGAACTTAATTTGCACTTTTCTGAGGTGCAGAAGTGGAAGCGATTGTACAGTGTTGCTGTTCGTGACTTGTTGGTTTTGCTTGACTGAAATGTGTGGAAAAAATACTATGCCTGATACACCGAGTGGAACAAACCCTCTTCCTTCTCTTGCATCTACAGGGATCTCCAAGTGCTTCTGTGTTTTATGGGAGAAAAAAAGTATGGCTGGGAAGGGTAGGTCCAATTCTAGAGGATTTGCTGCTTCCCTAAATAATCTGCCAGACTCTCTGGATAATATTAGAAAAAGGTGTACATAGGTAATTTTCAGGCATGTCTATTTTTTGGATTCTTTCCATTGAAAACCTCTGATTCGGTCACTAATTTCTGTTGTATGTTTATTTCCCTTTTCCTGTAGCTGTTCTATGGCACTGGAGAATGCAGTGAGATCCATCTTGCTGATTTTTGCTTTTCAAATTCTGTCGATTCAAGCTGTAAGAAGAGCAGTGTATTCCATCTCTTACCTTTTCATAGCAAATGTGCCCTACAAACTCAGATAGCACTATCCTCCTCCGTTATCAGGCAGAACAATCTGAAAACACTTGATTTTGGTTCCGAAATTAGATTTTTACCTCTTAGTAAGCTCTGCCTTAAATTTGCATAAATTAGGATGATGCACTTGGGATTTCTAACAATGTTAAGTGTGAGAGAAGTGTTAAAATAAAGGCTGAAATCAGCCTTTTCCTGGATGTTTTAAAATCACGTAAGAGAGAGATTTCAAAGTGTAAGCTTGGCAGCATCTCAGCTCTATGCCCCGTACAGGTGTATCTGCATGGGGATGGGCACCCACAGTCTGCTCCATAGAGACACGCCACCAACTTGAGGTTTGGCCCTGCCTTGTGGTGTGGTACCTCATTGCTGCTGTGACACCTCATGGATTTGAAGGAAAAACAACAACAAAACCAAGATTTTTTTTTAACATTATTTTACTAATGCAGTTCAGACTGTGACCTGTGGGACAGGTAAAACAGGGCATCTTAGAGCTGTGGATTGCAATATTGGACAGGAATGAATGGCTCGCAGGGGATGGAGGAGATGGGCCCTCCCTATGGGAGCTTCACTGCCAAAGACATCATGACAAGTTAATCATCCTTCTGGGGTCTGGGATCAATTCTCCTCTGTGGTCCTCCACAAATAATTCCTTTTGTTACATATGTAAATGTCATCAGCCTGGATGAAGTTTGTTTTCTGGATCCTGATCTCGAATCATGCATGTTTTGTTATCTCCAAGACTCAGCATAAACAGACCCACACCTTTAAAATGTTTTAAATTAATCATACTGAGTTCAGCGTCTAAGTCCGCGTTTTACAGGTAGATTCAAGGAAACTCAGTTTAAGCATGGCAAGTTTGGTATGGCACTTCGAATGCTGTGTGAAGCCAAAAGTTTTGCAAATTTTTTCTGCAAATACAAAGGCAGAATAGATGGTTGTTATGAGAGAGGATTAGCTCCCTTAAATAATAAAGAAACACAAAAGCTGATTTTCATAAGGAGGGATTAATGTTTTCTACATGCTTTAATATTTTAGAAGGCTGTCTAGTGAGTTGTTCTGTTTTTTTTTCTTAATTCAGTGTCTGCGTATTTGTTGAACAAACATGTCCCTATTAGAAGTCTATTCCAACTTTTCATTGGCAAAGTCATCATTACCTTGTCTATTTTTCAGTTTGGAGGAACCTCCTTCTCTTTCCAGTTAAAGAGAGAGATGGAAATGATGTTCTCTGTTGTTGAAGGAAGTCTTAAATCACAAAAATATTAATACAAGAGAACCTGAACTAATTTTCTCATTATCCTTTGTCATCCCTAACGTGAAGGTTGTACCCTGCTGTTTTATGAGACCTATGGAAGGAATTCGATGGAACAGAGCTCGTTGCCTCGGTACGCCCTGTTTGCAGAGGACAGCATAGTACAGTCTGTTCCAGAGCATCCCAAGAAGGAAAATGTATTCTGTCTCAGCAATTCTTTTGGAGATGTCTACCTATTTCAGGTAACAATGTGCATACATAACTTTCTGATTGCTTACAATTAAAGTGTGTTTGCGTGTATGACTTTATATAAATATACATATATGTATATATATATATACATATATATATGTACACACATCATGCCTGTAACTTTCACTTAAAATTGTAGTAAAGTTATCATGTTGTACTATACTATTGTAAGAGTATGGCGTGATTTAGGTTTTTGGTATTTCACTAGTGGGCTCAGTCAATTATGGGTCAGAAATAAAGAGAGCAGAGAACACAAATGAGAAAGGCACAACCCTGCAAGACACTTTATGCCTGGTTACAGACTTCAAGCAAATCAGCTGTACTGTCAGTGTTTTTATAGCTCTGTAAGCATTCCACGTTGAGACATGATAGTCTCAATCTTGAATTTGCTGGTCTCAAAGAGTGTTTGCTTGAGTGAGAATTTGAAAAAGAAGGCTAAAAATAATCTGAAGGTCTTGGCTGCTTAGCTGTATCACTGGAAATTGTAATAAAGAACAGTGCAATGTGGAACTGCCTGCATGAAAACATGTTGATTCATAGGTGCACTCATAAATATATCCGGAGACATTTTGTTCAGATGTATTCTCCTGCTTTGCTGTGCTCTTTCAACTAATTGGGCATTTCTAAGTAAGCAAGTATCTCTCCTTAGACCTTACCTTTAGAGTCATCCCATTTGCCATGTGCAACTGAAGGAATTCTGTCCTTGAAACCTGTTAGTTTTTACCTTAACTAGTGGGAGGGATTGGAAGTTACAAGTCTCATCGTTCCCACAGCTCCTAGGGCTCTTTGTGCTATGTCACCCCTCAGATCTTGCAGTTTTAGGAAGCACAGTATCGGAGGCAAGTTGCAGTGGAGTGTGGAGAAGGCTGGCAGTGCCTTTACTTCCATAATTTTAAAGATAAAATGCCCAAGACCTCAGTGAGCCTGTCACATGCTTCTGGATCTGCTAGATCTTCTAGAGCTGCTGATTCATTTTTGCTATCTCTTATTTGATTATAACGTTGCACCATGCATTTGCTTCACAGGCGACAAGCCAGACAGATCTGGAAAACTGGGTTACTGCCATACATTCAGCTTGTGCTTCCCTCTTTGCGAAGAAGCTCGGGAAAGAGGACACCGTTAGGCTATTGAAAAATCAAACCAAGAGTCTCTTCCAGAAGATTGACATGGACAGCAAGATGAAAAAGATGGCAGAGTTACAACTCTCAGTTGTTAGTGATCCAAAAAACAGGAAGGCCATAGAGAATCAGGTACTGGAAACAATGGATTTTTTTTCTACTAGAGGATGTTTTTACAGGAGCATATTTATCATTATTTATTCCTTTGGGCTCTGATGATTAATGCTTTTTAGGCCTAAGATATTTTGTCCTGGAGATAGCTGGCACAGTAGTCACCATCGTTACCACCTTTCTGTTGCATTTGAGATCAGTGCAGGAAGTAGGCCGGCTGTGTGTCAGACTGCTTTATAAGAACCCGGTTGTTTTATAAGAACCTGAGTTATTTCTTTTCTTTTCCAGAAAAATGTAATTAAGTTTTATTTCTCTGCTTTGTGAGATAGTTATTAATAATATATACCTGTTACAGAGCATACCACAGAATATGCAGTATGTTCTATGAATATTTGATTTGTTATTGAATTACAGTAGAGATGTAAGAGTAGCTACATAGTAATACCATTTTGCACCTTAAGAGAGGAATGATGAGTACTTGATCCAAATTAAATCAGAGGAAGGAATAAAGTAGCAAACTGTGTACTTCAATTGAAATATAGTCATGAATAAGATGTCAGGACCTCTTAGACTTCTACAAAAGCCCCGTGGGAGTCTAAAAGAGAACACGAAGTTAACACATGGATATTCCATTTTAGGTGGGAAAGCACATTCACGAATATCACGAGTGATGTTGGTAGCATGTTTCACTATCAGTTCAAAAAGACAAGAGACATTTACTCGGTCACTAAAAACACTTGTAGCATTCCAGTTAGGTTCTAGCTTTTTTTTTTTTTTTTAATCTCAATACAAGCCCAGGCCCATCTCAGCTTGGCTTGTGAAAGCTGCATTGTATTAACAAAAGTCAATATGAGGAAAGACTGAAAGAGCTGGGCGTGTTCAGGCTGGAAAAGACAAGGCTGAGAGGAGACCTGATCAGTGTCTATAAGAACCTCAAGGGAGGCAGTGAGGAGGATAGTGCTGGCCTCCTTTCGGTGGTGGCCACTGATAGTTTCTGGCCATCTACTCTAGTTCTAAAGCATCAAAAGTTCCACAGGAACTTAAGGAAAAAAATTAACAGTGAGGTTGACAGAGCACTGGAACAGGTTGCCAAGAGACGTTGTGGGGTCTCCTTCTTTGTAGATGATCAAAACCCTCTTGGATGCAGTCCTGTGCCACGTGCTCTGGGTGACCCTGCATGTGCAGGGGGGTTGGACTAGATGACCTCTAGAGGTCCCTTCCAACCTTAAGCATTCTATGAATATGCTCTTCACCCATAGGTGGAGCAGACAAAATGAACTTGTGTCCAGGCTAATTTTGTTACAGCCAGAATTGAGCTGAATCATCACTGACGTCTTCCTGCAAATCTGAATATAGGTTCTGAATGCCTCATGTGTTATTCTGATCACATTTTTATATTATGACTGGCATATAAATGTCTGAATTGGCTAAAGTAGCAGCTTGGAACTGAGGAGGTGTCACTAGTGAAGTTTTGTTTTTAAAACAAAAAACAGACCCCATCCCGCCCCCGCCCCCCATCAAATATAATTTTAGTGCTGTTTAGGTACCTTGGAATTTAGCCAAGCCATGCTTAAGATAGTCAGGGCCATTTAGGTTAGTAATTCTGTGGATTAAAGTAGCTGTATCTTTTATTTTGTTAAGCCATTAACAGAAAACATCTCATGATTTGAGACTGGTATTTTGAGACCCCATTTGTGCCCACCTTCCTAGTTGGAGTCACTTTTTCTCTGTCATTACTTCAGGCTGCATATTATGGCCTCATGAGTAGTTACCATGGTTTATTTCTTTTGCTCCAGTATAGCGTAATTAGGTTGCCGTAGTGTTAGGAGAACACTCCTAGTTTTGTGAATTTGATACTTACCATACTTAAAATTCTTATTATGCTGGCCTTAATTTGACTAAAGGCAGACTGACTCATACTGACTTCGCTATGAAGCTCTAGCTTAGAACAAATCTTAAGAAGTATTCAGGTTTATGCAATGATTTGAGGTGCGAGTGTTCATAGGCTCTTACATTGCTCAAATGTTTATAATTTCCATGCTACGTATTTGATAGTCTAGAACCTAGTGAGATAAAGTGAAGAGAACCCATAAACATTCCTTTATTGTAGTAGGTTCTGAGACCTAGAATATATAGATTTATAGAAATGCCGTAGTGCTTATTGTGATCTATGACATACTGAAGAAAAATCATAATTCATATTAATTGAATTAATTCATCAATTTATTAAATTGTGATATTAGTAGTTTCTTTAGGTTCATCTAAACAGTACTTGTGATAGTCTCTTAATTTCTGCTAATTGGATATTCCAGCCTTGAAGAACCACTGTTGCTTTCCAGGCCAGTTCCTGCAAGAAGTTGACCATTCTGTTATAACTGCAATCGATCACTAGAGCTGCAAAAGATTTACTCCTGTTAATCTTCTGTCTATGAATTTCTCAAGACACTGGATGAGGTCAAAACAGTGAGACAGAGGGGGAGATGGATCATTTGCAAACATCCTGTAGTTAGCAACCTATGAATTTATAATGAGCCTTTTCTCCAGTCTTTATCCTTTTGATCTCTAAAAAAAAAATCTCTTGCTACAATTGCTTAAAGTTTGTTGGCAAAGTCACTTCAAAGAAAAGTCAATAGATAACCAGGTTTCCTAATCTTTTGATTTAAATGTGAGGATTTAAAATCTTGATATAATTAGTAAACAAGAATTCTTAATTTAATTAGCAAACCATCAATTCTGAAAAAAATTTTATTCCTAGGTGAAAAGTTTGCATATATATTTCTCAATTAGTAGTTGTTTAGTTCTTTTTCACATCTTGAGAAGCGAGGAATGTAAATTTGGGCGTTTGTTTTGTTTATGTTTGGTGGTGTACTCAATTGCATGGCAGTTAGGAGTCCTCCATGTTGAAGTATACTATGTATACTGTACAGTGTACTGTAGATACTATAGTTTATAAGCATACCATATATCCTATTCCAGGAGGCTTTACTGATCATATTTTAAGTTTAGGGGGATCAGTGGAATTGCTGTGGTTGACTTCAGGGAGCACTGGGATATTCTTTGTGTGAACAGATGAAGCACAGTCTACATCTGAATATTTTTGCATTAGGGATTATCTGGGAAATTACAATTTCTAAATCATCTCTCCACTTCCTTCCTCTCTCTCAGAAAAATAATCACCAATTGAGTTTCTATTTTCTTTCACATTTGTATTCATTTAAAATCTGTATTTGCCTGTTGCAGACCTAGTAATTCACAGAGCTTACATGCGTGCAAAGCCCTTTCTTGTCTCACAGTTACTATCACTTAAAAGGCAGTTGCAGTAAGGAAACCTGGACTTTTAAAATAGCCTCATATATTTAAAAGTACACATATGTTTCTTTCTAGTGTCCAGCAGGCAGACTGGAGAGGCTGGAGTTGGATGCTGCTTTTATATCTGGTAGATTTACGGTCTAGCATTTGATAAAGTTAGTGCTAAGCAGAAGTGCAAATGAACAATTTACAAAGAAAATACTGGTTCTCTAGAGATAGCCGTTTTAGCAACTTGAAGCTAAAGAGCTGGTTGAGTTTTCAGCCTTGTAGCCCAGCTCAGATATTCCCACTGTCAGGGTTCACTGGTCCCATAATAATAGATCAAGGAATTGTGTGAGGGCAAATAGCAGTCCCACACATAACTTTTGATGTATTTGGAAGTTTAGAAGAAACCAAAGAAGGATCCGCTATAGCAGCCCCATATAGCAACTAGTCCCAATAGGCCACTGACAACGGGGCTAGAAATCCCTAGTCTGCACGTACTACCTTTGCAGCTCTGGCAGCCATGTGTGTTTCTATTACTGTATGCAATAAATATGCTGTGGGTGGTGGTATTCCCTCAGGGTGCAATTTCCCTGCAAACCCCAGGGGAACTGGGGCAAAAGGTAGCATATTTGAAAATCCTGTGATGCTGAGATTGATTTCAAAGCCCCTAGAGTCAGAGTCTTCCACAAATGTTACCTCTTTAATCTGGGGTAGAGATATCACACTATTTGGTATGAATATGGAGCCCTGTCTAACTGCCACGGAAGTTGCTGAAAGGGATTATTAGCCTTTATGCAGAGCCCTTTTAACCAATACTGCACATTAAGTCAGAAGCAGGGCTGCCTCTGCAGGCAGAACGCCATTTAATGGGATAGAAAATCTACCTCACGGCAAGGGCAATGTCACTCTTGCTGTATTTATTCCTGTACATGGTATTTTTCTCTTGTCTCCTTTTAGAACAATGATATGAATAATAGTTGCTTGAAAACATTCTGGGCTTTTCTCTTGAAATTTTAATATATTGATATAATAATGTTTTCCAAGCTATTTGGAGTTATGACATGACATGATTCATATTTTCTGTACGCATGATACTTAACTTACTTATCAGATGAGTTATGAACATAGCTATTTACTTGCAGGCACTGAAATGATGAAGCATTAATGAAAAGAACAGGCTTGGAGATAATTTTCAGTGGAGTTTTCCTATCTTTCCTCCAACCAAAAGTAGTTTATCTGCCATTGTAAAAATTCAAATAAGGAGATCAGTTAGATGGTATTCTGCTTACTCCACGTACTCATGAAATCTACTAGAACCCTTCTTCTATTCCTTGAGGTGGGCTATGTTGTTTTTACATGGTGGGGTAACTTAATTACTTATTTTGTTTAAGATGTGAGTCCTTATTTTTTCTCTCATTAAAACTTATATGATGATGACTGGAGTAGTTTGGGGCTTCAAAATACCAAATTTCATGTTTTCATTTTGTGTAGAGATGCTAATGAAGTAGCTTTTAACATTCAACAGAGAACTTGCAGCAACAGCAACCCTCAAAGAGCATCTTTTCAGAGAGCTTTGCTAGTGCTTGCCAGTTTTGTTGTCCACAAATCCAACTTTAACTTCAATGCATCATTATTTTTTTTCCTTCTGTACCTTCCTAAACTAACAAAATTTATGTAAACTTGTTATGACAGATCTTCCATTTGGGTGGTCTTTGAACTGGCTATAGAAGAGCTCTGCTTTCTTGGCCGAGCGGTTCAGTTCTGTTCTTTTTAGGCGTTACTCTTCGATATCAGAGCCATCCCATTCCAATAGCCTCTCTCCATTATTAGGAAGATCCTTCTGTTTTGGTAGTAGTTATGGAAGAGAGTGAGTCTGCAGCCAGGAAAGCTCCTTTCTCCTCACCTCTGTGACTATCTTTTGCAGATAGCTGAATTTTCAACTTTTTCAAAGATTTAGTATAAAATAATGAATAAACAGTTACTGAGTGAAGGTTTGCCCCGAGTTATCTCATCAGGTGAAGCTGGTGGGGAGGGTGCACAGAAATGGCTGGTCTTCTCTCCTTTTTTCTAGGAGAAGGGAAGTTTGGATAATAAGATTCGGGAGGTTCCTTAAGTATATCCCTAACTGTATAATGCATATGTCGTATTGCAGTTTCACTCATGTTATTGACATGATTAAAAATATATACTGAAGTTTTTCTATGCATCACATCTTGATGCTGATTTTGGAAGAAGATTTTTTCTGCCCATTTTGCTTAGATATGATGGAAACTCCGTCCTTCCAATGAAGCAGAGACACAACATTAGTAGAAAAAAACTATCATTGCCTTGTTATTTTGGGGAGTTTTCTTAACTGTTGCATTGTCACTAGGCAGCCCAAATACAAAGATTGTCACTAATTGCATGTTGTTATTTTAACTCTATTACACTCGGTTCTTTATTCTATAAAATCCTAAAATTATAGCAGTGTCTTTGTGATGGGCTTTATAACAGAGGAATTTTGGGGAGGGGGTGACATTTGTGATCCTCCCAAGTTTGCTTTAGGAAGTAATGGTACTGGGTGACTCATTTCTCCAGATGGGGACAATATGACTTGTGTCTGAGAACTGGGGACTGGAATGCGAAGAGTTTGGTGTTGTTTGTAATGTGGTTGAAAAGCTGTTCATATAAAGCTGCAGCAGAAGTTTCTTTTAGATCCACAATGTTCCTGAGATCAGCTTGCAGAAATGCTTTCAATATGGAGAGAATGGGCTTTGTAAGGGAAAATCCTGAATTTCTCATTGATGTAGATAGTGAGTTACATCAGTAAGTCTCATGCTTCTGTGTGGCACAGGGACTTGTACCTAATCAAATGGCTTTTAAAGTCTTACACACTGAGTGAATGCCCTTCTCCCTCTGCATCTTTTCTTTTTTGTTGCTTTAAATAAGTGCAAAGTACAAAATGGTATTTTTTTTTAGGAAAATGGTGGATTTTTCCTATTCCTCGAGCTATTCCCTTTTTTTATTTTTATTTTTTATTTTTTATTTTTTTCCCCTGAGTTAGTACCATGTTGCTTCTGGTACTGCTTTCAGCAGTTCTACAGTCCTGATCCTCCCTAGGCAGTGTCAGGGCCCTGTCTTTGCAGTCTGTGAACCCTGGACATTTGCTCAGGCAAGTGGAAATGCCATTGGAAGTTTAACATGCAGAGAAGATGGTGTAACACATGGGAACTGCTTCATTAATGCCTTCTTGTAACCTCCTAAGAAGTATTTAATGGATTGCCAAGCCACATGCAGGAAAACACTGACCCTGCTGTCTGTTGACCATTTGCCTTCCCCAACCTGCTACTTTAGAGCATAGCTATAGCAAACCTCACTGGGCTATTGAATTAGTAAAGGCCGATTTTCTAGAATTGTCCTTTAGCTCTTCTGTTCATGAGATTTAATTATTTTACAATGATTTCTCAATGTCTTAATGAATTTTCACGACTTATGAGATGAAACGTGTCTTTACTGCCAAAGTACTTACCATGTTGTAGTTCCTTTGCTCGTTACCTTTTGAAACTTCATTCCTGGACTAATTCACTGTTGCAAGAATTAATCCCTTCACTTACCACCTTCCACATAGTTACTAACCTGTCCCGACACGACATGTTCTTGCCTCGATTTCTTCTGGTGCAGCCCAAACTAAATCATTAATTGCCCTAATTCTTAGAACTTCCCACCTTTTAGTCCTTTATACCTCTCTGCTGTAGTCTCCTCTTTTCTCTCTACCTTATAGGGATGCTATGAATACAAATATATTAATTTTGGTGTCCCCTCCCTGTTTTTCTCCCAGGCTTTCCACATTGCCAGTAAACCCAGCAATCCTTTCTCAACACTTGTCTGTACCAAAAATGACATCATTCCTCTTTGCTGACCTAGTTTGATGCCTTTTGCATGAAGGTTTTTAAACTGTGCTTGGAACTTTAGAAGACTTTTGGATGTTCTAGCTTGCAATGCAGCAGGCAGTCTAGTGATCTTCCCCATTCTTCTAGTTACAGGAGATGATAACTAAGCAGTGCTGATCGGTGTGCCCCACATTGGGCCATATCTCCTATCTATTTGTAGGACCACTTATTATTGCTGTTAGCCTTTATCACCCATTCTCGTTCTGTCTCATGCATCCACTTTTCCCAATAGCTTTAGAACAGTTTTCAAAAATGTTATTTTGTATTTGCATGATGAAGTTAAATCCTTGAGCTTTCTTTCAGGCAGCCTCCCACATGGGTCAGAGATTTGTTTCACACAATAGCAGCAAAAGGACTGTAGCATCCAGTCTGCAGGCTGTAAATTAACTTCATGGACCAGTCGCACTGTACTTTGAAGTTGTTGCTTTTTATGTTGTGAGCTTCGCCCGTTTAGTCTTTGTGAATATAAATCTTAGGAAGAATTATCATAATTTAAAACGTTTAGACAAATAGCAGCTGGTATTGGTTCGTGGTCTCCAATTGAATCCAGATATTCCTGGTTTTGATAAGACTACAAGACAATCCCAGAAATTCCCTGCCCATAGCTTTTGCTAATGTCATTAAATGTAGCATCATGATTACTGCTGCTTTTGGATATGATTAGCTGGCATCCTGTACAACTGCTAAACACTATAATTTAATCACTTCTTTAGAATGTCTTCATGTGGGGGTCCCACTCCCCGCTCTTAGATTATCTTTATTTTAGCATACGTCTTAGTAAAAATGTTAACCGGGATTTTGAGGAAGGCCTCAGAAACACTGAAAGCTCGTGTTCAGCTTGCTTCCAGCAGGAACTGGATGCCCTACTCCAGCAGCAACCAGAGCATGTCTAGTTCTGTTCTTGAGGTGTTCAAAGTTGGGTTGGGCTCTGCACCCATGGAGGTGTCACCCCAAAGGGTAACTCTTCTCATTAGTCTGCAGCGTTTGGCTGTGTGGAAAGCTGACAACATGGTTTTGTTCTAGCTGGGTGTCAACACACAGAGAAACAGACAATGACAAACCTCTTGTTGAAACTATCCCATGCACTGGATAACTATCCCAAGGAACTGGAAAGTAGAAAAATATTCTGTTAGGGGTGTCTGAGAGAAAAAGAATACAAAATGAAGAATAATATCCCTGAAAAAAAAGAGTTATTTTGGGGATTGCATGTTTTTAGTGTTTGTGGTGAGAGATTAGATGAGGGCATCTTTTTTAGGTGTGTATTTCTATCCTTTCTCTGTGGTCTTATGTGAATTGTTAACTTTTGTAATTTCTATCTTTTAGAATATTCCTTGAAATATATATTTTTTCCTTTTCTATTAGTATAAATGCAAATTTCTCAGGTGATAAAAATGGTATATTTGCTTCCCTTCCTGGTTTTTCACCCATGCTGCCAAAAAGCTTGCTTCTTGCCATAGCTGTAACTGATGCCACAGCTTGTAAGCATGCGTGTAAGGAAGCCAGAGCAGATAGTGTCCCCATCAGTTGTAGTACAAGTCTTAGTACCATTTTGTTAACAGGGCCTTTTACACTCTTGCATCGCTCCACTTTTCCATTAGGGAAAGTAGGAGACTTGAGCCTAATCATAAAGGATTGATTTGAGCCTAGACATAAAGGCTGTTCAACTGCCCTGGGTTCCCTGCATAACATGAAAAAGTCGCTCATATACGCAGACATTCCTTGTCCCACTCACTGGAGACTTCCTTTAGTGTCCCCACTTACAAAATAGTATAATACTAAGAAGAAGAATTTAAAAAAAAATCCACCACCATGAGAAATTGTCATTTTCCAGCTCAGTAAAGTCTGACAATTAAACATTTAGAGAACACAATATGGGCTATGTTTCAAGCATAGTAACCTATCCTTTCCATAACAGTTCTTTAAAACTGATTCATTTGGAAGGCTGGGTGTCTCATGCCAGCATGCCTGTAGTAGTGCATGCCTGTTAGTCGTGTTTCTGTTGGTGGGAATATTCTTGACCTTCCATGCAGGTGTCTGCAAGTGAAATGTAGCCAAATTTTAGGCATTTGTGCAAAGCTGGCATCAGTAGTAGTGAAGAATTCACTCAAAAGTACACCTGCAGGTTAGCAATAACATGAGAAAAATAACAACAACAACAAGTTTTAAGAGAGCTAGGCGTAGTTTAAAAGAGAAGTAAAAGAGCTCCTCACAAGAACTTTAAAGTCCTAGTTACTGTATTTTTAGTGAATCATATTTTTGTTTGTCTGTCACTCATAATGTAATAAGGAATAGTGGCCCTCAAACAACACCAAAAAACATTTGAACAACCTCTTTTTATACTTTACTACTAGAAAACTGAATGCAGAGGAAGCCAAAAGATTTTCTGGAAGAGTCTGCCAGGGCAAGAAATGTGTTTAATGCTTGTGATTTTTTGGCAGCATTCTCAATTTTGGCAAATTCTCTCTCCCGTGTTGATCCTTCCATTTAAAAGCTAACATAAAACAGTGGGAGCTGACATCTGAAGAACACCTCTATCAGGGGATCTTCAACTTGAACAATCTTCAACTTATGTACATGGACATACCATTTTTCTGCCTCCTGATGTGGATATGTCTGATATATTGAACACAGATGCCCTTTTCATTTTGTCTGTAATATTTTTTTATCTGTACACCAATTTGAACTGTGACTATCTATCTGTGAAATGGGGAAATGAAAAGCAAAATCTGACTTCCGTACAGTATATAAAAGTATGTGTTTGTGTAAATACATAAACAGTGGCTTAAAATTTATCCTTGCTGACTTGATTCAGAATTTAACTCATCTAGGTATGTATTTGCATCGCTGTATTTTCCTAATTTTATATTTAAAATGTCCTAAGGTGTCCGATATATACACACATTCATGTTACATATATCTAATACTGCATAAGGGGTATGTATGCATTCTTGTTTGGGTCCAATAGTATGCATTAGGCAAATATCACTCATTTTTCAGTCTGCCTCAGCATAATCATATCTTACCTATTAAACAGATAAAGAACCATAAATGCAAGTGTTGCCTCTATCGTCTCCTTTTTACAGGTAGAGAGGCCATAGGAAGAGCATTAAAACATGAACGGAACATGTAAGGGTAGTTGCCTTATTTACAGAATTAGTGTAGCTGTGCATGCTTTCAGCCAGCCGGTTACACGACTGAAGCTCATAAAACTGAAGGAAACAAAGCTAATCTACAAAAAAAGAAAAAAAAAGAAAAAAAAGGAAAAAAAAAAGGGAAAAAAAAGAAAAAAAAAGCCTTCATGAACCACAGGGTTATGTTTTTATGTAACTGCTTTTGTGGCTATTAAACTACCCAAAGTTCATGGTATGTTCATCTAGTTAGTATGCATTTAAGACCACCAACTTCGTTTTATTTCGAGCCATCTTTTTGAGTTGTTGTAACACAATATGACTGAATGTGTTTTGGCAGGGAGTAACTAATCCATGTACCACCAGATGAAAGTAATTTACTATGGGTTTGTTGAAGAGCTCAAATTTTCAGTGTAGCCCACAAAGACATTTTTCCCTTCTTTTAATTGTCCCTTTTTTATGTCTAAACAGATCCAGCAATGGGAACAGAACCTGGAAAAATTTAACATGGATCTTTTCCGAATGCGATGTTACCTAGCCAGCTTGCAAGGTGGGGAGCTCCCAAACCCAAAGAGCCTTTTGGCTGCTGCCAGTCGTCCTTCAAAACTGGCCCTGGGGAGACTTGGCATCTTCTCCGTCTCATCCTTCCATGCCCTGGTAAGTCTGAATGCACTTTTCGTGGCTATGTAACATAAAGCCAACTTTAGTATTATATGTAGAATTGCATTAGGATAATTCATGATTGCACCCGCACATGCACTGCCCACACAGCCTCGCTCCCTTCTGCTTGTCCCTTGGCAGAAGGGAGACAGACTTTGAAACCAGGAGATACAGCCATTACTTTTTTTTTTGGGGGGGGGGGTGTCCCTGGAGATGCCAGAAGTGGCTTCTTTTGACTTCTATCTGAAAAAAGAAACAAATCACAGTACTTCTCAGATGTAAACAAGTCAATGTGTTCCACTCCATTTCACCCCTGTTCAATTCACAGGTTAAAGTGCATAGGAGCTTAGAGTAAAATAAACCTAAAGATGAAATTGCTGAGAATTGATTCTGGTACCTCTGGGTTGAGCTGATCATTTTTGGAGATCCTAGAAGCTTCATTGTTTTTGAAACAGTTTGGTATCCCTTACTTGAAAATAGAATGTTTTTAGAATAGGCCCAAACTGGAGGCAGTCCAAAATTATAAGTCGCTTTTGAGAACTGTGGCCTGCATGAGCCAAGATTAATGAGGAAGATCTTCAGCTGATGTAAACCCTTGTCACTGTGTTGGCTTCCTGTGAGCTATGGCAGTATCAGTTTTGCCTATGCTCCTTCAACCTTGAGGGACTCTGAGGCTAATATTTGCAGAGAAGGCTAGATCACACGTGCTGCCTAAGTCAGACTGAATGGTAGCCCTCAAAGTCCGTTCAGGGAATGTGTTTATTTCTGCCTCTATTTTCTTCTGCGTGGTTTGTGTCATTGCTGGTTAATAACATAATCTTGCAGCATGTTTATCTCTGATGTTTGGAAATTTTAAGAGTCTTCCTACCTCCAGGAATTTCATCTTGAAATATTTGGTTATCATTCTTTCTCAGAGTCTTTTCGTTATTTTGTTGCATGGAGAAGTATATTGTCAATTTTTCTCTTCATGTGACTTTCTAATTTTGCTCCACATTCTAACTCCAACTGAATTCCAAAAGAAGCAGCAGAAAGTTTAAAGAATGGTGCCTACATCTTCGCTTGTATTGAGGTGAACCGAAGTAATTCTCATTTGATGTCTCAAACAGAAATAGCTGGTTGTTTTGCTCCTATGAAAGTGATATAGGCAGCTCTGTGTGTGTGTTTAAACAGATCTGCTCCCGGGATGAAGCTGCCCTCAGGAAGCGTACCCTGTCTCTGTCACAGAGAGTCCGAAGTAAGAAGGGTCTGTTTTCTTCACTGAAAGGACTGGACACATTGGCAAGAAGAGGAAAAGAAAAGCGACCCTCCATAACTCAGGTAGGTGTCATTTGCTGGGATCTAGGCCAAGAGAGCATTGAAAGGCTTATTTTTAATGAGCCTCATTCCGTGGGAGTAGGTGTTGCCTGTCCACCAGAGCTGGGATTGCAATTCCAGTAGGCAAGGGAGACTCACAGTGACGGTGTCCACTGTGTAAGAGGGGTTACTATCGATCTGATTTTGGATTGCTTGGCAATGAATAAGAGTGGCCAGTGAGAGGTTTTCACCCAAATGGGCTAGTTGATTACCAGCAGTGCAAGATCTTTGGGTTTAAATCTGTAACAAAACTTGTCTTCTGGCCAGACTGCAAACCGTGTGCGAGTAGGGTTTCTTAGGAGACACCTCCTATGCACAACTCTTAAGGCAGTGTTGTACTGACTTGCAACTGGGGCTCTGAAGTACACTGCAATTTAAATGCAAAATAACTTATCTCAGTTTACAAGTGAGGAGAGACCAATGAACCTTTTGACATGACCTTTTAGGGGAAATGAGCAAAACAGCTTATGATGCTTGGAAGTACTTTGTACCCAAAAGGAGAAGACTGCTGTCTTACACAAGGCCCTTTCTCCTGTTGTTTAGATAGTTGGCTAATAAAGCTGTGTCAGTTTGCACCACACAATGGGTTTGGCACAGGTTTGTCTTGTTGGAGCACATGAGCCCAGGGAGAGAAAGGCTGTGCCAGCACCTCCAGACGGTCTCATGCATGCCCACACTGAAGGACTGGCATTGAGTGCATGCACTAGTATCTCACAGAATCATTTTCTGCTTATGAAAAAAAAATGCGTGTGCATATATTCAGTGTAAATCCCATGCCTCAGGAGTCTGTTTCCCCAATAAAAACTCAACTAAACGCAAAAAAAAAAAAAAAAAAAAGTCAACGGCCTTTCCCCATGAAATACATGAGAAGTGACATTTCCATGGTTGTTGCACAGAAGGGTGTACACATGTACTCATACTCAGAGCACTCTTCACTAGCCTTTGCCATGCCTGCAATATCTACTGCAAAACAGTATTTCATGCGTTGTTCTTTAGATAACATTGTTCCTAGGTCTTATATTTTGATTTTATTTATCAAAATTATGCTCATTTAGCAATCAAAAATTGGTGACTGTTGCATGTGTATGGCAGTATGCTTTTGGAATATTTATGCATGCCTGTCTGTATTCATATCACAATAGTCCAAGGCTGATGCAACAGCTTTAGTGTTGCAAAATAACATATCAGGGTTCTCTGGTCAAACAGTTTATATTTTTAACGGGTAAATATTTATCTGCACGTTACATTCAAATTAAGTTCTTCGGGTAGCTTTTATGCACTGTAATATATCAATGGAAAAGTGTTTATCTGATGAGGCTGAATGAGAATAAAAACTCTGCCTTATGAGAGGGAGGTGAAGCAGAAGTTTTCTCTAAATGATAATTTTCACATTGGCAGATGTACACTGGCAGATGAGGCTCGTCTGCAAGCGTTACACCTCTAGTCCTCTGTTAATGGTGGGCCTGAGGAGAGGGCTTTACGCGCCTTAGCTCTGTTCCCAGCTGGGCCAATACCTCTCGCTGTGATAAGTGCATGATATTTTCTCCTGTCTGCCTTAGAGCCCTCGGAGGGGATCCTGTGGCACTCGGGGGAAAGGCCAATCATATAATCCAGAAAGGGAAATCATATTTCCATGGCAAGGAGAGGAGATAGGCACTGTCCTCATGGGGCTTTTCAGCAGGCGGAGGAGGGAACCCAGAGCACAGGCAGAGGTGCCCCTCTGCAGACCCATGCCATCTGCCTAGGGAAAACTGGACTTTGCTTGCCCTGTTTCTTCCAAGGTTTGCAACCAGTGGGCCCCAAAAGGTGTTGGGTTTCATCCACAAGCTCAAGTTTTTATATTTTTTTAATTTGCTTTATTAAGCATCCAACGATAAAATTAAGGAAATGTAAATGCTGAGTATTACATATGAGTAACACTTGGGCTATGACTCGTACTCATAAAAGAGAAGAATGTTTAAGAGCATAAGGTAAAATACTGACTGACCCGCTCTAGAAAGTGGCTGAAAATTGAAGCCACATCATTGCTCAGATGTCTGTGTATGCACGTAACTATTTGTGTATCAAAATCAGAATGGGCCTGAGGCCACCTTTTTTGTGATCTCTTTTGACCCACTGGGAAATTAGGTTAAGCAAAAAGTAGAGTTTAATTCTCTGCCTGTTGTGCTCTGATGTCTTAAACAGTAGGTTAAAAATCTTTCTTCCATGGATTTAATTAGAGTTTATTTATCTCAAGTTGCTATAGTGTATGGTAGTATTTGTCTATACTACTCTAGCTACAAATTCAAACAGTACAGTCTGGAACATCGTTGTGTTAGATACATGTTAAATTTTACTTTAAGCTCTATTTTATGTTGTTAATAAAAATAAATAAATAAAAGATCCTTAGTTTCTATGCTGGAAGACTTTTGTAAACATTAATCAAGTGGCTTGGTCTTTATGGAAACCAGTTAATAAAACTGAACTGTAGCAGATGGGGGGTGTCTAGTTTTACATTATCCTTAGTTTCTTAAAACCTTATCTGCTTTCTTGAGTCCAAATGATAAACCGTTTTGAAAAATAATAATCAGTAAAATATTTTGACTACATCTGTGGGTAAAACAAGGAAAAATAAGTTCAGAAACAGTGCCCTTTATTCACATTGTCAGAAACAGTGTTTCTGTGGAGCATTAAGAGAGAGTTTGTAATTTTCTTGGTTTATCCAAAGTTTCTTGCTATGATGAAGAAGACTTTTTAAAAGGAAAAGAAAAACCTAAACAAGAAGCTCAGACTTAACTCTGATATTGTCCTGATCTGTTCACCTCAGAAGAAGATGAAATAAAAGCTCTTCATATTTGTGTTTCGAGAAGATAACATTATTACTTGCAAATCTCAAGATCATGTAGATATATCTGCATGTTTATATAACCCTTATCACCAGAACATCTGACTGTACCTTTAGTGATTTTTTGTTTTTTCAAATAACATTAATAAACTCAATTCCTCTGTGGGATGCTAGTAATTTTGCCTTCTAAACAGGTGGGGAACCTTAAGTCTTTGTCTAATTTCTTCACTTTTAAAGCAGACCAAGTCATAACCTATTTTCATTACTTGTTAGTGCTGGTCACATGTGCATTCAAAACTAAAAGCTAATCTAGAAGTTTTCATTGCTAGTATGAAACTAACTGCTCAGGTACAAGAAAGAAGAAAAACTATATGGAATTTCAGAGAACTGCAAAAGTGATTTGAAACAATTCCTTTAAATAAATATGAAATTCATAATATGAATCCAAAATTGAAACTACAGTTAAAGCACAGTGCATGATTTGAAGGTAAATGCTTTTTATGTTATTGCTAACAAGTAGATAAGAAAGATCAAGGAAAAAAGAAACAGGGTATGAGTGCTTGTATACACATTTCAGTGTGAGCATGCTTCAATTTTATTTATAGAAAGAGAATTGGTATTTCTTTAGTACTTTTTCTAGTCAGAATAAAATAATAAAAATGCAAAATATTTTGGGTTTAGTAGTTTGATATGTCTTTAATCATTTAACTTTCATTTTCACTTTGCCGTAATAATCTACTTAAGAGAAGAAATAGCACTATAATGTGTTTAGCTTATTTATCTGTGGTGTTTTTAATAGATTTTTGATTCAGCTGGAGGACATGGATTTGCTGGTGCCCAGAATCCAGCCAACTCTGCTGAGGTACGATGAGTCGGTCTTTATTCTTCACCATTGCGTTTTGAAATTCCTGAATATATATCAGTAAGTGTTTGTTGAGGCTGGTTCAGAAGTCCGGCTAAGACTTCAGTTGGTGTTAGATGGCAGAATTATAATTTTGCTAACAAAACCACGTAATGAACACGTATGTTTCTAAATATGTATGATAGCCTTTTTTTTTTCTTTTTCTAAAAAAAGCCCTTTTGTAGCACTCATTCCTACAGACATAGACTCTATATTTTTTAGCTTGGTTTCTGACAGAGACAGAATTGGAAATGAGCTTGACTGAAAGTTTCTTTCTTGGTGGACCAAAGCCCAAGTTGCATTGTTCTGCTTCATCTCAGATTAGTTCAACAAAACCTGTAAATTCTGAAAGACAAATAAGTGTAATTAAAGTCTACTGAGCATACCAGCAGAAAAATGTAAGTCAAGATTTGTCTTGACTGTGTA
Organism: Tinamus guttatus; assembly: GCF_059628265.1. Classification (NCBI taxonomy): domain Eukaryota; kingdom Metazoa; phylum Chordata; class Aves; order Tinamiformes; family Tinamidae; genus Tinamus; species Tinamus guttatus. Next base: position 535,628 of record NW_028288597.1, on the reverse strand, counting down.
TTGCCTAAGTAAAGGAAGAGGAAGTGGCATCCTCTCAACCTGCATTACCCAGTAAAGTAGCTGCCTCAGTGCCCGTGGCCAGGCATCCTACACAGGAGGAGGTTGAGTTATTTCTTATTCCTGCCAGGTAGAGAGCAAAGTGAGAGCACAAGAGTCATGATCCCTGGGGTTAATATCACTGTTCTGTGCTCTGGAAGCAAAGCAGGATGCTGTGAAACCCATAATCATATATGCGTTGGACCACCAAGTTTTATGTATGTACTGTGGAGCTTATGCAGAATCATTCTGCCTTGGTAGGCTTGCGCAGATACTCTCCAAGTAAAATATTCAAATTTAATCTTGTGAGTTGATTTATCTCCCTGGTTCCATAATTGTATCATTATTGATTAAGGAGAAAAAATTACAAAACTTGAGTTTAATTGTTCTTCTGGCATATGATATATTAACATGCCTAAGATCACTGGCATGGGATGATTCATGTTTTCTTATAGGTTTTATTTCATAGAAAAACACAAAAACTGAATTCCAAATGCCTTCCTTTTTAAAAGTGATGATAAGGGGGATCTGCAGATGGGGCAGACTTAACATCCATAAGAATTGGCAGCTGTAGTAACTGCGTACACCTTGTTCTTCATTCCCAAGAACAGATTTTTCACAGTGTGAAACAAGGAAACCAATTTTGGGATTGAGGTTTGGGTTTGGGGGAGCTGCTTGGGGGGTGACAGAATCTCCCCAATTTCTCATTCTTTGGTCTGTGGAGAAGACCTGTCCATCTGTACACATGTGTTAGTATAGTCAGACTTAGGAGCAAAACAGCTGTTGAAACTGGGGCAAACTTGCTGAGAGAGCACTGTAATAACAGTGCAGAAGAGCATCTGCCAGGCAGAATACCGAGGCCAGAAAGATGAGAATGCAGCAGTGTTACTTGCTGGGTTTCTAGGCTCTTGTGATTACAGTATAGCCAGGTTTTCATGCACCAGTCTTTCAATTTATCTTCCACCCTTCTTCATTTGTTCCTTGAACCAGAGAAATTCCTTTTATGTAGTTTGAAACTTGGAAAAAGACTTTTTTAAAAAAGAGTATACCACAGTAGTACAGAGTATCGTTTCAGCTCAATGTGTGTACCAAGCATTAGACAAAAAGTCAAAATCTGCATTTAAAATGAAATGCTATTATTGAAAATGATTAACTATAATGAAGAGCTGAAGGAATCCCATGAGAGATGTTTGGACAGATTTAATCATCTTGGGTTTTTATCTTTTTTTGTGTGTGATGTAGTACATGAGTTATTTTTCTATCAGTATTCATTTAATGGTAAGATAGTAAAGCAAAATATATACCACTGCAAATGACTTCTCCAACTGATTGCAGCTAAACCTGTAATGCTGCTTTGCTTCCTAAGAGAGCTTTGCATTTTGAGTGCAGTTTTCAAAGCAAATTTTCAAAATTTTCAAATTTTCAAAGCAAATAACAAAACAAACGAACAGAACAAAAATGTTTTGTTCATTTAGTTACCTGTTTTGCCTTCTCCCATTTGCTTTGCTAGGGAATGGGATGGGAAAGTATGTATAAAAATTGGCCCTCTCTTTTAAAAATAAAATGTTATTGTATGGGATTTCTAGATGAAATATCACCTGAGAGGAGCAACTTAAAATTCTGCCAAATGGTAGTGAGCGAGCTATGGAATTGCATAGACTTCACATCTCCAAAATAGCAAATACAGTTCATTCCTGTCAGGTTCTGTTAGACCATGGAAAGAGTCTGTTCCTCCTAACACTGAGAACAGGAGTCTCTTTGAAGTCTCTTGGGTGCCACTTTTGGAGGTTCCTGCTAAAGCGCTGTCATATGAGCTGGTTCAGTGCCAGCCCTGCAAGGTGAGCGGGTTCATGGTGCCGACTAGCTCAGCAAGCGCCACGTGCAGCTCTGCGGTCCTCTAGCGTAGCTCACTCTGGGCAACGAAGACCCGAGGTTGGGACCCCAGGCCCCGGGTAGAGGACACCGTTGTGAGGGCAATGCTGCTGCTGTAGTTTTGGGGCCAGGCTTGGGGTCGCCTGGATTCCAGACACAAACAAAGGTTAGCATGGTTGCCGTTGAAGACTAAAAAGTGGGATTTTAGGTACTGAAGTGGAGCTTCGGATCTCCACCTTATTTCTAGACTATTTTTAATGGGAATTAAATATAGCGTGGGCATTTTTAAGATCCTGACATTTTGTTGAGTCGTATGATGACTCAGAGCTCAGAAATGATTCATCGTAACACTGAAAAACGTTGTGCTGGAATCAGCCCTGTTTCATTGGCCGATTTTGAATAAAAAACAAAATTGGGATCAAAAATTTTAAAAAATGCTACCTGAGGAGCAGAGTGAATTACAAATAGTGTAGTCTTCCAGGAGGCTAAATTTTCCATGAAAACGATGATAAAAACAGGCAAAGAGTGGGGGAAATTATGAAGTAACCTATTGGTCCTTCGGCAACGCTGTGGCACAACGTGTGACAGTCTGCGAAACCTGGCGCATTTTGCTGGAAAATTGGATGGCTTGCTAGAACTTTATGTGGCAATGAATGAATGAACTATTGTAGTATTAGTCACTGCAAGTATAACAGGAAAAGAAATTGCTTTTCATGACAGATGTTCTGAGGTGGAAAATGTGGGTGAAGCAACAGTATTTTGACTAACATTAAGGAACATATTTTTGTTTAATAAGGGAGAGATGAGTCCATCTCAAGGCTTATGCTTTAGCACCAGTGTAAACAACAAAGAAATGAAACCAATAGCTTGGTTGAAGAACTATCTATCTTGTGCTTAAAAGCTTCAGGGAGGAAAGAGGTGGCCTTAAACCTATTTTCCATCACCTTCATCCTCTATGGATTTTTTTTTCTATCTTTGGTAATAGTGAGATTTATTTCTACTGGACAGACTTGAAGGGCTGCTGCAGTACAATAAACCATTCTGATAACTGGAAACCTCTGAATTGCTGGGAGCATCTTCCTAGCTCAGGCAATGTAGCTTCAGTTTTCCCTGAAGGAAGACAAAGGAGAACTAATAGTTTGACTCATTGCCTCTTGACTCTGGCAGCATGTGTAACTTTGCCTTTCTCATATCTGTCATTTACACTGCGGACAGTGTTTCCAGACACTTAATTTAGTGCTTTCTAAGAGGACCGCAGCTCTGCCAGAATTATTTTCTTAAACAACGGCAGTTTTATGAGCACACTGGAACAACAGCCTTTGAGGTGAAGCTTCACCTGCTGTAAATTTTAACACTCCTGAATTGCAGCAGCGTAACATGATTCCCTTATAGTAATGGCTGTATATTGGTGGGATTTCCATGGATGAAGGCTAATTAATATTTCATTTCCGAGCTAGTTACAATGGGTAGTTGAGCAATAGGAGTATGATTCTTTAATGCCATTAGCTGATTATTGTATTTCTCACAAAACCAGTGTTACTCTTGCATAAAATTATTACAGTGCCGTGCTCTTGTTTGGCTGCAACCTGACTTTCTGCATTGTTCAGTCATTACTCGAATAAGACTGCTTACTATATGATTTTTACAGCCACAGTGGTTTTTTTGGAAAACAAAAATAGGATTGGTTGCTTTGTTGCTACTGGTAGATTGTTGTCAATAACTTTGCTGCCTGCAGCAAGGGAGGAAACAGTCACTGTTTAGTGATTTTATTGGAGCTTTTAATTGCAATGCAGTATTGGGCTTGTGTCTCTGTAGAGTCAGGAGGAAGAGTTGCAGCATATGTGTATGCAACGCCCTCAACAAACAAAAAAACACCAGTGTGTTCAGAGATGGGCACAATTCAGCCTAAGATGTGGTATAAGTCACAGTTCTTCCACTTTAATAGGTTATTGCCCCTTTCCACTGTAAAGGGAATTCAGGGAGGCTGTGTGTAAACCTAAATGACTTGACGTGGGCAGAGATGTGCCGTATAGGTGAACCCATACAAATAGGTGAAAGTCCTAGTTCAGAACAGGTCTCAATGATTTTCTTTTTGTGTGGCTTTCTTTGAAACGTCTAGCCTGGAGCACATGGCAGAAGAAAGTGTAAGAAGGACGGGTGAGAAAATAACAAGGATTTTATTTGGGATGAGTGTTGTGTTAGATCAAGCTGAGTGGCTTTTGAACAAGTGAGAATGCAAACCAAAATGCTAAGCAAGCAAATACTTCACCTGTAAAACAATATGATCTTCAACTGTAAATAGAATAGAAACAATTTACTCCCCTTGTGGTCCTTTATTTTGCTGTTGCAAGCCTTGCTCTCCAGTGCTCTCTGCTGGAAGTTTAATGCATCATCATTTTCTGACAAAATTTTAGCATTTTTTTTTGTTATTTGTTAATTAGCTAAAATTGTAGAAGCTGGTTCTTAAGAAAAGTTACTCACTGTATACCCAAAGTATACCCATATAATATACAGTAGCTATGTATTTTCACTTAGAGTTAAATCAACAATTTGTGTGAGATAAAAATGTGAAAGCCCATAATGGGAATGCCCTGGAAATGTAATTCATTCTCAAGAAGTTCTGTATTGCAAGTCAGTGATGGAGGTAACAGACCTTAGTCCTTTCTTGGCATGAAAAAGCACATAGTACCACATCTAAAAATACGGTGGTTCAAACCACTGCAGACTGCCAGTATAATTCTGTTTATTGTGTTTGTGGGTTTTTCTTTTTCAATATCCACAGGTTTTTAATTTCTCCCTCATTTTCAGCAGCAAGTTGATGAATTCTTGAACGTCTACTGCTCAGTGCCAGAGAGCATCCAGAAGGAGAGTGCTTGGGAAACACAAACCTACGTTCATTTCTGTGATGGCCAAGGAGTGGCATTAACCCTCAAGCCAGAACACAGAGTGGAAGATGTTTTATCTTTGGCATGCAAGGTATTCAATTTTATGTGTGTTGTTAATAACTGTGGGATGTGGAAGATGTGAGGATACCTAAAGAGTGACAGCATAATACCAGAGTCTTCTTGTCCCTGTATTAAGGCATATTTTGCATGTTTGCTTTATTTCCTTCAGCAGTGTTAATTTATGTATTGTAGCCACGGTAGCAGGGTCATGGAAAACTTGTCAAGTTGTATTGCGCAAGACAGTGAGCACACAGAGAATCTTTAAGGAGTTGTGGAGCTCTGCCAGGTAATCGGGCCTTGGGAAATCTCAGCATGTGTCCAGGCCACATTGTCATTCCAACAAAGTGGGTTGTTCTGTGCAGTTTAATCATAAAGGAATAATGGTGATTGGTCGATTTAATGACCCAAGATTGACATATGAGATTTGGTATCTCTGTGACAAAGACTGTCGTTTAGGTTTGTTTCTTAACAGACCATTTTTTGCTTTCAGTGGAATCTCCGTTCTGCTTCTGAATTTTAAAGCATGCATTCTGCTGTGAAAGGCGGGGCCATAGGTTTGAGGAGGGACTTTTATAGCTCTTGTGGCAGAACTGAATCAGTGGCTAAAGGAGATCTTAACTCCAATCTGAACTACAGAAGAGCAATCAGCACCTTTAGCACATCACAATTTATGGTGCCTTTGTCTTTGTCAGTGAATGAATTTGGCCCTGACTTCATGAATCAAATCACTTCTGAATTATAAAACTTTTGGGAAAAAATAAATTTCACAAGGGAAGAAAACAAAGAGGGAGAAAAGGGAGCTCACTGTATAAAATGCAACTGTAGCTTAGACTACTGTGAAATTTCAGGTGAGTTAAATAAAAATAGCATGAAGTTAATAAGTTATGAGGCTTCTAATGAAGAAAAGGCCACAATTTCATGGCTATTTCTACCTGATAATGTTATACACAATAGAATTTATGAAATGATACTATGAACTGTGGTTTATAGATCAAAGCAAGCATGCTGATTTATTCATGTCAATCTATCTACGTAATGTCACTGAGCAGAACTGATCTACTCATTGCTCCTCTGAGTGGACTGGATGCTGGAGAAGCCAGTTATTCCCTAGTTTTATCTTTTAAAAATTTACTGTACCTGTCACAACGAAGGAATTTTGAAACAGTGTTTGACCACCAGATGGCAGAGAGGAGCCGAAATGTTTGGAAGCAGTTACGATAACGAAAGACTATAGAAAAGAGGAAATAAATTTTGCAAACGTAAAGTCAAGTTGTAAAGGAAATTTCTTACATCTCTCACTCCATCATTCCAAAAATCTGTAATTCTAAAGATTATTTTTAATCTTTTTTTATGATTGAGTCCCTTGAAAATTTAGTTTAAAATTTTTTTTTTCTTAAACTTTGTTTTCTGTTTTATTTTTTCTTTCTATTCTGCATGTAAAGCTTTTCTGCTCATCTTTCTTGGTTCTTTTACTTCTTATATTTTCATTCTGCTCTGGTGAGTGTAAGGAATCTTTCTTTTTAAGAAGATATATCCTTATATGTATGTATATGTAAAGTTCAAGGGTTGGTTCCTTTTTTCATTCATGCCTTATGAGGTTTCTACTTTTCTCACTCCTGTTCTCCATCTGTTGCTTTTGAGTAGTACAAACAAAAACCCTGCATTTTAGTATAACTGTTTTGGATATAGTTTCACATGTAATCATTTTACATAATAAAATGTTCATCTAAACACTACTTAGTCAATTTATGTTTTGAAAGCTGAAGAGGTCTGTTAAAGTGTTTCAGTGACCCTAGTGGATATGTGTGGGGTTTTTTTTCCTTCAGTTTTAGCAAAGTTGCTCTATTAATATGCTGGTGTTCAGTAGTCTCATCAGCATCCTGGTTTTCAGAGACTCCCACCAGGGGCTCGGCGCTTTCAGACAAATATCCTTTGGGAGTAGTCCCATTTCCTCTTGCCTTCCTGTCAAAACTGGATTTTTACATTGACCTCAAGTGGTGGAAAAAATAGGTGAAACTCTCTGATCATAGATGAAACCTGGCAATAACAAAGTCCGATAAAGACAAACTATTCCGCAGGGAATCTCCTTCCCATCCCAATCCTTGCTTAGCAGCCCCATACATGCATATACAATTTCTACATCAAAGGAATAAATTTCTGGGCAGAAATGAGTCATTGGGAATAGTCACAAAAAAAAAATGATTGTAAGGTACAAGTTCAAAAGGACAGGAAAGTGCTGTAATATACCTGGAAATATATAGCTGTGTTATATTCCCTTCCAACCTTAAGCATTCTATGATTCTATGTTATATTACTCTAATAGCTGAGACATGCTACTTATGAAGGGATTTGGGGAGGATTTTAAGAGAAATTGGAAATTTCACTTAAACAATGCAGCTAGTTTTGTTCCACCACAAAATCAGTTAGAAAATGACTTCCTAAGGTCTGCTTTTGTGTGATTTCTAAAGGGCTCTGTGTGTGTGTGTGTGTGTGTGTGTGTGTGTGTGTTTGTGTCATCTGGGATGCTGGAACTAGATAATGAATTCCAAAAATCCATCTTTTTATTGCATAGATGAAACAGCTGGAGCCAAGGCACTACGGCTTACAACTCAGAAGACTGGTTGATGAAAATCGTGAGTGCTGCGCTCCTGAACCGTATGAATACATAGTAGACCAGGAAAGTGTGTCTCCTTTAGATCAAACTCCTTGATGTTTATAGCTACAGTTGAATTATCACCTATGAATATGTGTGATTTAGATCTAAAATAAGGTTTCAAAGCTGTTCCTGAATTGCATTCTGCCACCCTTACTCACAGAGAGCTGAATTCATATCTGTGAAGAGATTCAGATTGCTAGGCATTACAAACATTCTCTTCAGGAACTGTTTGATGATTTAAGTGGGACTTGTGGTACAAACATGAACTGTCAGTCTCTACTCCAGGCTGGATTTTGCATGTTTAGCTTACTCTGCTTTTAGTCCCAGTGATTTTGCATAGTAAAAATCTTCCTTATGTAAGGATATCAAATCTGAGATCCTAATTGATTATAATAGTGTGGTTTTATTGCTTACAATTTCATAATTGGACTTTTTTTTTTCCTCTCTAACAGGTGTATGATGAAATAGAAATTTGTCCATTAAGTGTTTATCACGTTCATCTTACAAAGACTGAAAACATAGGTGATTTTGGTAAGTTGAACCAGAACAGCTCCCAGGGATCTCCAAGAGCAGACAGAGCCATCAATGGTAGTTCGAAGTCTATCGCAGAGACTTTACTATCTGTTTTACACTGACAAATGTATTTTTTATTTCTCCATTTGGGAAAAATCTACTTTCTAGTTCTGCTGTATGGGCCAAATTATTAAGTGTGTATCAACAGACTGATACAAATGCTGACAGGATTTTTATTTATTTATTTATTTATTAACATGGAGGAGCAGTTAAACCTAAGAAAATTGTATTTCTTGCAAATTGTGAATCTTTTTCAACCATGTTATGAGAAATATGAGCAGAGCTGTAGACCAAAAAAAAAAAAAAAAAGAATTTAGATAAAATACTCTGTCAATACGAGAGAGAGAGAGGGGGAGAGAGACAGAATGGATGATTTAGGACTGTCTTCATGTCTATTGAAGTCAATGGTGCTTTACTGACCTTGTCATTTTGATTGGGCCTTTAAACTGAAATGGCTTTCTTATTTTTTATTTATTTACTTATTTTTTAAAAAAGGCATCACTTTATTTCATCTGTTTTACTGGTCAGGCCTTGTAGTCTGCATTACACTATTACCTTTCACTATCTGGTGGGAATTTTGTTTCACTAAGGAGTTCAAGTTTTATCAAACAGATAGGGAGGAAGAAAAAGTTGAAAAAAGGAAAATGTTTTAACTGTGAACATTGAAGAGAAGCCAGGAAAAGATGAATGGGGAAATAGGAGTTGCATTTCCATACAGTTTTGTAATGTAGATCTGTGGTGTTCTTTACTTGCATGTTGGTTGGTATGAATTCCTTTTTCCTGAATAATTTCACTCCCTGTTGTAAATGGATTTGCTATTCTATACTCCGCGTTTTCATTTTTCGGAAATGTTTAAGACAACCTTAATCTGATGGAGACATTACAGAAATCCTACTGAACTATATTACTGAAATGTCATAGAGGGCTGAGGTAGAAAATATTTTTTTCGTAATACACGTTGTCTTTTCAGAGTACATTGTATTTCCTGGGAATTAAAAAGTCTTTAACTGTTTGTACAATACCAAGACTTTATATGATAATTTCTCTAAAATCTATGAGTGTGGTTTCATAACAAGTATTAACTCTCTGATTATCCAGAATCTACTAAACATGCAAAATAAAATGAGAAGTACTTCATACAAAGTTTATTTTACTGTGCTCTACCTTTAAATCTCTTCCACTTCAGGTTTTGCTGTCACAGCTCAAGTTGATGAAAATCAGCATCTCACCCATATATTCATAAGTGATGTTCTCCCTGATGGACTGGCATACAAGGAAGGTATGTATCGCCTTTTAAGTAACACAGTTCTTCGTTATTTTTTAATTCCAAAACATGAAGGAGCTTTAAAATTGCTGTCTGAAATGGTTCTTGTTTTTGACTAGTCATAGTTCTCTTTCCTGAATACCATGGAAAGTAGATAGTACAGAAAAGGTAGTTTACACAGAGTAACAGACTTACCCTTTTAAATTCTGTTTTCAGCAATGCAACCAAGGGCTTTGGCATAGAGAATTGGTCTGAAGAAATTGTTTATCATCTCAAGAGTTTAGTTGGTCTCCAGGACCCATCGCTTCCATTTTTCTCTTCATCTGCACAGCTGGGTCATATGACTTCTGACAGTAGAAATAGATTAATCACAAACCTAAGCGAAATGACCCCTTGGTTACTGCTGATCTTGAAAGACAGCAGTTGCCACTGTGTAGACTTGTTCAGAAGTTCATAAAAATTTCATCTATTGGTATTCCAATTTTACAAGAATGATTTGATCTGCTTGACTAGTTCCTTGTGCCTCCCAGACTGGGATAACAAAACACGAGCTACGGTGGCATACGCTGATATGCCGTCTTTTAAAATGATCTTGGTATGTCTCGAGTGTTGAGGGGTGTCTCCTGACTGATTTTGAAGATCTTCCCTATGCCATAATAGCTATAAAGGACACAGCTTCATTGCAGTATCATGTGTAACACCTACACAAATAAGCCTATGACCCAATTCTGTAATTATGGCACACACAAAATTCCTATCAAATCCAATGTACTGATTGTAGGATTAAGCTATTTGAACACAGAAACAAAAATAAAAAATTGAAACAACGTAAGTTTAGTTGGTGACCTTTACATTACCTTTCCATTTTATATTCTCTCCTTTTTTTTTTTTCTTTCCTTTCACATGCTTCCAGGATTACGAGTAGGCAATGAGATTTTGAGCATAAATGGAGAGGCTGTGTCTGATCTTGACCTCAGACAGATGGAGTTACTGTTTTCAGAGAGAAGTGTCATGCTCACACTGAGAATTAATCATTATGGAGCTCAGCAACCATTATGTGCCTCATGGTCAGATGGTGACATTTCTAAGGACCCCAAAAGTTTGTTGCCCCCTCCAAACCAGTCACAGCTCCTGGAGGAGTTTCTGGATAACTTCAAAAAGAACACAGCAAATGGTAAGAGGTTGATGCTAATTTTATTACTTTCACCTTTCTTGTAATATCTCTTATTTTTTTTTAATTCATGCATTTTTAAAATTTTATTCTCATGAATCGGAAAGAAACTTAAATTCAAACTGTATTAGGTGCCATTTACACTTCATATCTTTCTATTGTTGCATTGTTTTCTAGAAAATAGAAGTTAAACAGAATATGACCATTTCTGTAGGAAAACTAAATTCTTTTAATTTGTTTGACAGCACTATCCAGTAATGTATATCATTCTTAACAGTTGTGTGATGCCAGGTACTTGCACTATTTAATTCCCCAGGCATCAGTGGTTGAACTGATGTGTCTTTTGGAGACAGAAGTTTGGTTCTGCATTTAGCATGCTTCACATAAAATGAAGTACCACGCAGGGCATCTTAAATATAATAATCAACCTCACTTCAGGATGGGATCATCCAGCCCTGCTCCCTCCTCCATCCAGAGTCACTATTTCTAAGATTTTCCAGATTAAAACAGCCATTCACTGTAGAGAAGAAGCTCTATGAAACAAGTTTTCACTATAGTTCTTTTACTACCATCTACTTGTGTCTTATTCAGCTGGAAATGGGTGCTGGGGTGGTTGTGGGTAAAGGTGGCCCTGTCCCCCCTGTGCTCCTTAGCTTGGGAATTGAGCCAGAGGCCTCTAGAGCTGCCTGTTGTGGCCTGGGTGCATTAGGAAAGCTCACATGTAGCAAGACTGGCACTCCTGGAGCTATGGAGCAGGTAGAGGTGGTTGCAGGGCCAGGAGGAACAGGGAGGAAGGGAGCAGCAGTACCAGAGTGGTGCAAAAGAACAAGATTCCATTGATTTTGTGCAAAATCTTATCACTTTCCTCAAGTGAGTCTCCTTAATGAAAAGCTCAGGAGCAACTACCCTAGAATTGATCCAACTTGGTCAATTCAAAAGAAACATTTGCATTCTTTCCATTTACATCCAACACTTAAAGCGTTGCATCTTGTACTATTAAAACACTTGGAAATGCCTATCTGAAACAGCATCTGGGAATTTGTTTTCCTTCATTTTCCCACCTTGAATATTTTTTTCAGTTGAAATATGGGCATATTTGATTTTTCTTGAAGGGAAAAGGTGCAGTTTTGTCTTTGTGCCTCTGGGGGATGCTAGTAAAACTCTGCCGAGAGCTAGCTGGAGTTTGCTGTTGTGTCAGGGCCAGAGGTACAAAAAAAGGTCTCTGATTTTTATATACAATTATGGTGGCAAGTGTTTTCTGATTGGATTCTTTTTTATAATTAAAAAAGGGAGGAATAAAAGAATCACACAGGAGAGTTTGTTAGAAAGGATTTAATTACAAAGCAATTTTATTAGGTCATCTTTGAAATTAAGATAAATTGGGATACAAGATTTGTGATATAGTAAGTAGCATCTCTCTCAGGGGCCTTAGTTCAATTTCAAATGCCATTAAATTGCCTATTGGCATATAAAAGTTAGTGTCATAAAACAAAAATTATGATAGAGCTAATTAATTACATAATTATACCAGGGCCATTATTCAGCTTGTTGGCTTGATATCATAGGCCAGCATTACCTGGAGTATTCAGTATAATAAATATATGTGTCCTTTCACTAGATTTGTCATTCCTCAGGGATAAATTTGCAACATGTGCAAATAGTGCAAATATTCCATTATAATAGGAAATTGCTGGAGTATGTATTATATTACAAGCATTAGTGGATAGAGGGACACACTGTATTTGCTTTTCTGCTTAAAAGCAGCTAAGTCAGACATATTTTATTCTGAATAGGAACAAATTGTTCTAAATTAAGCTTCGTGAGAAAGACTGATGTTTACAGAATTACCAAATACTGATGCTTAGTTTCTGATCACCTGATCAGCTTCAAATTAAAGCAGAAAAAAAATGCATTGCTTTGAATTAGTAGATAATCTTAGAGGGTTTAGCTGTTCTATGTCCTTTTGCTTGCTCAGAACTTGAATTAATATTTTAGATAAGAAGAAAAGATATTTACTAATCTGAGCAGGGATTTGGAGCCAGGGACACTTAAATTCTAATCCAGCTGTTGACACTGTTCCCTCTCCTTTGGCAGAGTTGAGTGAGTCGATTTTAAGACCAGAGTTTTCAAAATAATTTCTGATGTTTGTTTGTCCATTTTGAGCCTGACCTTCCAAGGCAGTGCTTTTCAAAATCAGCTAGTTTCTGCAGCAGGTGAGATTTTCAAAGGTCAAACTCAGCTTTTATCAAGAGTACATACCTGGAATTAAAAACATTAAAGTTTCTTCTCAACACCTCCCCACTTTTAAAAAGTTAAGCAGTGCTATTTATCTTTTCAGAATATTGTGGAGATTAATACATTTAAAAACAAAGTGCTTGGAAAATGGAAATTCTTAGCATGCAGAGGGTCACATGGTAATAGCCAGTAGTGCTATTGGCTATAGTGGTGCTTAGGGGCATCATCCAGGCAAAAGCAAAACAGAATTCCCTATGAATCACTGACCTTATATAACTTGGGTGGTAATAGTTTGTCCACATTTGCTTACAGCTTTGTAACTGCTTAGCATAAATCCGAATGCCTTTTCCCACATATTTTCCTGTATTAAGAATGTCCAGTTGTACCCTGTGCCAAACTGGCAGCTTTCACCGTACAGAAGGGGAAGTGATTGACTTTCTCCAAAGCCACTAACTGCCACTCCTAAAAGTCACTCCCAGGGAATTTTTTGGAAGAATGATTCATTTTCCCCAAGAGGTTGCCATACCCCTGTGGCTGTATGTTGGACTTCTGTTGCTGCTGTGGTCGGATAATTTGACCTCCCACATGGCAAGACTGTGTGCTTGCTGCTTAGCCACTTGGCTAGTAATAAGCTTATCCTGGAAAAGAACTCAGGTGAAACACTTTTAAAAATATATTCATAAATATGGAAAACCACTTTACAGAGCAACTTGCCCAGAGTTCCAGTGCTAAGGAAACTAAGCAAATATTTGTACAGAATTAGTGTGAATGAGTGAAATAAGGGTAGAATTCTTACAACTGTGGAGGAAAAAGATGCCTCATTTTAAGATGGCATGGATGTTTGAAGAGCAAACAGCAGAGAAAGGACAAGTTATTCAATACCATAATTTCAGGGCAGCTCCATGTGTGTTAATGATTTATCTATAGAGTGCTGAGGCAGGAGGTAGAAGAGAGCATTAGTACGTGTGAAAATCTTTTGCAGAGCAATTTATAGTATGTGAACTGCTGTCAGTTGGGCTTTTTTTCCCGCCTCAGAAAGTGCTTTGTTCACCAAAAAAAAAAAAAAAAAAGCTGCCATTTCTGGTTAGCTGACACTGTTGAAATCAATCTGAATTTGTAAATTGTTTGCAATTTTTTTAATTTAATGGGGGGTGTAGGGGGAGGTATGTGGCAAGGGGGTGGCATTCTGGATATGTTTAAACAAGTTTCCATAAGGATAAGTTTTCATGTGGGAGGGTTGGGGAACTAAACTTGCAAGGGAATTATTTAAAAAAAAAAGGCGACAATGACACACCATTTTATTGATTCTGTGTGCTCCTCATCTTTGGTGTAGGGCATGTACCTTCCATGGGGGCTCTCTGTGCCTGTCCTGCCTGCCTTTCCAGAGGTGCGGTGCAGTGAAGGGCACCTCGCAGTGCGGTTCTTCAGAGGAGGGGAAGGCGCTTGCTCCTCCTCCCCTGCACCTCTTCTGCTCACCCTTCCCTCCACACGCAACCCTGCTCCCTCCCCTCTAGCCCTGCATGAGGTCATCGTGCTCACAGGTTGGGGAGAAAATTCTTCAACTTGTTTATTTCTGCCCCCAACCCCCCGGCAACTTTCCTGCACACTCAGTGAGTCGAACTGGCCGGCGCGGAGGTGTGACGAAGGGCAGAGCCAGGTAAGCAGCAGAACTGCAGCTAGGAGCACGACAGTTCGTGGGGGCAAAGGTGGCAGAAAGGCAAGTTACCTTCAGTGGCAGCAAGCTCTTCTATGGCTGGCCTTTTCTGCCAGCACTCCTGGCTAACTGCTTTGGACTACGGGATTTGCCTTGTGCCTTCCCACCTCTCAGGAGCACAGCCGGACGCCGGGGTGGCAGAGTTTTCTTGGGATGTGCCTGGTTGAGTGGCTCATGATAAAGCGATTTCTTTTCGTATAAAGCATGCCTGGAGCAAGAGTGTGAAAGTCAGACTTGATGAAATCTGACAAGCAGTTATGAAATGTGCTGGAGAGGAGCAGTGGTACTTCAGCACCCAGTATACTTTAAATTGAGACTTTTATGAAAAATGCAACTGCTGCAGGAAGATCTGTGGTTTGAACCTCACATGAGAAATGACACTTTTGTTTACTAAGAAAAAAAAAAAGCCACTTTTGTTTTTAATCTTAGTAAGCGCATTTAGAAACAAGGCACATCAGTTTGTCACAGGTTTAATTTTGCTCGGCCTAAAGTTCCTTTAAACAAGTAGTAATATTACCAATTGTTTGTGTTCAGTTCCAGGCTCTATTTAAAATAAGCAGGTAGCTGATTTCTGTGCCTCTAGAAGACTTCATTGCTACTGGCAGCTTTTCAATAAAGCAAAGTAAACTTTGTTCTATTCAGCTTCTATCAGATCCCATTGCACATAAATTTAGAGAGGAAAAGGGTAGTTATAGATTGGCTCTACAGCCAACCAGCTTTTTTCATGTCACAAAGTGTGTATCCATAAAATATTTCTTAAACATGTTCTAATATTTCAAGCATTTCATAAACAAAGCTAGAAAACCTTTCTTAAATAACCTCTAGTTATATTCCTTCCCAAATCATGCTCTGTTTGTTTGGTTGCACTTCCTGGGTGCATCATCCTGCACTCATCCTGGTGTTGGGTAAGGCCTTCATTGCCCCATGAATGTGAGCAATTAAAGTCAGGTTCTGTGTGCCAGGTATCAAAGAAGTCTTATCATTTCACATAAAACTATTTTGAAGGCTGCAGAGGTGAGTATTGCTTCTTAGCATCCTTAGTCATAAGAATACCCACACTCGTTTTAGAAGTGGGACCTGATCTGTGAGGAAGATAGGTTGGTTTTACTAAGTGCAGGCATTGCTGTCACCGGCCTGTTGGCTCTAATAATAGATATGCGGTAGCTTTGCATGGAGTTGAGGCAACAAGCTAGAAAAAACAGTATAGAGTTTTAGTGTAGCAATACAGTTTTCTTTGTGGCATGGCTGGCTATTGGATGATCAATGACTTTACCAGGGTTGTTTTTTTTTTTTTTTTTTTTTTTTTACCCCCCCCTTGTTACTGTATTTACTTCAGCAGAAAGCTATTTTTTGTTTGGTAAATATAGTAAGATGGAATGTGACCTTTTGTCAAAGTGAACTCAAAAACTGTTCACTGGCTTCCAGTCCTTTTTTTTTTTTTTTTTTCCTTGAACCATTAATGCACATGTGTCTGCACTGTCTTATGCTACTGTGAAAATAAATGTTTTGGCCTTTGGCAGTAGCATGGACTATAGTTGTGTAGATTTGTAGATTTTAACTCGAAGAAACCACCGCCTCCTCAGAAACTGGATCTATAGGAGGACTTGCTGCCTGCTGCACATTGTGTAATATGGAATATTTCCCAAGAGCGGTGGTTTAATGAGTTCTTGCTGGCTCTTGACAAACTGTCCGGTTTGCTTCCTGCTAAATGCATACACTGCAGATTAGAAGACTGTTTATACTACAGAATGGAAGTACTCTTCATTGCGCTTTTTTATGGAAGGAGCGGTCTGTTCTGTTCCCCTAAACATTGCCATGATTTAGTCCCTGTGAAGCCAGTGGGCCCGTGTGTTTCTTTCTGATGTCAAGTCCATGAAACCCTGTGGAGTTGCACCTTCTGTATCAGAGACAACACATAGGTGTAAAGCATGCCACTCCGTCCTGCTAAATCCTGTAGAGTGACAGTACAAGCAGCAAGGAGATTTATTAATAATGTTAAAGTTGTAGACTGGGATTGTTGGCAAAATTTCAAGCATACCAAACAGCAGATGGTGTCCTGTGTTTCACAGAGGTAACGTAGATTGAGTAATTGTAAAAACTAACTGCCTAAGCTAGCCACAAATTCTTGCTAAACTGTGAAGTAACAAATTCTTTTCCCCTTTTACCTTTTGTTTTCATTACTTTTGTGCCCAAGATGGAGGAAAAAAGGTGCTGCTAAGATGATACCTGGTGCAGGGCAAGCTTTTGTTACCGAGTTTTCCAAAGTGCGGGTAACTATCCATTCCTGAAGCTTCGTGAGACTCTTCTCCCCTTTCCCAGAACTCCCCCTCATCTTGTCTAACTAATGTCAATAGTTAGACATAACGGCTATTAGCCATAAAATACCACAAGTGGCTTGAAGTACTCCATTAAAGGGGATAGTTCACAATGGAGTACGATGTACTAGATACAGCTTATATTGTTCTTCTGTGAGAAGAAGGCATCATCTAATGCCTAAGAAGGCATTTGCTATTTGCTTAAATGAATATATTCAGATAACAATTTGGGAAGTTATCATTCAGTGCTAAGCTTAAAAATGAAAATTCTGACAGGTACTTTGACAGAAAAAAAAATAGCAAGTTAAATAACCCTAGAAAAACGTATCAGTGAGGTGCAGGGGGTAATCAAGCATTGCTACACAAGTGTAGGCAGCTATTTCCTGTTGCTGATTTGTACAGCCTATTGATTACTGAATTATAGAATGAATCAACTATTTCATAACCAGCAGCTGACCAGCAAAAGAACTCCCAAGAGACCTAAAGGATTCTGCTCTAACTTCAAAATGGACGTTTCTGCAGATATTTGAAAAAATTAATGAAAAGTGAGCATAAAAAGCAGCCTACAGAAAGTCACACTTGCAGAAGTAGGTGGTTGATTGGAGCTAAGCCACCGTTCAGCATGTGGTCCAACATGGCTTAAACAGGCTGTACAACCCAAGAATATTTGCATGAACATACTGTCATTTTCTAAACAAGAAAATGTGGAATATTTAAAGAAGAAATATCTCTTTCCTCACTGGAGGACAGGAACAAAGGAATCAGATCCAGGTGTACAGAGCACCTTCTGGTGTTTGATCATTTGTTCCCTGAAGACAGAACACCTGGATGAGAAAGGTTCTGAATGGAAACTTATTGTCTGGCCAGTAACTGCATTCCTTGTTGGGTAACAATTAGACTTGTCAGTGACAAGCATCTATTAATTCTGTTTTTAAGAACCCTATCTAGGAAGACTGATGTTATGACAGCTGTATTATATTTTTTTTCCAGATGCAACATCTTGAATGAATCTCTGAATGAAGTTTTTAGCTAACTCCAAAGAATCAATTGTTACTGCTATGAAGCTAAGCAGAGAATGCCCCAACCAGGCAGCACCAGCTTAAGCTACAAAATGACTTGGACAACCAAGTGATAAAATCCAAAATGTCTCACAGAGATAAAATCACCTGAATCACAGAATCACAGAATGGTTGATATTGGAAGGGACCTCTGGAGGTCATCCAGTCCAACCCCACTGATCCAGCAGGGGATACCTAGAGCACGTGGCACAGGGTGGCATCCAGGCGGGTTTGGAAGATCTCCAGAGAAGGAGACTCCACAGCCTCTCTGGGCAGCCTGTTTCAGGGCTCTGTCTCCTCCAAGTAAAGAAGTTCTTCCTCACATGGAGATGGAAGTGCCTGTCATTTTTATCTAGTGTGTTTCTCTAATAGGGTTGGTTTTAGTTTTTTAAAAAATGAAGCTTCTCCATAGTATGCTAATAAGAGATTTAAGTCATGCTAATTTAGCAATGGGAATTCAAACTAATCAGTTTCTGAGGTTAGGATAAAAGCTTTCAAGAAAAAAATCCCTTGAAAATTTCTTAGACAAAAAGAGGAAGTCTTGACTTGGTCATAAATTTACTATCTTACTACTTTTGAACTTTTGGTAAAAGCAGTATAAGAGCTGTAAACCACTGCAAAATACCAAGGGAAAAGGAACAGCTTCGCAGTTACTGCCTGCACATTGTTTTGAATTTAGCTCTGTATGGGAGTTTGAGTGCTTAAGTTGTCTGTCTGGGAGTGAGGGGGGGGCGGAAAATGAACTGACACTGTGCAGAAATTAAAAGCTTGCTTAAATTTTCCTTTAAATCATTAAATTGAGCTGACATGAGCATCCCCATCATTCTATAAAATTTATCTGGAGATTAATAAGGGTCTACCCTAATGATCCGTGCTATCTATGTCACTTGCCCACATTCAGACTTCAGTAAAAGCTGCAACAAATTGCTTTGGCTTTCAGCTTGAAGTGGTGGAAAATATGACATATTTCAAGGGATGATGCACGTAGCTGGCTGCAAGCAGGTTGCCTGCCTAACTGCCTTGCCTTGGATCTGCTTCTTTTGTGCAGAAACTTCATGGTAAAAGCTTTTGGTGTAGAATTCTAATGTAGCTGTAAGCTCTCACTGCAAATAATGCTTATCTGTAGCAAGTTTTTTTGCATATACTGAGTCTTGTAATGATGGGATATGAGAGTGCGGATTTTTTCTTCTGCTGTGTTCTGCAAAGAAAATAAATTATGAAGTTGAGGTAAAGCAGGACTTTCCAATGCAGTCTTCCTAGGTGGAAATTAGCTGTCTGCATGTCACTTGAGATGGACCATTTTTGTGTTACTGACTCCCAAATTTTTTTCCACGTGACTTATCACTAACATCATCATCATTCTTCTATAGCCAAAAAAGGTTTTGGGGATGAATAATTTGCTTCCACGTGAGATCTGTATAAAAGAACAATCTGCATGCAGACTATGGGTCTTTCTAGACTTCCTTACTTCATGATGGAAACTCTGGGTCAACTAACTGCAACTCCAGTCTGCTTTTGGACTCTGCTAAACATTTCTACCAAACTTTACCAACCCCCGTTGTTATCTAGAGCTGCCTCATTTTTACTAGCAATTTCTCCAACACGAATGGCAATTGTGGAACAGTTACTACAGCCAAATTGTCTACTGAATTTTACCTAGGAATTTGCCATTTTTTCCCAGAGCATTCTTGTTTTTCTTCTTTCTAACTGAAGTTTTTCTGTGAAGCCTTAGAAATTGGAAGGGCTGCACAGATTGCCTGGGCTGTGTGCAGGGGAACAGCAGCAGGGTGTCCCTTCCACGGAGCTGATCCTGGAGCTGACCTGAACCAAAGAATGCGAAGGTCTCATTCTGGTAAAAGTTCTTCAAATTAAATTAGTGAACCCAGAGCATCTTTATAGCCCTCTTGTGAAAATTGGCACCTTTTTTAAAGATTATGAGAATGACTCTTGCAAGCCATTCTGTAGATTCTTTCAGATCAGCAGCTTCTTTTTAAAAAAGAAATTTCTTGAAGACTTTCAGAAAAGAATACCAAAGAGAGTGCGTATGTGCTTTTTTTCTTCAACTTCATTACAGAAGATGAGATAATGTAGAAAACCTTTATATATTTAGTTTTATCAAAGCAAGAGAAGTCAACACATGCATGCAATCTGCCAGGCTGAACTGTTTAACTGAAGTTAAATAAGAATGCGAGTCTCCAAGGGAGACCTTGTTAGAGTTCACCCTGCTGATATTGTTTGTCTCCAGGCAATGTTGGAATGCTTTATCTACCACTCCCTGGTTTTCAGTAAGTCTAAAGGAATTAAGACCACCAGGGCTCTGTACCTTCCTGGGATTTGGCTCAGGCCTTGGTATTATTTACTCCAGGGATTTTAAAAACATTTGTTGTGATCTCTTGGAAACTTACCTTACTCCTGATAGCAATACCAGCCAGAAGAAATGGGTACTGCATCTTGTCATAATTTACTTATTGATGTGGAGAATTTACACACCAGTAAAAAATGTAGTTTTCTGCATTTAAGCACCTGACTTAGCCTCATTGCCCAAACATAATTTCTCACGTCTATGTTATGGAAACTCTGTAATGGAAGAATCTACAGAGAAGAAGTATCCTGCACGCTAAAGCTAGTGCTCTAGATACTGCCAATAACACAAGGGAGCCGATCAAGTAATGCATTCTTTCCGTTAGGATGGCCACTGCCTCTTAATTCCTCCTAATTATGGATTATAATATAGAATTCATATTAGCTCCACAGAAACAAATTTTCATTTAGTTTGTTGCTATTTTGCAACATCTGTCTGAAATCACCAGACAGTGCCACTGTTTAAAAATAAGTACCCGGATCAGAGAACTGAGTATTTGTCTTTTACAAACTAGACCAAATCCATCATATATTCCTGGCCAGTTTTGTAACTATTTGGCCTGTACCAGTTTTGACCTTTGTTTAAGCAGCTTTAGCTCAGAACTATGCATTTTACCCATTTCTCTGTAGTTTTCATTCTTTTGTGTTTCCAACTGATAAGCCACAACTTATAGAATGAATTGTTTGTATTAGACCCTGAAATGTTGTCCTGTTGAATTTTATCTTGGGACTGACTCCATCTTCAAGGTTGTCCTACATCTGTTTCATGCTAGTCCAGTCATGCTCTTAGTTAATGGTATGTGTTAATGTTGAATGATCAGCACATTTAATCAGTGCCCTTTCTATTTTATTTTTGCACCTACTGCAAACAGGGTTGTTTTTAATCATTAATTGCTCTCCTGACTCTCTTTTTTTCCTGTTTAAGCTCATCTGCTTGTGTGTATGTTCAGATATTGGTGGAAAAGTTTGGACTGGGTTACTCACATCCTGTGGGACTAGCTTTGCCATGGACTTTAGAATACCATAAAGGAGTCACATCTCAGCAGTTATAAGATCTTAATCAAGCCACTCTGACAATAGAGACCCAGGTTTAGTTTCCTTGCCTGAATCTGACTGAGCAGGAGACTTCATCTCTTTTTCCAAAATCATGGATGAATATCCTGGTATCAAGTTATTTCTTTTTGCTCTGTTGTCTCTTTCTTCATTTTTTTTTTGGGGGGGGGAGGGAGGAAAAAAGGTTTAATTCTGATACAAAGCCAGCAGTTCATGAAAACTCAGAAATGTCACAGAATATGAAACTTACTTGCCACCTTGGTGTAGTCACCATACTTTTTTTAAAAAATATTTAACCAAAGCCAGGACTGCTCTTTTCTGTCAAAGTGCTTCTTTACTTGCTGACGATATTTATTAAGTGATGCGTAGAACTGCTGCTGCTGCCCAAAACTGAAAATGAGAAGTGCCTCTGCAACACTTCTAGTATGTCTTGGAGTGAGAGACTGGGTGCATCCAATTTTGCTGTGTCGTCTGCTCATACAGAGCTAGAAATATATATATATATATATATATATATATATATAAATGCAATTTATTGTTCAGTAGAGTGACAGGTGGAAACACACCTTCTTTTTGTACTTGGAACGAGAGGGTGGTTACACCACCTACATAGTGCTTGACATCCGATAACACCTGATGCTTGTGATGAGCATTTGATATTTTTAAAATTGGTGAGAAAAATGTAAAACAGAAGTCCTAAAGTATTATAAAACAAACAAGACTCTTAGCTGCTCTTTGCTCTTCATGATAATCTTGCCCTTTGTTTGCAGTGAGTGGCTATAGAAGTAACGGCAGCACAGACTAGAAAGTAATTAAGGCTTCTTCTTTAATTAAACAGTAGAAGATGATAAGTGACATTTGCATTTGTTGATGGCTTCTTTATAGTAAATGAATTGCCAGATGGTTAATATTGATATATTCCAGTTGATTTCCTTTGGTTTCTTGGCCAGGATTATAGCACAGATTACTATTGTCTCACACATCTGTTGAGGATGTGTTTCCATTGAACCTCCTCACTCCCAGACGCTTGAATAACTTCCCTGTCGGCCAGTTGTACGTGTATCGCATCACAGCCCGCGTGCGGGACGTTTCCGTAGGCGTTCAGCGCTTTCGGACATGCTGCGTGCGTTTGTTTTTCTCACCGACTGCCCCGTCTGTGCGCTACATGCCCTCTTTTAAACTGAGTAACTAGTAGTGAGGAGCATGACTTAGGGAAGCGTACTTCCCGTTTTAGTGGTTACATGAGCATTTCTCTTGAATGATTGAGTTATGTATCTGCCTGCCCGCAAGACATAAGGGAGCAGAAGTAATGTCATTAGGAAGGACACTCCTCCGAGCGTTTGCATTTTTTGGTGCGGATCCTGAAGCATGCTCCACACCTTTTTTCCCCTGGTGAAGATGTTGCTACTTGAAGGTGCTGGGTAGGTTCTTAGTTGATTGTCACTAGTTACTAGAACCAAAGCACACAGTTTGGTACACACTGTGATGTAGTTAACCTTTTCACACAGTGGCTTTTTGTCCCCATACTTCCCTAAGAGTTTTGGCATATAAGGGAGATTGCTACCCTCCTACCTAGAAACAAGGTGGCATTGTATTTTAGTTTAAAGAAACTGCTGTTTGCTTTTAAAAAAAGAACCTTCTGAAGTCCCTGTCCTTCCTGGATGGAAATCATATGCATTTAAGCTGACTCTGTGTATATAAACAACAGAGGTTTGCATTTAAAGATGTGTGCTGTAGCAGATAAAAATTATATTACAAGATTTTAAGATTTTTTTTAAGGTTTTGTTTGTTTAATCCATATTCAGTCCTTTTTTCCTTGTGATAGAATTATCACAAATATGTTGATAAGATAAATGTAATGTGGAGCTGTGTAGACAGACCTAGCCATGGGATCCTGCTCTACCATGGTGTACCAGCACTACTACTATGCCAGATATTACAATGCTCAGTATATTTCCCAGCAAAGTAGCCAATACAACTAGTCAGTAATGTAATTGTAGTCAGGTAAGTAATGTTAAAGGTGATTAGAGAAAAAAAAAATTATCAAGACTTACTGAGTTATCATAATGTTTTGATGATTTTTAAGGAATGTGTATCCACTTTCATACTTTTTCTGGAGTCATTTCCAACTAAGCTCCATAATGTTATATGCTGAAATGATTTCTGTACTCTCATTGCTGTGACATTTCTCTTAATTGGATGGGCACTCTTTACAGTTTTCATTCTAGTTTTGCTTGAAGGGACAGTGATTGCCCAGTCTTACAGGATAAATTTCATACTGCTAGTTCAGATTGTCTTTGCTGGTGCAAATTCACTTGCTGAGACAAACCCAATCTGAGTGTTTGAAGAAAATAGTTTGTATGGTTTGGTTATTCTTCTTCAATTTAACGCTACAAGTAGTGAGAATCTCAGTGCTGAATTTGCTGCTGTGTTCCTGTTCTTGCCTATTACAAGGTAATAATCATTTTCTTTGTGTGGGTTAGAGGGATGCAATGGAAATGTGTGGAGATTTTTAACTATGCAGCTGATGTTGTTGACTGTCTGTTCTTTGGGAATAGTTTTGATGGCTTAAAGGAGCAAATCCAAAGGAAATATGCTTTCATAGTAAAAGGAGGAAAGGGAGACAGGATATGGATGCTAGGCTGATCAACAAGCCATACTTCCTTCCTTCCTTCCTTCCCAGTGTTAGTTTGGCATACGACATGCAGTAGGATGTCATTTTTCACCTTGGATCTCTTCTGTATTGCTTTTTTAGTTAATACTTTTTAAACTGACGTTTACTGTTGGTTGCCCTAACTACAATAAGAAACAGATTGTGCCAATAGCAAATACTGTAAAAATGCACAAGATTATATAGACCGATCTCTTACAGTCCTAGAGACTACAAATTAAAAACAAAGATGAGGATGAAGGGAGGAAAAGATGGATCATCTGGACCAAGTGATATCAAACTTTACCTACTTTGGGTGTTGTTTTCCTAATTTGTTCTATTTGTGTTATCTGCTGGTTGTTTTCCCTTTTGTATGTGTCTCACACTTATATCTTCTGCTTACTTAAGGTAGTCAGGTACTTCGGTGTTGCTTATCTAAGTTTTACTTCATGTTCTTCAAAGGACCACTAAGTTTAACGGCTACTTAATAAAATCAGAGAAATGACATAGTTTTGTTCTCATTAGATAGTCACCAGCGATCAAATTGTAGATCCTCTTTGCTACTGTGTAATCTGTCTTAGGTTTGTCTTGGTTGGAGGTGAGAGGAACAAGAGGTGTATTAAAGTGCAGGAGACCAGTAAAGAGATTACAGAAGGAGAATGGCGTTGCCTCACCCCTGAAAGAAAATCTTATTAGAGGTTGGCTCACCTTTTGTGAACCAAAGGGTTGATAGTGGCGAAAGGCAGTAAACATTCATGTGGACCTATACAAGAAGAGAAGATCAAAATTAATTTAAAAGTGAGGAGGTCAGCAGAAAATTATTCAATCATGTATGGTGGAAAAGAAGGGTGAAAGCATAAATAAATGCTGGAAAGGATACCCTTGTTGCTAAGCTCTTAAAGATGATGGGTGGCTGTTTGGGAGAGTTGTGTAAAATGTGATAGATCTGCAAAGGTGGTAACTGCTGGAGTACTGAATGATACCTAAATGTTGAACCACACCTCACCCTAGGAGGAAAAGGCACAAATGGATGGGTGAATGTTGGAGTAACCAAACCTGTGACATCTAGGGGGAAAAGTGTCAACCTTGATGTTAAACTTCCTCTTAATAACACATGGGAAAATACCAAGATGACATTATGCTGAGTTACTTCCTCCCATCAATCACAGAGAAAGACTTCTTTCTCTCTGGTTTTCCTGTGAAGTGCTAATTGCTGCCATGTTTTGTCTTCCCAGGAATGTTCTTCACTGGCTATGAAGTATCCTTTTCTGTCCATGGTCTGGTCCATGGTTGTGAACTCATGCAGGGACAGGAGGCCAGCACCCTTTGCCCCATCCTCAGTCAGATTTGAAGAATGAAATGCGGAGGCTGGGCCGTGACTGCAGAGAGATCTCTGAGCTAGCTAGGAAAGGGAATTTCAATCACTAGCTCTCCATCAAAGCAACAGGACAGAGAGGAAACAGCAACTGGCTCAGATGAAAAATTAAAACAAAACACGAGCTTCAGGGCTTGAACACTCAGGTGGTGGGGTACTGCTGCCCCTCTCAGTTTTATTATTGCTAGGTCACAGGATTTGCCTGCAAGGCAAGCAGTATTTATTTCCATAACAGCCTCAGTTTCTGAAGTCAGTGATGAAATGGAAATCTCAGTTTTCACTTAAAAGTTAAGTCTAGCATTTGTAGCGGTTCAAAGAATGTATGAGAACGTGATGTGAATTATACCATAGAGGCTTAGAAAATAGAGAACACATCAGAAAATTCAAAATTCCTTAATTTAGTACTGTTCTTCAATATGAGGTTGTTAACAGTCTTCATTGGTTTTTTGGTGGCTGCCTTAGATTTTCAGCTACTTGGACTGATATTCCTGCAGAGCCAGAATCAGAGGAGTATTCTTCTAAGACTTTAAGTAGAAGTTCCATATAGCCATCTGTATACTTTTTTAAGTAGTCAGTTGAAGAGGTGGGAAGAGAAGGTTTAGTACTCTTTAAATAAGTGTCCAGCATTGTTCAATATATCTTGACTTTACCTGTAAATATTATTGATTTCTATGATCTGTCAATAGGCAGAGTGAGGCAGTGGACACTAAAAACCACCTACTGTGGTTTTTGAATTGTCCCAGGTTGTACATACGTGTGCTGCAAACTTAGCAAAATTGGTAAACTGGTAATGACAATAAGAGATTTGTCAACATTATGGACTGTGGTATTTGTTCCAAGGCAGAATTCTTTTTAAGAGGCTCAGGACTAAGTCATGTCACAGCACGCTCATCCAAGGGGAAGAACGGAGTGCATTTAGTTCTTCTCACACAAAGTGAGCTCACTGTAGATAATGCCACGTTTGAAAGCACGCCGAAAGCAAGAACGTTCAGTTTATTTTTGTAAATCCAGTACGCACTTTGCTTCATGGTGGTGTTAGATGGTGTTACATATCCAGCTGCTGTTTTGACAGCAGAATTTCCATGCACAGCCTGAATCGTTTCTCTTTGTTCTGACTCTTGCTATATTATATTCAGGAGGAAGTGAGGATTTTGTATTCTTTCCTTCTCCCTATATCAATTCTATTGTACCTTGGAAAAAAAAACAAAAGCAAATACTTTTTCTCTTCCTATCCTATCTAAATTATTATTTTTTTCTTTCAAATGCAGATTTTAGCAATGTGCCTGATGTCACGGCCAGCTTGAAAAGAAGCAGTACTGATGGCACCCTGGACCAAGTACCTCACCGGGAAAAGGCTGATCCACCTTTCAGGGTAAGAACGTGTTTGATGTAAAAATCATAATAATTAAAAAGACAGTGTTGGATTAGTGATAACACTCTGTTATTTTGAGGGAAATTTTAATATATGGCACAATTTTGGTAAAAATTCAAATGCATATTTATAGCTTCCCTTAGTATTTTACTAACCTGAGGTCAGTCCAGGATCTAAGGACCAGCTGCTGTATTTCCAACAGCCCTGTGGTAGGAGCAGATGGCAAATAGGTGGAAATTATCTAAGTCGTTTGTATGGGTTACTTCAAGCGAGTTCTTGACAGAACTATAAAGCTGCTGCTGCTTTTTAGCTGTTTCGGTTTGCTTAGTTCTGTTTGCAGATACTTTTGTGACTTGTTAAGATTTTGACCTTTCCGTTAATGATATTAAGAATGCAGTGACATAGCAACACTTACATGTTACTGTATTTTGATGGCACTACAGAGTTTGAGCAGTTTGGGGCTTGAGTGCCCAGTGATTTGTGCAGGCCAATTTGGAGAATCTTTATGTGTATCTGGATACCATTCAGCTTCAGCTGCAGTGATGGATATACAGAATTTCCTTAGATCAGGACTTTGGAGACAGAGGCAGGGACCCCCTAAATTAGTGTCCACTTTTGATAGCATTGCTCATGAAATGACCTTTTTTTTTTTTTTTTTTTTTTTTCCTGTCCTTATTGCTCAAGTCTGCAATAATGTTTTCCTGTGTGTGGCTGTGGTTTTACTTGGCATTGCCTTTTGGCAAACGATTTTTTTTGGTACTTCTGTTGATGAGCTGGTTGTATCTCAAAGCAGATGTGTGATAACACGTTGCACCTTTGGGTTGCAGAAATTAAGTTACAGGTTTTTATGGTCCTGCTTATATGGTCTGCATGTTATTACCATATGCACTAGGTTGTACAAAGTAATCAGCTAAAAGGATGATCAAAGGATAAAGGATAAGGCAGAATGTAAAAACTGTGAAGAAGAAAGAGTGAAGAAGAAATATTGTGCCATACCTACACTGAAGATCCAGTGCTCTTCTACTTTGGGAATTTTTCTGTAATCCCCTTCAGTTCAATATAGTTCAATGTGGTTTCTCCAGTGACTGTGGACCTTTAGCCCTTTAGGGGCTTCCCACAGAGACGGTCTGTATCTGTTATACTCCCACAGAATCTTTGCAGCCAATAAGGAATAAACTGGATTTATAGACTGGATTTGTCTCCTCCAAACACCTTGTTCCTTTGAAGGCGTAATGTGGGTTTCTGTACTGTGCTGTTTTAGGAAAATACGTCATATTCTGTGGTCAAAGCATCCCTCTTCATGAGAAACCAACACAAGATCGGTCCTGGGCTGAGCGCAGGAGGACCTGGCCACCTGAGGTGCACTCCGGTGTTCAGTGAGGATCCGTGGGCATTTCCTTGGGCTCAGGGCACCCGCTCGCCCCTGGGCACGCTGCCTTGAGTGCACTGCAGGGATGTGCACCACTGAGCTCCCAGCTGGCTAGAGGGGAGAGATTTTTGTGTTTTAGCTTAGCTTTAGTAGGAAAAGCAAGGTTTTGTTTGCCAAAGTTATTCCTGGTTGTTTGTCTCAAATACACTAGATGATAGAGAACTGGAGAGAGCATGGTGGTACCTAAGTACACAGAGGAAAAATTAATTTACAGTAGCTATTGCTCTGACACTACTGTAAATTATATGCTGCAATTGTACTCCCAAAAGGGGAAAACATACAGATTTGTTCCCTGGCCTCCCCAGTCTCCAATGTGTCCTATCAGTAGTAATATATTGTGCACAATTTCTTAAAATAACTGCCCATTCCATATTGCAGTACAGTTCTTGGGTTGGCATGCAGGTCTGCTTGTATCATTTTGCCAGAAACTCTCTGAAGCTGTCCTAGTTTTCTATGTGCAAGAGGAAAAGCGGTTTGGCAGTCAGAGGCAGTTAGGCTTGAACTACAGCTGTAAACGAGTCTGCGACAGCTCTACAATTTCTGCAAATGGTTTGTAATTGGTTGCTGTCTTTCTGCTGGAGGGTGCCTATTACTGTCAGAGCTCTTTGTCTGACCCTTTTGATTTCTCCAATAAATGCAGAATTCAAAAAAAAAAATACACAGTAAATTTAGAAAGTGGTGTATACTCTGTGCTCCGGTGATTGGTTATAAAAAGAACTTAAATGATTTCTGTTTTTGTAGCTGTGATTTGGGAGTGCTCACCAGATGAACAATAGCTATTGCTAATAAAAACTAGTTTGAGGAAATTTTGCAGCCTCAAAGAGTATAGCATCTGTTGTGTTGTGAGAGGGGTTTTTTTTTTTTTTTTTTTCTTTTTTCCTTTGCCTTCTGTTTCCTGCATGTGCTAACTTGGTGCCTGCCTGTGGTGGAAGCTCGTGCAGCCACCTCAGCGTTACGCAATGTCACAGGAGTATGGGGGAGAGCAGAGCTGTAGCTACCCTGCTGCGAGGAAGACGTTGGTGGCGCTGAGAGGTCCTGAGCGCAGCTTGGAACAACAGGCAGTTGGGGATTATTTCGGGGGAGAGACAGCTAGAGACGCTCATTTCCCAGTTGACAGCAGCTGTAGATATAATCACTTGGCTCTGAGGGAACAGACTCCTTTGAAGTTTGATTTTTTTTTTTTTTTTTGCCTTATAACATGTAAGTAAAAAAAAAAAAAAACAATCTTAAAGCTTTTGCTGTAATAGTTGCATGTTTGTTTCCTATATTTTTTTTTTCTCATTTGAAATATTTTTGTTGTTGTTTTTCACTCCTATCCTCTTCATTTTATACCGAGTTAAACATCATCTTAATTGTAAGCACACTGAGGTGTTTGAGAAGTGCCTGCTAATTTGAAAAGAATAGGTATTTTGTTTCATGTGTACTACATTTCAGCATGCATTCACTCATTCATTCATCCATTCATTCTTTTTATCGTCCAAGAAATGAATGAATTCAGGATATTTTTGTTTGTCTTTCATTTTAGATCTAACTAATGAATTAGAAGTGTGATAAAGGATTATTTCAGTCCAGAATGGAAACTGTTCCTGAAGTTGTAAAAACAACACATGAACTCCAGGAACGATCCTTTCCAGATGCTCAGCAGTTTTGTCAGGTCCATAGTTTCTGAGACGCCCCGTTTATATCTTTAAAGAAAACCTCCTTTGACTTTTTTTTTTAAACCAGGACAGATGTCATCCTTCCAAAATATTCTGCTTCAATATGTTTTCAAACTGTGTTAAAATATTGTTTACGTGGCAGTGACTTGTAGCCCTTGCAATTGTTATTTCTGCACTACGTGGGTGTGGAAATCTGAGATTGCAATATGCCTGTCAATGCAGTTAGGTTTAACTGAGTTTTAATGATTTTGAGAACTAATTGTCTGTGCTCCTGGTGCTTAGATAAATGCTGATATTGACAGTTGCCAAGAATCAAGCATTACAGAAGCAGAAAGCTGAATACAAAATGGAACTTTTCATTTAGCTACAATTTCTAAATGCAAGCTGTATTAAATACCGGTCAGTATCTTTTCTTCTCTAGTTTCTTCTCTTTTCTTCTTTAGTTTCTTTTGTCAAGAAGTTAAGTATTGCGTTACTAACTTGCTTGTGTTTACTTTGTATTTTCAGTATTATTACAGCGCAGAGATGAATTTTTACTGTATAATTCAATTCTGTTCTAAGGGTTTCTCATAATACTGCTGTGATTTGACTTTCAGCTGCTCTAAATCTTTTGAGTATCATCAGAGATCAGTATTTCCCAAATGAAATTAAATTTGAACAGAAGAAAAGAAGGATGTTCATATAAATGCATCTGTGTGAAAGGGAAGACACATTTTCATTATGAATATTTTACAGATTATAACAAAACAAATACAGTAAGCTACTAATGTTTGAAATAATGTTACTGTATATTCTCAGGCATATCATACAGTTCTTTATGAAAAGATACAGTTTCACATGATTAAGAAATCCCCCCCAAAATAGCTATTTTGATGCTTTAATCATGGTAAAAATAGTCAATGAGTGCAGAATGGTTTTATGTTGAAATCTTCGAAAATTAGCATTGCAGATGCAAAAACAGAAGCTCATGTGAGGAGAAAATTTGAATGGCGACAAGATTTTTGCTTTCTGCATAATGCCCGACAAGTTTAACTTGATAAAGTTTAGAAGTGGTATGTACCATTCAAAAGGAAAAAAAATGATACTACAAATACATTGGGTATGAGAGACTCTTAGAAATTGCCTTCTCTTTGCTAAGGCTTCTGGATACAGTTAATCTGCGCTCAGAGCAGATTATTGGTCATATTCTAGTGTCTGCATTAGTACAAGTCTATCTCCATTGCCTCCAGAAAAAAAAAAAAAAAAGATAATAGTCCACACATAGCAGAGGGTGAAAAATAACTTTCCTTTTTTAGAGCAGCATTTTTAATGCTATGAACAGAAATGCTGGTTAAAAATCATTGAATGCCTTTTCTGATAATGGGCTGATTCAGATTATTTTAGCTTGCCCCTTCTCTACTCTATTCTACCGGTTTTCACATTCTCCTGATTGGGTGAGGAAATGAATAACCTGACACAAGTATTGTCAGCAGAACGCCTAGCACCTTTTGCAAGGAGAAACTGGCATTTCCTAATAGGGTGGAGTATTTCCATCAAAAATACCATTTTTTTCATAGAGGAGGTATGGGTCAGTGTATTGACCCAACTGGAAATGTCCATGCTTTTATTCTATAGGTCTAGAGATAGTTAAAGCAGAAAAAGAAAAATTGCATATACTTCTGCATTTCAGAAGTCTACTTTTGGACACGCTAGTGGCCTGGGTAGTGTCATATCCTCCTTTCCGTGTTTTTGAAGCTGTCTTATTATGATGCCAGTTTTGGACAGCCCATTATTTCCCAGGGGACCTTTGCAGGTGTAATGAGAGGTGGATGAGTTTATGAATGCTACATGCCAGGGAGCATAGTGAGAAATTTGATTTTGGCCTCCCCATGTCCCCTTATTTTTCTGGGCTAGGAATACAGTCTTGCTAGCCATTCTTAAGATGCCAACTGTGGAAATATTCCTAATCTGGATAACTGATGACTTTTTTTTTTTCTCTTCTAACCCATCTGAAATGCCTGCATGATTGAACGTCTGATTTGCACTTTGCCTGAGCTGTGTAATCTTTAGAGGCAGAGGCTGGGTCAGAAGGCAAAGCCTGCCCTCCACCACTGCGCCACCAACCACCTCCACCATGAGCTGCTGGGAGCACTGCTTTCCACAGCTGCAAAACAGAATTTCAAAAGGGATATCTTGGTGTTATGTGTTGGTTGATTTCACAATAGGCATTTCTGTAATGAAAATCAGCTAATATTTTGAACAATTTTTACATATATGTTTTTGGCTTCTTGAATACACAGCATAACCCTGTACTGGAGGGATGCTCTTCAGAAGTTGAAGAAACTCATGTTTTCTCTTCAAACTGGCTAAAACTTATGCCGAAACTCTTTCATTAGGAAGCCCTTTGAAGCTACAGACATTAATTCTCATCTAGGCGAAGTAATTTTTAAAAAAAATCCTAAGGTACCTATGTGTTGGGCTGAACTCAAACCTGAATGAAAGAATGTGCCTTCCATTGTGAGTCCAGCTGAATACTCAATTATTATAGAAAAGAATGCATTTTGGGTTCTTTTAGGAGGGAGAAAAGGGGCAAAAAGGTTTTTTTTTTGTGGAATAGTGAATGTCAAAGCAGTTGATAATCAGTGCTCATGTACTCTAATCTTAGAAGATTATTTAATGTTTCTGAAAAATAGGAATGTTATTTTATTTTTCAGAAGAAAGCAAATGAGCAGTAGGAATGATATGCTTCTCTAATTCATTCCCTAGAAAAGAGTGTATAAACATGTGATCTGGAAGAAGTTCTGTGGAATAGTCTGGGATACCATTATCCTAGGTGCAAGCAACAGTCTTCTGTTGGCACCATTCAGTGGATGTAGTTCCATGTATTCTGTTGTTTCACTTTTCCGGTAGATCATTTATTTATTTTAATCTGGTGAAGGCACTCATTCAACAGAACAGAGATAGAGATCATCACTCTAAAAGAGTACATATAAGCAGTGGGAGACTGTCTTTTAATTTGAACTTTTGCAATGGGTAAATGTCAAGAAGTGCTTTTTGCTCTTCCCTCAACAAACTCAAATTTTCCCAGTATGATTTTTGGATGGGAAGGTTAAAATTTCCTGAGTTATAAGGAAGATCTGCAGTATAAGGTGCATAAAAACTCAAAACTGACAAGTACAAAGTGTGTTTTGATCGCATTTAGGTTGTTGTGGCTGTGTACATATGTTCAGCATGTCTGGTGGTTTTTAGAGACGTATTTCTATTTGGCATAAATGGCATACTTTCTTGCTAGTCAGCTAGTGATTCCTACCCCTAAAACATCCGTAAAGAACATTAATCTTTAAAGAAATGTGATGGGTGGCAAGGAAGTGTATGGGGGAGTGATTTTGTTAAGCAAAATTTGTAAATATCTTGGAAAGCAAATGCTATTACTGATCATGTGGATGCTAATTGTTGAGTTGAATTGAAAGAAAACCAAGCAGAATGAGCAGAACTGTGACAGAGACAGAGATCCCTCTGAGGAAAGTAAAATAGGAAGAGAAAAGACTGGTTTGCCCAGATGACCCTAAACCTATTTTATGCATGGAGGCAATCCAATTAAATAATGATCATGGTGATAGCTTCTTATTAGCTCTCTTTTGCCGTGCCCAGGCAGTTCACACTTGCACAGCATGTCATTAATTGCAAGAGAACTGTCTGCCTGAAGGTTTACTCACCATCCATAGGACATTAAGGATATTTTCTCTATTTTAATCTTGAAAACTTCTCTTTAGCAGTTGATGAGACCCAAAAGCTTGGGGAGTAGTTAGCAATTAACATCTTTGTTCTGCTGTGTGTAGGAAAGGGATTTAAGTGATGAACTCCACTTAACTCCAAGCCCTCCCTACTTCTCTGCAATTCAAGTGTTGTTTCATTCCAGATATAGGATGCGTTCAGGGAGTATAAGAGCTAATGCAGGAAATAGCACGTTCATCAGCAGTGGTTTTCCTTGAGTCTGTTGTGCCTGGGAGGTACAATTTTGCATTGAAAGTGTGGAATAGCCCATTGGGGAGTTCATTTTTGTGCGACCCTTGAAGACAGTCCAGTGTGAGGGAAGTCAAACTCCTACTGTTGGCTCCAGCAGTAGGGAGCTGCAGGAAACTCTACTGGTGCTGCCAGCATGCGTGTTTTGAGCCGCACTGATCAATGATATGAGCACACCTTTAGCCTGTTAGAAGTCTATAGGAGTTTTGCTAATTCCTTTAGGTTCCTGGCTTTTATTCCATTTTGCAGAGGAAACAGCAGAATTGATGCACATGGTTACAGAAAGCTTGCTATAAAATTATCAATAAACATTTCCTAATCCAAGACTTGGATCTTACACTGTTGCATTGATAACGCATTTCTTAAAACATATCAGAACCTGTGTATTAATGGTCTAAAGTTCAAATACAGCTATTGCTGATCTTGGCTAACAATATGAGCTTTGTAGCTATGAAATAGAAAGTATAAAGAAATGCTACCTCTGGAATGAAGCCTGTAGCTGGACCCAAGCTCAGGTCCAGAGGGATTGCTACATATGTCATATCAGAGACACAGGAGAGGAAAGAGGTAATGCAATAGCTGTCTGCAGTTCTTACATGCGGAGGTGCAAACTTGTGTCGTGCCATGTTGTGCAACGACAACTGCAACCCAACTGCATTGAGATGCTGGGTTTTTTTGGGCCACGGTGGTATTTGTTGTGAAGGAAACATCCCCTCAGAAGTACTGTGACAGTTCACCAATGGAGAAAGGGGCAGAATAAGGAGAAAAAGTTCTGTTGTGTCATTGCTTGCAAGTGAAGGAAGTCGTTGAGGGCTGAATTACAAAACAGCTTTATTTTTGTGCTCTTCTGGGAAAAAAAAAATCTGTGTGGCTTACTTGCAGGTGAAGAGAAAAGCCTGTGATAGGAGTACTGCTTCCCCGCAGTAAGATGTTGTTAGCATCATCCCTGGAGATGCTTGTAACCTCCCTGGCGAAGAACAGGAAGCTGCAGCAGAGTCTGTCACCTTAGGCCTCCAAAGGCAACCCGCAGTGCAGGATGTCACGGCAGCATTTCCAACGGAAATCAAAGGCAGGGATATCTAATCGCGCTTCTGACAGGCTTGAGGAAGTGGATAACCTCTTTGCCAGCTGTATATTATTTATTTTGCTTAAGACTGAGATACTATTCACTTAGAGTGGCTGCAGGAACACACACATTTGGCCTTGCAGTGCAGAAAGATTTAAGCTCGTGCCTAGGCCTGTGATGTGCCCAGCAGCTACAGCAACGCTGCCCCCACAAGGTCACTGTGCACGGCGGGAACTTGCAGTAGAGGATCCCAGACAAAAACTGTGTCCTGAGTTTCCTCATACGCTGATTAGGCTTTGATCCCTGTTTCATGTGATTAGGAACATAAATGGCCAAAGGTGCGATGCCAAAAGTGCAAAAATCTGCAGGCAAGCAGATACTGCAGCCTGGACTTAGACCGTTATTCACATCATAATTATTCTATCAAAACAGCAAGAAAAAGCCAAGAGAAAGGTTGGTGTGGATTCCATTGGGTCTTTGTATTTACAGTGTGATAAGTGCATATTTTAGCATTTAAATTGTATCATGTTATTAATAGGAAAAGATAAGGGTTAACCTCTCCAACTCTAACGAATGCTCATTGCCAAAATATGCTGTGAAGGATGAATGCAACTGGAAAGATTAATGTCTCAGTTGCCATAGTTTCTAACTCAGCATTCAGGAAAAGTTTTGCATTCAGCATAAAACTCTTTGGGTGAGAATGCTAAAAACAGTATTTTAGGCTACAAAAATTTAAAAATTAAGTAAGGTTTCATTTTGTTTAAACGTTCAGAATGATAACTCTGTTTTTTAGTGTTGTAGTTAAAGTAGATGTTTTCACTGTGGCAAATTATTTTTTGAAAATAACATTTGAAGACATAAAGCATGTTATTAGTATAATAAGCTTAATAGAAAAGCATTCGGAAAAATTTGAATAATCCACTCACGTATATAAAAAATAAGATAGACTCCTCAAATTAACCCAGAAATCTGGAGACAGGGTTAAGCATAAATTTCTAATGCCTAGAGACCACTCGTATAACAGAGCTCACTTCGGACAGGCTGAGCCTGTGCGTGTTGTACCTGCATGTGCAGGCTCACACTTACATATTCGTGCATCCTCTGTACACAAACTCTGCTCCTCTTTCATTCGTCGTCCAGACCGATGTTATAAATTAGCTCGTGAGTGCCCAAAGCCACTCAAAGGCAAACCACCGTTTCCTTTGATTCAAGTTACATACCAACAGAGCAAATTTAGCCTTTTGCCTTCGTGCATGAAGGGCCACCGCCGGATGGGAAGCAAACTCTCTCAGATAAGCCCACCTAGACACATCGGAACAATAGCGGGAAGCCTGTAGCACGAAGGATGTTGCTGTTATGGTGACTATCAAGCCCAGTGCCACTAAAATGGAAAGATGAAAAACAGATGGCTCTACAGGGAAAAGTGTGTTACTTGGAGCACACGGGAGCAAACAACAAAAGCATGCCATTTTTTCCAGTCATTGTAAAAGCATTTCAAGGTGATCAATTATTTTAGATGTACATTTTACTTAGGAGATCTATCCTTGAGGAGGACTCTACTGTTGTGCACGTCTAAAGAAAAAGAAATACTGAAGAAATGTTTGGTTTGCTTTAGTTGTTTTTTTTTTCTTCTTCTTTTTGTTTTCTTTTCTTTCTAGATTTATCCGAGCAACTCGGTAAGAGTCGGAAGTATTACTAAACATTGTGGTCTTTCCCTAATGAATACACAATTAAAAAAACCTAATTGGTAACATCTTTCAGCTGACGTATGGTTAGCTAATAACTCAAGCTTAATTAGCAAATCTGGGGTAGAGTAACTTCCTAATATGGAATTAAAATGCCTGTGATTGTTTTTCATCAGGATTGACGATGCTGCTTGGACCAACATTTTAGCAGCCTTTTTTCCGGTCCCAGTGCATGAGCGATGCTTTTAATACACAGCTATTAAAACAGTGGAGCTTGAAGTTGCTGTGACTCATGCTGATGGAAAATGCAGAAGCAGGACCTTTTTGGCCTGTACATTTGTACTCTAATAAACATGGAGCTGATGGCTTATGGGATTTTTCAAGTGCATGTGCTGTCTTTTAAATGTTTTACTTTTAGAGACTATTTCTTTTTATTTTCAGTCTTGGTCTGTGGGTGCCTAGGGTCTGCTAGACTAGTCTACCAGCTAAACAGCAGGTTCCTACTACTTTTATGCCTTCTACCTGCGTTCTCAGTGGCCTGTTATTTCAGGGATCCAGGGTTGTCGTTGATCTGCTAGATTGCTGCTTAGCATCTGAGCTTTATGGTTTGGCAATTGCTGAGCTGTCAGGCTGCACTAATGATTTGTAAAGAGATGGATGGAAGTTTAATTGCAGTAATTAAAGGAGAGGGCTACATTATTTCCTTACTTATAGGAAGATGAATATCCTTGAAACCTGTGGAAGTAGCCCATGTATCCAAAGGCAGTGCTTGGTATATCGTTTGGGTTCAAGGAAAGGATTGGCAAGTTTTAGAATGGTATTGCTGATGGAAAGGGCAGTGTTAATGAAGCCTTATACCTCAACATCACTGCACTCTAAAAGCACTAAAAGAGAGGGAACGTGGGGGTTATTACATTTATTATTCCTCTGATGCAGCTCTTGCTTTACTAATGAATTGCTTATCAGTGTTCTAACCCTGCAGCTCTATGGTGTAATGTCCTGTAATGTTTTATTTAAAGATTTTTTTTTTTGAACAATGTATTTGTAGATGTGCTGTATTTGTGTAAATGTGTCAGCATGGGGACTGGAACTTTCAAGCTTGAATTTATTAATGAGCGCAGTTTAAATTTCTTTTTATTGATGTAATTGCAAATGGAAAGTTCAAACAAAGGACGAGCACAATTATGTAAACAAAGCATCCAGAGAGCTGCCTGTTTGTTTTCCATTTTATCGCTCTAAATGCATTTGTGCGCCACAGCATTAAGTGGTGAATATCCTTGACGGAGCATCCGTAGCACTGATAATTCGCGTTGACCTTCAGGGCAGTCAGCACCCTCTAGATATTTTTAGGTATTTGGCTAATTTTCTCAAAGCACCTGACGTTTTGTTTATGCAGTGAATTTCACGGGCACTGAGGAAGGTGCATTTCTGGGGAGGTTTGCTCTTTAAAACCCACGTTCTCTTGCTGTAGCTACGTTTTTGTCATGCATTGGCTTACCTTAAGCTATTTTTAAAAATACCTTCTCACCTGGCATTTTTTCATTGCATTTATAGTAATAAAAGGAGGCATTTTCTCCTGCCTGTGCTCCCATAGCCCAGTTAAACTGAGACGTTGACAGTGTCTTAGATTTTCAGGAGATATTCAAAATACCTCCTGCCTCTGCACGCCGGTGCGCCCCAGCCGAGCGTGGAGCGAGGTGTGTGAGGGCGAGACCTGCTTCCCCGGGACAGCCTGTGGAGGGGCCTTTACCGTTGGCGGAGTTTGCACCTGCAAGCCGCGATGCCGGCCTTCAGGAGGAGCAAAACCAGAGCAAGGAGCTTAGCGCTGGCGCGCAAAACGCAGCAGCAGGCAGCGGCCGCCTGCGGCTCGCTGCACAGGATGCTCTCCGTGGTGAGCTGGGCCTAGCGCGCCGGGGGGTGGTTCAACTAGGGTGGCTGAGGGGTGCAAACGTGACGGGCTCTTGGCGCTTGATAAATAGGCACCATTGCGGCGTGGTAATGAAATAGTCGGGTTCTGGTAACATGAGCTCAGTGGATGACTTTACACCAGCATTGGAAAAGGTGTGGGCTTTTTTGAGGTTTGGGATGGGGAGGAAAGGTGGTTCGCGGTTTGCGGTGGGCTGCTCTCTGTGAGC
The DNA here is from genome assembly GCF_059628265.1 of Tinamus guttatus. Classification (NCBI taxonomy): domain Eukaryota; kingdom Metazoa; phylum Chordata; class Aves; order Tinamiformes; family Tinamidae; genus Tinamus; species Tinamus guttatus. The sequence goes on along the minus strand of NW_028288597.1, from coordinate 497,003 downwards.
AAACACACTCTGTGGTCAGGGAAAGGGCCAAGGGTGGTCTAGATCCTGGCGAGAAGTATGAATGGTTTTAACAAAGATTCTTCAGTAAAAATTGGAAGTAGCTGCAGCATCAGTGTTTTACCTCTTCTATCTGACAAACAATTCAGGATTGTGAAAAAAGGGTGGAGAAAATTAAGGCTACAGTCAGTGAACTGTTTGGGGAACATAAGAAGGCTGTAAGTGACTAAGTTGTGATGTAGCAGTAGAGTAGGAATCAACTTTCTGTGTAAAGACTGACTATATTGGGGCAAAGAGAGGGTGAAGGAGAGAATGACAACACTTTGATAAGATTAGGCTTTGGGCAAAGTGTGCTTTAATGTTGCCCAACAGAAGTCTCCTTTATTTGCTTTGGGCTGTCAAGAGTTACTCACATTATTTACTTTTTTAAGCTCTTTTTGCTCATTTTTTCATTTCTTATTTAGAATTTAACCTTCCATGGTGGAAAATGATTTCTGTTTGCCTTTGACTTTGATATGCATTGGATTAGGTGGGTAGTTGATTTTCAGAGAAATTGAGCACAGCAGCTATGCTTTCACCAGGACCTGCTGGTCCATGCAACATGGTTCATGCAGCTCCTTGAGCCCAGCTCCAGTTTGCCGGACTAGGTCTATAAGCAGGTGTTTCAGTTAACCGCCTAAGTCACCAGAGGTTCCTTCTGTATGGTCAAGGAGAAAGATAGTTACATCTCTAGGAAGAGAGAGAGTGAAGATTTTCCTACATAAAATTTAGATTAATAGGTTGGATTAAGTTAGTTGGGTTGCATCTGAGTTGTTTTACAGAGCCAAGTGTTCAATTTTCTTTCAGATCTTGATCTCCTTGGTCAGGAAGGAGTTATTAGCTCCTCAAGCTGTCATCTTATTGAACTTTTAATTCATCAAATGAATTTTGTTACCGGAACACAACAGACTTCATTACTAATGTAAATGAACATTTTTCATTTACAAAAGGCAGAACAAAGAATTATGATGTTTCCTTTAAAGAAGAAGAAATAGCAGAAGGTTTAGGAGGGAAAAAAAATCTCTAATGGGAGTATTTTTTTACTGAAAGAAAATTTTGTCCTTAGCTCTTCTCGTATTGTCTGATATGACTCTTCTGTTAGAGCTGGTAGGGCTGCTCTTCATAATGTGCCATAATTATGGTACCATAGAAGGGTTGTTTCTCCATTGCTAAGCATAAATAGTTTTATGGATACAAGCCAGGTTGTGAATTTGCATTTTAAATAAATTAGCAATATTTAGCAATGTTTTAGCAATATTTTAAACATTGTAATTGAAGTCATGCAAGAAACACAGCTAAGCAAAACAGATCCTAAAATTTTCAGCCGTGTTCAGTTTTGTGTTCTCAGTGGTTTTGAAGTAAAACTAGATTTTCATCTTTAAAAAAAAAAAAAAAAAAAAAGACTGAAAGAATGAAAAAAGGAGGGGCTCAGTCAAGTGACCAAAAGGTAGGTCCAGTGATGACAGAGTTTCTAGTATTTTTACTTCTGTTGCCTGAGGCTCAGTATTTCTCAAATAGCTATGGTGAAAATCCCACATGGTAGTTTTCAGTAAAAAGGAGTTGACCTTTTTCAGTCTGAATAAACAATTTAGCAGTGCATGTGCTTTATCACTAGTACAGACCTCAGAATTTTATGGACTTTTTTGAGTGGTCCTTAGGGAAGCTAAGACCTGCAACTTCCTAGTTCAACTTTCTATTGGTTTCAGTATATTTCCCAGACTGAAGAGGAGAGCAGGAGGTCCATAGAGTGACAGAAATACACGCACAGAGGCATGGCTGCTAGACCTGCCTTTGTTCAGGAGAGAACTGCTTTCTCATACAAAAGAAAAATGATGGACATCTCAAAAGGCTTTCCTTTTTCACAGTGTGAGAGATGCAAAAAGGTCTCTGACCATTGTTCATTTCTCAAAATCCCATGTAATCATATTTCTTCTGTTGACAGGTGCATTCAGTCTTATTTCCTGAAAATACCTATATCAGACAGAGCAGAGAAACAGGACTTTTAAAAAGAGATGGGACTAATCTGTTTCTGCAGTATGCCTTATCAGCATGCTTCCTTTTGATAAAGAATTCAGATTTTTAGTGATGTCCTCGTAGATGTGGTCAATGTCCTATCAAGAGTACCAGAATCTGAAACCTAATCAAAGGACAGACATAATTTTCATCTTCCCAAGGAATTTTTGTTATGCTGAAGAGTTAAGCCTTGAGTTTTTCAAACAAGCCCCAGTAGGCTGGTGGAGTACATGGGGTGTATAAATGAGAGACAGTAAAATAAACTGCAGTGAGCAGAGAGACTGTAACACTAATTAACCTTGTGCACCATTTATGCTCAGTCAGTATCCTTTGGCAGGAAGTCACAGGGTAGCTGTGAAATTGTGGTGCTAATGCTTAACTACTGCTGATTAATGTCTTCTACTCTCTCCCCAATTAATTTTATGGAGATATTTAACTCTACTGGGGATAGCATGGCCTCAGATGATGATATGCTTGTGTACAAGGAGCAAAGAAAACCATCGAGAGGTTCCTAGTAAGCATTTCCTTTGTTCACTTTAGAGGAATAGTCTCTAGCATTTTTCTCAGGAGAATTATTGGAAATGGGACATGATCCATCTCTGTCTTACAAGAAGAAGCACAACTGTGGTCTTTGACAGCTGTAGGTGAGCTTGACAATTACGTGGAGCATAATTTCCATTCTAAAGTTACTGTAAGCAATTCTTCATTTCCAGGGCATGCTGCATTCAGAATGATGTGGGACCTAAGTTGGAAACATGTAGGGATGTGTAGGGTTTCTTAAGGCTGCTTCTGTATGTCCTTCTGTTTTTTTAGAAGGCAAGACAGTATCTGTATAAGCTTCAGATTTTTCTCCCAACTCTGCCATTCAAATTAGCAATTAGAGATTCCAAACTGGATGGTAAGAGAGCTTTGAGAAGAAACGTGGACAAAAGAGGGGAAGAAAAAAAAGAAAAATACAGAAGAAAAAAAATCCTTGTTATAAAGTTTCTCACAAAAAAAAGGGATTATTGAACCAGAACCACTGTATGCTTTGTGTACTTTGTATACAGTGTACACAAGATGTAAGAAATGTAATCTTACATCTGTCTTGGCTGTGTAGTGTGTAGGAATGAATGTGAACTACTTCTCTCCCAAGTAGCGTTTAATATTTGCTTAAACACCAGTATAAATACTGTAGTTGGTACCAGGAATGAGAAGCAGGGCTGGATGTTGCACAACCTCCCTCAGAGAGAACGACACAGGCTGTGGGAGAGGATCAGAGCGCGCAAGCAGCGCTGCAGGAAAGGGACAGGATTCTTAATGCTAGACTTGCAGGAGAAAAAAGTGTTGCCATGTTCAGGAGCATCTGAAGTTCATAACATTACAAGTCATCAGCAGTAGGGTTGAGAGGTACCTCAGCGTGTGACATGGGCTTGGATCAGGCATGCAGAACCGTTCCTGGCACTAAGGTGCTCGACTCTATGTTGACATCATCCAGTTCCCTGTGCTTTGCTGTGGAATGGCTCCTGGGATCTATTGATCCATCTGCAGCCCAGATCGAAGGGGAAGAAGGGCATGCAGCTTGTTCTCCAAAGTCTGCCTGCACTGTCACCTTCTGTTAAGAGCAGCAGGGAGGAACAGAGCACTTCTAAGTCCTCCTTGTCAAATCGTGCCTGACAGTGATGTTTATAAGTGGCTTTCAAAAGGCTGTCTCATGTCCTTGATTTAGTGTCCTTGATCAGGCCTCATGTTGATGTAAATCAGGCTGCTCACACATACCTTGAGCTGGAGAGAGCATAAAATCTGAGTCATTCTGATACTAATACAAAACTTTCTCATCTCAGAAACAAAGAAAACATAAGTACTTTGTTATTAATTTATTTAGAAGTTGATTTAAAATAAACCCCCAATTTGCTAAGTGAAGTTACAATTTATGTCCAAAACTGTGATATATTTTGGCGTATTGCAGCACAGTGAAGCAGCAATTCTAATGGACAGCATTCAATTTATATTGGATTTTATCATGTCCTGTTTAGTGCTGTAAGTATGAAGTTTATCTAAATTTCACAGTCCTGAAAGCTGTAGTTACAGAGGATTGTGAAAGGTTTTTCACTTTTTTTTTTTAACTCAGCCCTGGTAAGTCCACATCTGGAGCACTGTATCCAGATCTGGGCTCTCCAGAACAAGAGGGACATTGATCTACTGGACAAAGCCCAGCACAGAGCTACAAAGATTGTCAGGGAACCAGAGCATCCCTTCTATATATAAAGAGAGGCTGAGAGAGCTGGGCCTGTTCAGCCTGGAGAAGACTGAGAGGGGATCTGATCAGTGTGTACAAATACTTTCAAGGAGAGTGTCAAGAGGATGGGGTCAGCTATTTTCAGTGGTGGTTGGTGATAGGGCAAGAGGCAAAGGCCACAAACGGAAGCACAGGAAATTCCACCTGAATTTGAGGAAGAACTTCCTGACTGTGAGGGTGACAGAGCCCTGGAACAGGCTGCCCAGAGAGGTTGTGGAGTCTCCTTCTCTGGAGATCTTCCAAACCAGCTTGGATGCAGTCCTGTGCCTCGTGCTCTAGGTGACCCTGTGTGTGCAGGGGGTAGGCTTAAATGATGTCCAGACATCCCTTCCAATCCCAGCCATTCTCTGTGTGATATATTTGATACTAATATGTTTGCTAATACAATGTATTAGTAAGAAATAGTATACTACATAGTATATTTGCTAATACTATGTATTAGTAAGAAAAATAACTTTAATTTTTTTTATAGCTGGTGGCATCATTCAAGACCAAGGCCTGAAAAACAACCAAATAATATGGATAACATGACATAAATTTGTTCTTTTAACATTTATTTCTAATAAAATAGGTGTGAGGGATGTGTATTGCTTTGCCACATGAATGTCTGAGACCTTATGCTGCTAGTACACGTAGCCTCCACCTTACAGAAGGTTTCGCATAGCATGGTTGGATTTCAGAGTAGCCTTTAGGTTAACTCATTTGATGACCTGGTATGCTGGTGAACATAAATGCACAGCCAATCAAGGGTGCATAAAGAGATCCAAAGACAACTACTCAAAACAGCTTGTGGAGTAAATTAGCACGGATAAAGAAGCGCACTCATGTCCTGATTTCTTCATTGAATCAGGGCCTTCATTTAAATTAGGCCACATTCACGTATTCTTCATTTGAATGCATTCACTAAATTTTATTTTAGAGAGTGTTTGAAAGACAGAATTACTGAGGAAGAATTTCACTTAGTATAAAGAGGGATACCAAGAACTGTTAAGGTATATAATGGGTAATGTTGCCAGGAAAATGTCACATAAGGAAGAGAACAGTGTAATAATTTTCAGATTAATCGGTAAGCACTGTTGCATTCAAAAGATGCTTTCTGGTACTGGTGATGGTCATGCAACTACAGAATCATTGCATATGGTCAGAAAAACTCTTTCTCTTTTCCATCTTTACTGTACGAGGTTAACCGTTGTTGTTCCATCTTCAGCTTGCATCTTGCTCCAAAAACAGCTTGTCGGTGTGTGTTTTAAATATGAAAGGAAAAAAAAAAAACGCATTCCTCTGACAAATCTAAAGGATGTAGGTTAAAATTCTCTACTTCTGATATCAAAAATCTTAATACCTATTTTACTTCTTACAGAGGAAGCATCTAAGTAACTTTCAACAGTCCGGGCCTCTGGCATCTAAAATCTGAGCTCCGAGTCTCCTTTGTTAAAAAATATATATATTAAACAGATGACAAATAGAATCCATCTTCTGGATGATTGAAATAAAAGATCAATCTTTCAAAAGATTTAAAGAAAGAAAAGATTCTTTCTATTTTGGTACAGCAAATGCTGTAAAATAGGAGAAATGGAAAACAATGTGATGCTATTGTCATAAGAATCAAAGTGTATAATGTCCCTGAGCACTCTGTCACCTTTTGCATCCCACAAATCTGTATTTGATGAGTGAAAACGATCTGCATGGCGAAGGCACTCAAATGGTTTACTTTACTGTTTTGATGTCTTACTATTATAAGCTTATGCTGGTCAAAGCAATCAGGATATGTTTGGCAGAAAACAGTGGCATACTCTGGCCCCTGAATGTGGAGCAAGAGCAGAATTTGAGCAATTTAGAAATGCTTGTAGACAGTTTGTGTCCTAAATTGTCAGTGTCCCATTCTTTTCGTCTAACAGAGTGCAGAACAGATCAGTGCGTTGTGCCGAAATTTCCAAGAAGTCCAGGCAAGCAGTATGGATGGACAGAAGGACATCCAGGATCCGTCTCCACGACCACTGGCTCGGCACCTTTCTGATGCAGACAGACTGAGAAAGGTCATCCAAGAACTTATGGACACTGAGAAATCTTATGTCAAGGTAAAAACAACGACGAGTTTTCTGGCTAGCTACAGCCTTCTTTGTGAGGCTGCCCATGATTTGTGGATGGTCTTACACATTTCATATGAGCACATGTGAACTCACATGAGTACGTGTGAACTGCCCTCTACAATGGCCATAACCTACAGAATTTGCCTACATAATTTCTCCTGTTGTTTTCAGTAGGCTTGTTCCTATAAGAGAGGCTGTAAGATTTGATCTATTAATTTTAATTTTGGTCTGTTTGTATTTATGTTGGAGACTGGAAGTTCATGGCAGGTAGAAATCTGAGTGTCAGGGTCCTCTGGGGATGTTTCTGTGGTTTTCCAAATGATGAAAATATATTCTGGAAAAAGAACAAAAAAGCCTCTTACTAAGTAAAAAAGAGTTTAACTGTGGAAAACAGTGCATAATTATTTTGACTCAGTAGTTTTCAAAGCTAAAAGGTTGTTTGTAGTATCTTGCACATTATTTCTCCTTTGACTGCTAAGTCTGTAATTTTTTAGATATATGTCCCTTCTTTTTACAAATCCAAATGTTGTGGGACTGGATGCTAAAAGCGATGCAGAAACCTTGATATCATTGATCTTTGGCAAGGAGGAATCGTTTATTTTACTTGATCTCAAAACACATACTTAAAAATACCTATTCTTGCTGCAGTCATTTATGGAAAACAAGCAAAGCATTTGTCAACTTGTTGATTTTAGAGTATCCACTAATCTCCAACCCTGCGCTGTAAATCTGAGGAAGCCTTATAGAACATAAGGCCCTTCGCATGTCCAGCTGGTTTTCTTTGTAGAGGAATCACTTGAACAAAGGCTCCAACTCTGCCTTTGCATCTTTGATTGAGTCTACCTGTACCCCGGAGGAGGATGCCTGCGTGAATCTGTGATGCTACATTGTTAGTCATGTGCTAGTCACTGCTGTTCTCCCTAGGTGAAACCACACCCAATCATAACCACATTCTGTCTTCATCTTGCCTTTTTCATCTGAAGGTCACTGAAAGCATGGTAAAACTGGGGAAAATCATAGCACAGGCAAGTTGTAGAAACCCATTATGGGATTCTTAGAGATGCTCATTATTCCTCCTTCACAAGAATCCCTGCATTTTCTTTTCTTAGTCCCCAGTCCAGCTGTCGTGCTATGGCATGGGATAGTAAGTCTTCAACGGTACCACCAGCTCTTCAAAGAAGTGACTGAAAAAATTCTTATTCATGCACCCCTGACAAAATAACCAAACACTTTAGTACCTGAATTTGATTTTAAAATGTTATCTGTCCTTCTGACTATTACTACTGATGTTTAAATGAGTGGCTATTTATATGGTTTATGATTAACATGCATGATTAAAATACTTGATGCTATTCAGGTGCATGAACATTCTTTACAATATGTACATATCTGTGCATATATATTCTTTAGAAAGGCATTATCTGAAACTTTCTCTCCCTCCTTTCTCTCCCTGTACTAAAATATAATTTGTTATAATCAGGCTTAAGGATGAAACAAAAATACTACATTGAAATGATTTGTCTTTAATTTAGCAATCATTTAGTGCTAATGATTTGAAAGATTTTGTTACAGAAAAGGAATTGTATCTCTTCTTTGCTCCCAAAAACTATGTCCCTCAGTTGTGATATAAACAATTTCCAATTGCAAAATAAATTGAATAAATTCTGTTCCTTGCAGGACCTGAGCTGCCTGTTTGAGCTGTACTTGGAACCCCTTCAAAATGAAACTTTCCTTACCCAAGATGAGGTGAGGGAATATCTGAAAGGTGTTATGTTCTTTTCATTGTTTTATGGGCCTTTGAGCTTTTCCATTGCTGAGAAGCACGACTGAAAAAGCAAACAACAAACGTGGCAATAGAGTTACACCACTTAGCTGCTTTCTGTCTGGTACGTGACTCACTGCTTTTTCTAATGGTAATTGTTGTTCTGACTAAAATGATGGTAAGAATACATTGCCTTTTTAATGGCTTTTCTATAAAATCCATTTGAAAACTTCATTAATGAACATATTATTGGCCTTTTCAGTCTCTTTGTATGTCACATCTCCTTCAAGGATTGTTTCCCTATTCACAGATGGAGTCCTTGTTCGGCAGTCTGCCAGAAATGCTGGATTTCCAGAAGGTGTTTCTGGAGACCCTTGAAGATGGAATTTCTTCTTCCTCAGATTTTAATACATTGGAAACACCATCCCAATTCCGAGTAAATACTTCATCTTCTATTATACTGAAGCGGGCCTAGAAATGTGTTTGGAAGTTCCACCTCTTTTTTTTCATATGGTTGCTTTTATGTTTGAAGCTCTTCTTTAGACTACAGACATCTATTCAGTGGTTAAAGATAAGTGCTATTTGTCATGGTTTTATCTTCCTCTTTCCCATGGCAGAGGATGTAGTATGGAGGACGCAGAGTAGACTCTGAATACTCTGTAATCTCTGAACTTATCTGTTCTATAAACACCACAAGCAGTGCTTACGATTCATAATTCTTCTGCAGAAAACTTTCTGCCCCTGTGCTGAATTCTGCACTATGCCCACTTTACCCGCTACAAAACAGAAGGTTTTCCTGGTAAATGCCGCAGGAGTTTCTCGTGTTGTGAGGCCCATCAGCACCTGGGAAGTGTGAACGGTTGTACATTGCCCTGTGTGTTGTCTTACAGCCGCACCGCTCAGTCCCGAGATGTAACTGGAGGAAGTAGGTGGTCCTGGGGATGCAGCCAGTGTCACTGAAGTAGGAGGTGCTGGCAGCTCTCCCTGACAATTGCTGCCTTTTGTGGAGCAAACATTAATTAAAAAAGGAGACGAGGGCTGCTTTCCTCCTCCTCCTCCTCCCTCACTGCTCCTCTTTCTTATCTTTCCTTTGGGAAATATTTTTCTAAAAAGATCTCCCTCATGATTCAGAGTCCCTCCCACATATTCCCAACCTCCCTTTCATCTAAGAAGCTCAGATGTGCCCTCTAATTACCCCCTGCCTAAAAGAAGGAAAGCAATTGGAAAGCAATGCTCTGCACTTGTTTTATACTGTCCTTTCTTCCACTGGCAGCTTTATGCCTTCCTTCCTATTGCCTGTATCTTTTCTCAAGATATGCTGTTAGATATCTCTTAATACTGTTCCTGTGCTGAGATCCACCACTACTGTAGGCTTTTCATCTTACTCTTTCCTAATGGAAAATTGAGAAGACTTCAGGCCTTGCCCAAATAGCCTGAAGTCGTCACCCAGGGAAATAAAGAAACCTCATGGAGCTACTGCCAGTAATACATTTGTGTGAAATATGCATACACATAGAATAAAGAATATATAGAGACAGGCAGCAGATAGTCAGAGCGCTAAGCCTGTGTTATGTGGCTGAACATTTGATCATGATTCTAGTAATGAAGTAAAAATTTTGATTGTGTTGATTTCAGAAATTACTGTTTTCCCTCGGAGGTTCCTTTCTCTATTACGCTGACCACTTCAAACTGTACAGCGGCTTCTGTGCAAACCACATCAAAGTTCAGAAGGTTCTCGAGAGAGGTAATTTAGCATCTTTTTTACTGTAATTCATTTCCATAAATTTCAACTTCAGTGAACCCTTGTAACAAATCTCATCAACTTGCAGAGAATGTTGACATAAAGCAAGGTGTAATGGGGCATCAGGCAGTAAGAATAGCTAAGATCTGCAATTCTGATAGAATACAAGAGAGAACTGAAGGGGTAAGATTTCTTTTGCAACACCTAGGCATAAGGCTGCAGTCTGCGCCGCCAGCAGAAGCAGCAGCTATATTTGGTTTGTGTCTTCATGCATGTAAATGGGTGGGTGTCCATCAAAGCTGCAAAAAACTGACTCTAGTGTCATTTAGTGACTGCTCTCTCTGCCATGAGTTTATTAACGTGATGCAGAACAGTGTACTGGAAGAACTATAGCAAGGAATAATAACAGCTTGATATAATTATTGCTCTTAATGCTTATTTTCACTGTGTAAGCCACCACAAAAAGCATCTATTAAAATGTATTTTTACGACAAGACTGGGGCTTTCGGTGATGATTACAAGTTGCGGTTCTGTGCTTTCGAATTGTCTTAGCCTCTGTGATTTCTGTGCTGTTTTATTTATATTTAGCCAAAACAGATAGTGCTTTTAAGGCCTTTCTGGATGCTCGAAATCCCACCAAGCAACATTCTTCTACGCTGGAGTCGTATCTCATAAAGCCTGTCCAGAGAGTGCTGAAATACCCTCTACTGTTAAAAGAGCTCGTGTCTCTGACAGATAACGAGAGTGAGGAGCACTATCATTTGACAGGTAACTTCTTTTATGGGAATTTACAGGAATTAATAAGTTTGATATTCAAGCCTTTCTGGAGATGCAGGTTGCCACTCTGCTAGTTGTCAGAGAACTTGTCAAAGCCTAGAGGAAATTTCCTCCCTCTCATTAAAAATAATAAGCTTTCTCCTGCTTTTAGCAAAAATTTTGACCTTGCATGTCCCAATCCCTTTGAAAAGTGGATGCCCAGCATTTGCTGTGACAAACAGGTCTAGGTATCTTACTCCCTAATTTCTGTGACAGGAGCATGTGTCAGGGCAATGCAGCAATTTTTTTTTCTAGTTTTATTTTTCCCCATCCCTCACAGGGGAAATGCTGACCAAAGCTCCATCTTGTGGTTGTTACTCAATTCTTGAAATGTGTCGACGTTTAGCAGCTCCAACAAAGAAAGTATTGTGAAGCTCGCCTATGACTCTTACGTAAAAGATACCTGCCTCAAAACTTCCCACATAGAAATAATTGTGTGTGGGGCGTCATAGGAAGGAAATAAAGTCAATTGCTTTTCTAGACTCAGATTGCTGGGACTTCACATTGGTGAATTCCAGTTCAGTGCTGTCAGCACGTCAAGGAGGAAAATCTAGCAAATTATTTTGTGGATAGGTTTTCATTTTAGCAAAATGGATGCAGGCAAAATACACTGCCAGCAAAAAGTCACAAGCCTGTTACTGCCTTTGGAAGGAGCTTCTGATACTGTATTTTTGCCATTGCAACCAAACTGCGGGTGACCGACTTGCAGGCCGGAATGAATACCAGCCTGTGCAGTGAACTGCTGACAGGACTGGAGAAACTAAGTGCCCTTCTCTGACTCCTGTGTGCATTAACAGGAAAGTGCAATGAAAACCAGCGTCGTTCTGTAATGAGCTAAATTCAATATATGATCATTAAAGTTCATCAAATTACTTATTCTAGTATGATTGTAGATAAATTAGTAGTCCTAGGTTATTACAGAAAAAAATAAATAAAACCGTGTTTACTATTGTTATGAATATTCATACGTTTGGGTGGTATTTATCTCAAGAATGCTTCTTAGTCTTTTGGGGCACTTGAAACACCAGATAAGCATTTTTCCCTTGCTGATGAGGAAGCGGACCTTCCATAGCCGCTAGGAGAAAGTACTGCTCTAAAGCTAGGATGCTATCATCCACATGCTGGGAATGCTGCAGAGTTTTACCCGTCTCAAAGAGGATTTCAGAAAAGAAATTTAATGTTTATAACATACAACTTAATCTGTCTCTGTAATTCTTAAACTTTACAGAAGCATTGAAAGCAATGGAAAAAGTAGCCAGTCACATCAATGAGATGCAGAAGATATATGAAGATTACGGCACAGTATTTGATCAGCTGGTTGCAGAGCAGAGTGGAACAGAGAAGGAGGTAAGAAAAGCACCAGTCTGTTTTATTCGGTCTTGAGACATAATCCTGCAAGCCACTGAATGCCCTTATCTCTTCCTGAAGTCACTCTGGGAACTTGGGTTCTCCACTGCCTTTTAACACAGTGACTTCCATATCTGTCCTGTCAAGTTTCTTTTTGTCAGCAGGTTACTGTAAAATTTCCAGACAGCTGCCAGAGCCTTTTTCTGGACTGACAAGAATTGCAAGCAGAAGTAGATATAATTCTCAAAAAAAAGACTCCTCCTCAAATCTTTTAGAGATTATCTGTGCCTAAAGGCATTCAGATTTTATGCCTCAGAGTTCTTGAAGTTCTGAAGATTCTTTTTCCACCCATATAAATGAAAATGGCAATTCCAGGGCTTTTCACATTGAAGTCTATTATTTTCATTCTCTACGCTTCTAGCACTGCGGCATCCGTGGCTGTTTGTCAGAGCAAATACTATTAGCTGAATGGATTGTGTTTACACATCTCTCAAACTGGGGCAGCAAGATCTCCACAGGGCCATTTGCATCAAAAGTTTACTAAGCAGATCAAATCCACAAAGACTGAGATCAGATATGAGAGCTGCTAACTTGGTTATTTTATGTCCTCCTAGTAAAAGCCATATCCCCACTTTTTTTGGTCACTTGATTTCCAGCCACTTATGGGAAACAAACTTGGCAACCTGAGAGATTCTTTACAGCTTTAAATAACCACAAGGTTAAAAAAAAAAAAAAAAAAAAAAAAAAACGGGCGGGGGGGAGGTGGCAGCAAGTAAAGTAAAAGTAAAGTAAGGATAGAAAGGTATATTACAAGTAAAAGTAAAAAGTAAAGTAAAAAACACCTCCACTAATTCTGCCTTTGGCCTTGTCATTAATGCTAATTACTCTATAGAAAAGGAAGACCAAGTTAATAAGTCAGACAGCTCACAACTGGCTATAATGTCAATGACAGAGTATGAGGTCAACTTAATACTCTTCTAAGTTACTAATAATACAAACTTCTATCCAGCTTGTATAACGTGTGCTCTTATTTATGGTTATTTCCTACTTGATGCACTTTCCTATTTGAGTGCAAATCTCTTTCCCTCTCTGGTGTCTCTCTGTCCATTCACTAAATATAGAAAATGTACATCCATAAGGATCTCAACATGTACTCAATAATTAACATTTTACATCTAGGAGCTGATCACAACACTAATGTATTTGTTCTTTGTAATTGAATACAGGTGACAGAGCTTTCAATGGGAGAACTTCTGATGCATTCTGCAGTTTCCTGGCTGAATCCTTTCCCTTCTCTGGGCAAAGCAAGAAAAGATCTTGAACTTACAGTGTTTGGTAAGTGTCTTTCTTAATGACCCTCTCTCCTTCCAAATCTAAAGAAAAACAAGTTGTTATCTTCTGCTACTGAAAGTGCCCCTCCTCCTTTTGCTGTAGCCATGTGGTATCTAGGATAGCCTTGGATCTGACAACAGCCAGAGAACTGTTACATTCCCTAATCGGAGAAGAATTGTAAAGTTTCACTTGTCCATTTGCTGCTGCTGTTTGCTCTGTTAGCCAGCCTTAGCTGCTCTTCTGCCTGTATGTAAACCATGGAAATGAGTGACGTTTCAGGAGACAATAATCTCTTTAAACTGTGCTAAAGCAGACTTTCAGTGGAGGCTGGTAGGAAAACAGTGATATTTTCTACTCCTGAGAATCCAGGCTAACCTCTGATTTACAGCCATTGCAGAAAAAAAGTGTTGTCTGGAAATGCCCATCCAAATTATTTTAACTTGAAAAATGAATGAGGAAATGAGAGCATACAACTAAGGGTTTTATTTAATAATATCTATACTATTAATCATTCAATAATTATATTACAAAATAATTAAAATGTTCCAGCAAAACATTTTAGGAACTTCACTATTTCCTTAAAGAACATTTATTTAAAGTTACATTGGAAAATGCTCACAGAGGAAGTCTGCGTTGACATGAGACCAGTCTCCTCCCCAGCCAGGGTTGTCATACACTCCTCCTCTCGCAAAGCAGGATACATTAAGCGAAGAGAGTGCTCGGACCACGAACAAGAACTGCCTCCACAGGTTCCCTTGGATGAGCTTCCCAGTGATTCACCAGCACCAGGCACCTGAGCCCCAGGAGTTCTGGGCAAGACATGCGAGAATGAGAGGACTCTGGCCTGTTGCTTGGCCTGGATTTGGGTTACCTGGTGTTAGTTTCAGCTGGGGCTCTGTGGTGGCAGAGTAGGAAACGCAGCTAATATGTGGAAAGTAGGAAAGCTATGCTGAACTCTGGAGTAAAAGAGCTAACTACGGCCACGTGCTGGCTGCGTGCAGGGATGGGACCTCATTATGTGCCCCTTGCCTTCTCTGCTCCCACGCTGGAGGGAAACCGGGATGCAAGAGTAGGGGCAGAGCTAGGCTGCCCTCCAGCCCACGTCAAGGCCTGGGGAGCGGAGTCATCCCATAGGCCACAGGCAGTGTCTGTGTCTCTTGTGTTTCTGATCCCTCCTCACACCTTACAAGGAATGTGTCCCTGCCTCACTGGAGGCTGAGACTGGGCAACATTAGTGAGTCACTCCAGTCATGTGTTGTGGAATTCAGAGAATTCCTGCAGATAGAAAAGCAGGAATTGAGATGAGTGTTTCCAAATGCTGAATGGCAGGAAGAAAAGAATTGCCACCTTTAGTGGCAGTTTTCTTTTGCCTACAGCCCTTCATTCCACCTGGAGACATCCATCAGTTTGTATTTTTTTTTCTACGCAGAGAAAATTTTCTGCATCTCTGCATCTGAGCTACATCTGTTGTATCTGTTTTGTGAAGACTTACGGGAGAGAGGCTGCTGGTCGTTCTGGAAAAATACATGCTCCACTGTAAAAGTTTGGAGCAAAATCCGAGCAAAAAAATGTTGCCACTGCATAAAGGAGTGTAGGATGTAAAACCTCTGCTATTATCTTAATACAGGGCAGATCCTTTTCAATCACTTTGCTCATCATCCTTTAAATTCTAGTGATTATAATAATCAGCTTTTCCACAATAGCATTTCCAATGAATATCGCGGGTGTATTGATAGCAATTCTTTTTCTTTCTTTCTTTCTTTTTTTAGTTTTTAAGAGAGCTGTAATACTTGTATATAAGGAGAACTGCAAACTGAAAAAGAAAATGGTAAGTTTGGTGTAAGTTGACGGGGTGGATGTTTTTGCACAGGCTCCTGCTGCCTCGTTGTCAAAGATGGACCATACTGGTGTTGAAGGGGGACTTTAAAATGCCGCCTTCCTGCACTAGACATCAACTCTTTCTCTCAGACCTGAAACAAACCAAGTATTCAGTATCTGTGAGCAAAAATATATATTTTCTCATTTAGCAAGTATCATCATTGTTTCTGTGAGCCACAGGATAGTTCTGTCAGGTGAAATATGAAATATTGCCATGTAGGAATGATGGCCTACTGTAATCTGGTGTCAAAGACCTCTGGTTATAGACCCTTGATCACTCTGGATAGAAAGGTATATTTTTAATATAACCTCATCTGTTCCCATTTACAAAGTGGGAATATTGAGGTCAAGCAGGAACTTGTATCTCCTAGTACCAGAAGTACAGTATTGCAACAGGCTTATTGTAACAGATGGAGGGTGTCTAAAAGTAGTGGCAGCAGCTATGTGATTATTGTATTCTGCTAATCAATGGTCTGTGGGTTTCTTTGCAGGAAACTTGTTGCTTAGTAGTACTTACATGTAGAAGTATTATTTTTAATAGGTACTTTTGAAAGTTGAAGCAATTACAAATTTCAAGGGCTGAATCTATCACCATTTCAGCTATATCAGCTACATTTACAAGTCAGTATTAGCTTACTGTAGGGGAGAGTCTAATGAACTGCAATTTCTCTTTAGATGTATGTGAGCCTTTTAAAGGAAAACAAAGTTACACCTTTTTGCCTTCTCTTAGAAACTAAAATACCTTCTTGTTTTTCCTTTTGCAGCCCACTAATGTTCGTGCTACACATAATTTTGGTGACTTGGATCCTTTTAAATTTCGTTGGCTGATTCCTTTATCTGCTCTTCAAGTTCGACTGGGGAATACAGCAGGTAATTCCCTCGCACTGAGTACTCCAGGAATGAAAACTTTCCTGGGATTCTGCAATGCTGCTTCTTCTGTCTGTCTTTTTTTGGAGCCTCTGGAAGTAGGCAACTATAGAGAAAAGAGTATCCACTTTCAGGGGGTACTGGCTCAATACATGAACCTATTTTTTCCATTTGTTATGTCGGCATCATTCCTCTCCTTCCGTGAGCTCAGGAAGATGCAGGATGACCTGGACGCTGACTTGCAGTGATCTTACTGCCGCCACAAAGGGTTGATAAATGGCAGAATGGAGATTCCCAATGAAAAGATACCATGACCAGGAAGGTATTCCACCATGGATGATTCTCTGTTGACACGCTTGTGTTCTTTGTGAGCACAAAAACACCGACCACTGTGTTTTCCCACGTGGAAAACTTGACTGCAGGATTTATTATAGCAGGGGGTTCTCTCCTTTTTGTTCTCTCTTTAAGTAAGTTGATCTTTATTGTGCAGTGGCCGTCAGTTGAGCCCAAAGGAAATGGAGTTGAAGCAAGCAAATACTATCTTACTCGTATAAGAGTCACAAGGCATTTAATGGCAAATGCTTTGCACACCTGTAAGCAGAGCCATGTAAGGCGGGAAGACGGTGAGCAGCATTAGAGTGGGTAAAGTAACTCTCCAGAGAGGGCAGAACTAGCAAGGCTGCTTAGAAAGTGAGAGTTCAGGGAACTTTCCTCTAGGTTCTGCCTCATTTGAGATCTTACGTGACCACTCTGTACTTGTATTAACACTGTCTTTGTGAGAGGAGGAATTTTGAAGTATATACAAAAATAACATTTTATTCCATGTGCAGGAACAGAAAACAGCTGTATCTGGGAACTGATTCACACCAAGTCAGAACTAGAAGGCAGGCCAGAAACTATTTTTCAATTGTGCAGCAGGTAAGCTTTACATGGAGGTTGTATTTGTCAAGGCATAATAATGGAATTAGAAAGAATTCACACTTCTTCCCCAAGTGACCTTTGTGTCAGCACTTGTAAGGCAGCTTTCAGTTGCTGGTTCCAGGCACCGAGCCAGTACATAACTGCATAAACTGTGATGATTTGAAATTGGAGTGAATTTGGCTCAGTAAGCCTGTGTTGGAAAGCTGTAGACACATGATCGTAAATCCCGCTGTATTATGGGCAAAGTAACTAGCTTTGCCATATTCTTGGTGGGATAGCAGAAATGTTCTGATAATGACCATTAATCCCAAAGGAGAACAGGTTATCTTTTGGGCTGTTTTCTTGAAGAAAAATAATGGCAATCAAAGCGTGAAAAATGCCTAACAACACGTAAAGAGGTTAGCTGCAAGACTGCTACCAAATAAATGGCCTGAAGCAAACACTGCACTAAAGCACCCCAGAACCAAGGAGGAAGGCAGATTTTTATACCAGTAGTGTCTGTCTTCAGAGGAAAAAGTTGGATTGTCTGTTTTCAACTTGCAGTGACTGCGAGAACAAGACTAACATTGTGAAGGTGATCCGTTCCATTTTGCGAGAGAATTTCAGACGTCACATAAAATGTGATTTGCCACTGGAGAAAACCTGCAAAGATCGTCTTGTTCCACTCAAGAACCGTGTGCCTGCAACAGCCAAACTGGGTAAGGCTCTGCCAAAATGCAAAATTCAGCCTGGAATCCAGGACGCTAGGAGGTTCACAATTATGAGCGTGACCATAGTGTGTCCTGTGCCTCAAATCGTGCTTCTTTTTCAGGCTGGGGGCACAGTCACACAGCCTACTCTCATGCCAAAGGCTGGAGGACAAAAGCAAACTTGCCATCTCCCACAATGTGTCTTCACCCTTGACATGTCATTAGCTTTATTAAATGAAAACTTAATAGGTTCGAAATCAATTTTAGTGGGTAGAAATGGACTCCCTTGGCATCTAGTATTAACTTTCCTTCCTTTTGTTCTCCTTAATGACTCAGCTGTAGTAACATTAAAAGCTCAAAGAACTGATAAAAGGCAGAGGTCCCACTTCTTTCAGTGCACTAAATCTACACCCCAGCAGATGCCCTAATTAAGTGCAGGCTTCAGATTATTTAGCTAAATGAGCGAGTGGTGGCTGCTAGTCTTTGAAGTGCTTCATCTATTTAGCTGTCTGTAACGTTCCCAAAACATGATGGGGATCAGAACAGTCCCACTCAGGCCTCCACACTGGCCCTCCTGTCCCTCAAGTACCGGAACCAGTCTTGCTTTCCTACAGATAGGTGAAAGTCATTACTACAGTTTCTGCAAGATTTTGTACATACTGCACATGAAGACAAGCATAAAACCCCGGGAGTGGAATCATGGGATATATTGCTTGTACCAGAGCATTGCTTTACAGAGCCCTGGTGGCCGGTGGGGACGAGGGGTAACGGTAAATAAGTTGAAACACAGGAAGTTTAATCTCTATATGAGGAAGAACTTCTTTCCAGTGAAGGTGACAGAGCCCTGGGACAGGCTGCCCAGAGAGGCTGTGGAATCTCCTTCTCTGGCGATCTTCCAAACCCACCTGGATGTCACCCTGTGCCATGTGCTCTCGGTGTCCCTGCTGGAGCAGGGGGGTTGGACTTGATGATCTCTAGAGGTTCCTTCCAACCTCAACCATTCTGTGATACCAGAGTGGTTACTTACCTGGCCTTGGATGGTTACCAGATGAGACTATACACTGTAAATTCTAAGCTATTGAGACAGACAGTGTAGTAACAGTTACCTTTTGGCACAACAACTTGCAAGTGCTTGCACTTTACTCCCTTTGCACAGCTTCCACGAGGTCTCTGAAGGTGCTGAAGACGACCTGCAGCAGCGAGTGGAACAGCGACGCAGGGAAAGGCAACTTCCCCGATTCTGACGAATGCAGCTTGAGCAGCAGCACCCAGAGCAGCAGCTGCCACACCGCCGAGAGCACCCAGGAGCCCAAAAGTTCATCCCCGGGTAAACATTCCCCGAGTTGTGCATCAGACTTCTCCAGTGCTCTTGTCAAGGAGTCCGATATTCTCAGTGATGATGATGATGACGATGACTACCAGAGCCTCAAGAAAGGCAGCCCCACTAAAGATATAGAAATACAGTTCCAACGGCTGAAGATTTCCGAGGAACCGAGTGCTGACTCCGAACGAGATCTGGCCCCTGAAAATGAGGAAGGGGATGGCTTCAAGGCAGACAAGCACCCAAAGCTGGTGCGTGGCCATTTCTGCCCAGTTAAGCGAAAAGTGAACAGCACAAAGCGCAACAGAGGAACGTTGCTGGCCATGCAAGAACGTCACCAGTCCCTTGACAGTCACTCTGATGCTGCAAACATGGATCTGAACTCTATTTTAGAGCGAGAATTCAGTGTCCAGAGCTTAGCATCTGTAGTTAATGAGGACTGTTTTTATGAAACTGTGGAGAGGCATGGAAAATCCTAGCTTTCTCAGCACTGTATTTAAGTTATGGTTCATTTTATGTCCACATAAAATTCAACAAACTTATTTTGCTTTAAAACTAGTAAATTCATGGAAGCCGCAAGAAAACTACTATCTATTCGATTTTGTGCACTAAGGCATTTTTTTTCCCCACAAAAACAGCTGTAAAGGATTCTTAAGTTATTTTAATTTATTGTGGATCAAAAATAGATTAAGTTGGCCAAGGTCTGTAAATTAGTTAACCCTTTCAAGCAGTTATTAACATTCTGTAGTATTCTTGAGGAGGGTAGGGGAAGGATGGCTTTGGTAGTATTTTAAGTTATCTGGAAAAGATACTAGTGAGGTGATAGAGGCAGTTAGAGTGGAAAGTAGATTTATAAAATGATCTTTTAAATACCTTGGGCATTTTAATTCTTTAGTTTTCATTTTTGCTTTATTTAAAGCAGAATTAAGTTATTTTAATGTGTTTTAGTGCACAACAGTGCCGAAATTTCATTTTTGTAAGTTTCAAGATGTTGTTTATACTTTATATATATATATATATGTAAATATAAATACAAAGCTTGGACTGTAATCTTTTATTTGACTGTATTTTTTATTTTCTCTACCAGCCTGTACAGTAAAAGACAAATAAGTATTGTACTTAGCAATGTTTTCTCCTTTTTACTGTGCTGCTTTTCTCCAGTTGGAGATTAAAGCCCTGAGTTCTTTGGTTTGGCATAAATGAGAAGGAGTATTAGCAGACCTTAAAGTAATCTGTGCACTTTATCCTCCTTTAAGCTGGTCGCTTGAGTATATTTATACACAGCTTTTGTTTTTTAAATTACTCTGCACAATAGGATGTTCCAGGATGTAAAGAACACACACACACACACACACACACACACCCCCACCCACCATGTTACATGCTGGAGTACAAAAAGTGATTTTCTTCTGATTCAGTACTGCACTTTTCATACAAACCTGATCAGTTCAGAAGTTTCCCAGCTTCATTACAGGGCTCACAAAACAAACCTTAGTTTTGCCATGTGCTCTGTCCATTCCATGAAGTACACAGAACTCACAGGCACCTTTAACTGGAATGTCCTTTCATTATTTCTACAGCTGAATGTAATAAATGAATAAAACAGGAAAGCCCTCTCCTCCAGGACTTTCTCAAAAGTGTATCTTTGACATATGAACAGATGTAGGAATATATATACATCTTCTTTTACTGAATCAACATCTCTAGATCAAAGACTTGGAAAAAAAAAAGTCTGCTGAAATTACAGCTGTTTGTTAGAGCTAATTCTTCTCCTCTTCCTCCTCTTCAATCCATGCTGAGTAACTGGAATTTTTTTTAGGTAATCTCTTCTTCTGCCTTAGTTCTTCTCTGTAATTGTATGCGAAAAGGTTTGGGTCTTCATCACACATTTTCCTATAGCCATTGCACAGATTACTGAAGTGTGACATGGAGAGCTGAACAGGACGCAAAGTTGGATCAACATCTGCCGCCATCATCAGTTCTTCTGTTTTTTTCAAGCGTTCCCTTTCAGGAAACAAAATCCTAAACGGGAAAACAAAGGCAACCAAATTACTCATTTTCCCCTCAGAACGAAAGTAGTCTCTTGGGATTGTATTTAATATAGGTTTAATATTTAAGTATGTCATTACCTTAGCTGTCTCACTGCCTAACTAAATGGATACAAGAGCCTTTTTTCTACAAATGCAATTTATTTATAACACAGGAAAGTACATACATATGTCCTACATTAAACACAGCAATGAATGGTTATGCTAACATTTTGAACAGCTTACATAGCTGTATTAGAATTAGCCTATACTTAAAGAGCAACAACACAGTAGACTTTGTGCAAACAAAATCAGAGCCAAAACGCATGACTCTCAAGACAAGTGTTCCATTCCAGGGGGAAAGACATGGATATCACTTCCTTAATACTGCCAAGCGAATGCCAGGAAAAAAAAAGAAGTCAAGAAAGAAGAGAAAGGCATATTTAATAATCATTCACTTGTAATATTTACAACTTGAAAAGGGTGCCTAGAGTTAGATTTTACTTACTTTATGGTCACTGATCATAAGAAGTCCCATCACTTCCTGTACTCTATTTGCTACCAGAAGCATTAGCCCCTCTTACAAGTTCCCCAAATCTTAATGAGTGAGTGTTATTATTTCAAGTGCCTGGTCAGTGTCTCACAAAAAGTGCATTATGGAAACTACTAAAAGCACTAGGGAACTAGCTTTTTATTAGCAGTCGTCCCTAGTTGATATGAGGGCAGGGAGGCAGAAATCTGTGTGTGTTTGGTGCATAGGCTTCATCCCACTTTCAGATCATCTGCCTCGGTCGTACGTAGGTAAGAAAGAACTAAAAATGCCTTTATTACAATGCATCTTTCCCAGCCCTTTTTTCTGCAGGTTGCCTGGACAAGCTAGTCTAAAAGCTTTAGGTAAGTGATGGTTGGGCAGACAGAACTTAAGAAAGGGTTTAAAGCGACAGGAGAGGGAAGGGATTTCTCAGACTAGACTGAAGCATGTGCTACTCAAGCACATGGTCAAAATACAAAAACAAAAAAAACCCTCCACAATTATTTCAGCATGCCCGTCAGCAAGGTTGAAATGTATCAATGCTGATTTTGCTATCTCTCCCTCCCATTATTCTCACATCTGAATGAGTAGTTAAAAAATGTAGTTTGACTCCAAAACACTTAATTGTCTTTAAACCTAGGCTATGCACTAGCTTGCGTACTAGCGTGTACATAAACCCTCTTTGTGAAGAGTAATGCAAAAAATTTTTAATTCTTCTTTATAGACATGTTTAGTCTTTTACTGCCATGTTTCCTGTAGCTCATAGATGTTACACACATACTACCTTGTTTTCATACACTGTGTTAGCTATAACTAACTCAATAGCCCCTATTATAAACCAGACTCTGCCATGCTTTTTCTCAGGTCAGCTAAAGCATAAGAAGATTGTGTTCCTTAGCTGCATGCTAGACTAAAGCATGATAAGCTGCTATGGGATATGTGACGTGCAGCTTCCCCCTCTTTCCCTCAAAAGAATGTAAAGCACTTCTAGCGCTCTGACCTTACACAACGGATGCATTTGAGAAACTTTTTGACAAGCATATTCCACCTAAAGCAACATGTGCCTTCTGCTAACATTCTTTCTTTCACAAACAAAATTGAAAAATCAAATGCTAACTCACTTGGTGTTGGGGCGGCAGGTCTCTCATTTTCTGAACAAACACATATTTGAAATGAGCACATCAGCACTCATTTTAGATCAAATGTTTGACAGACACCAATGCTACCGCAAGCAAAAATCCATACTCTCCCCACAGAATACCAGAGGCAGAATTCTATGCTTGCCTTAATACTAGTGACATACAGGGCCTGTATGGGTGGTGCCCAGGCTAACTCCAGGCTGCTTGAGGACCAAATCATGCCCTGCATTATCCAGCCCACAGCCCAAATGGCAGCCAACGCCTCTCCTTCCCTAAGAGCCGCTCGGCCTGGTGCGTGTTCCTGCAGGGCCGCCCCTTACTGAGCAAGCCAGGCACGGGTGTCTGTGCTAGGGGTTAGCGAGCTATCCCTGCAGAACAGGCTGCAGTGGTCGCCCCTCAGCCAGATAGGGCTCCTTATCTGGCATAAAATTTAAAGAGGCAGTAAGAATACCATGAAATGGAAGCCTAGAGAGAGAGCGAGAGGAATTTTTACCTTTTGACATTATCCCTACATAAATAAGTACACTTTCCCACAGATCAAGTACATGCTCCCTCTTCATACTGCAAGCTTCAATTTAGAATTTTAAACTTACTTTTACTTAAACAATATCATTATGCTGATGCTCAACTTACTTACTTACACCTCAATAGCATTTGTGTAGTTGCTTGTATTTTTGTGCCTTTTTTAAGGTCTGAGAAAGACTATCACCAATTTATCTCAGTAAAAAAGTTTAACAAACAAACAGCTTCGACTTCATTAACAAAAAATGCAGTAATTGTTACATAGTTTCAGCAGAAAGCAATACATGCAACATCTGATGAACTATATTGGCTTTTAAGCAGTTACAAATGTAAACAGCATGCATAAACACAAAAATATATAGCTAAGGGTGCTTCTTGACTGATTTAACAGTTGATGCATTTGCAAAACAGTATCTGAAAGAGAATTCTTCATGAAAGGTCCTTACCCAATTCCACGGCAGCAATATTTTCTTCTAAACTGAAAAACACTTTGAACGACTTTTTCTACAAGCTTAAAGGGTTGTTGTATCTTTGGTTGCACCAGAGGAGTGAAATGCACTACGGCCACATCCACCTAATAAGGAAAAACAAAATACCAAGATATTTGATTTATACATATTCATTTGAGACATCTTCTTCCTAAATTTACAGGTTAGACATCAGGAATCCATCAGACAAAAGAAGACATTACTGTGACAGATAATATAGCTGTGTGGTGACTCATGTCACACTAATCGAATATAAAGATTTGCCTTAACTTTCAAAGTCCTGCTGAATTTTTATCTTTCTCAGTTATCTACGTATTTCTGATTAGCTCACATTCCATTAACAGTTAATACTTTTTCCCCCATGATACTTGCTCCATCTGGAACAACCTCCATGTAATCTGTAAAGTAATTAGCGTGTCTTTCTTCAGATCTTTCCACAAGGCAATTCCGACATGATATACAAATGAGACAATATTCACTCTCCAGGCTGAAGGGCAGTTGGAGAAAATTGATATTATAATTAGAAATCAAACTCATTCCCTACATGTTTTCTATTGCTCTAGGGCTTTTCTGATATGTGAGCCAAGGAATTGCTTTTCAACACATTAACATTTTAAAATTCTAGTTTAGTCAAAAGAACAGAAAGTAGAAATAAGTTCACAATCAATTTAAGTGCCAAATGAACTTTATATTTACACAGTGTATCATAGTTCACTCTAAATCACACTTGAACGTTTCTGCACAGATTGCCCTTCAAACGTGTTTTTTTTTTTATAGTTCTAAAGTCAGCTCGATTCACACACTTCCCCTGTGACTAGAGAAAGAATGAAAGAACATCCTACATATATATCTATGGATAGACATACATACACATGTATACACTCAAAGGTGCATACATGTATTAAGAAAATCCACATTTTATCATATATAAATGAAGAAACTAAACGAACTTATGCATTCACACCTCTCTATTGTAACAGGCTGGGCTAAAAATCCAGTTCAGAACAAGATTGAAAAATACGCTAAAGTGTAATCTTCCAAACAGGATAGGAACAAGTACAGAAAATTTTCTGTGGAAGAGCACACAGAAAATCTGTATAATACTGACACTGAATTATGACAAAATTTTTACATGCCCAACTGTTAAAAAAATACAGTCTCCTATCAAAAAGAAAAAAAAAAAAAGAAATCAGAGAATGATCCATCTTTTCCAAAGGTCTGAAAGGCAATACTGGCTGGAGAAAGGGAAAAAAAAAAACGGATTAAATGTGGTGATGAAAAAACATACAGCAAGTTTTCAATATTAACA
This sequence comes from Tinamus guttatus, assembly GCF_059628265.1. NCBI lineage: Eukaryota > Metazoa > Chordata > Aves > Tinamiformes > Tinamidae > Tinamus > Tinamus guttatus. Next base: position 471,895 of record NW_028288597.1, on the reverse strand, counting down.
GTATTACTGATAATATTATCAATATTATCAAGTATATGCTACAGAGTATTCTTCTCTATTTCACATTTTTTCTGAAAGTTGGAGTCAACAGTAAGCTTGTAAAATTATTTAAATGAATAAAATGTAAGTATTATAAAAAGGTTCTAAGAGTTTCTTTTAAAAAGTGAGGTAACAAAGCAAAACCTGACAGATGTAATCTGTAGACAGAAATGCAAATAAACACCTTCTCCAAAGCAACTTCTAAATTCTTCAGGTGCTGATAGTTCCTACACTAACTACAGCAAACTACTAGGAAGACCATGGGACCAAAAGGAAACTTGAGCTCACACTGTATGTCAGAGAAAAAAAAAAGAAATGAAATGCTGTTTTGACAAGAGGTATAAAAAAATATTGCAGGTACAAACAGAAACCTGCCCCAAACGGAGTCTGCTCCTCACTGCAATCCAACCTCCTCCAGAATGGAAGCAATACTGCTAGTGCCACCCACTAAATACCCACACTCATTAGCCTGGCTGAGATACTGCCTCTATGACCACAGATGCAGAAACCAACTCCACTTCTCTGTGGCCCAATAAATGTATCGGGATATGCTTTGCTCTGGAAAGTACTTCCTTGGGATCAGATCCTTGCTTGGAACACACTCGCTTGGGATCAGATCCTTGCTTAAACGACATTCAGCTTCAAAGCGTGCAGCTGCCCTGAAAGCAGTCAAGGATACTAGATGCCCTGCTCTGGACTGTAACATAAAATTGTTCGGAGGAAGGTACAAAAGCAGATCACCACAGATAAAATAACGAGTCCAAACACAGAACAGGATTTTCCAACAAACCTATTAAGTGCGCTAAAAAATGAGCGGGTCATAACCCGAATACTGATGTTGAAAAACCTTATCCACAACTTGGCTTTAACCAAGGACAAGCAAAAGCCGACATCTAGATTTTTATTCCAGAAAGATGATTTCATTACAGGAAAACAAACAAACAAACAAACAAACAAAAACCCCAGCTGTTGTTCTTTTAGACTCACAGCAGTGTAACGAACATCTGAATGTGGCTGCAAGTTTAGACTGCAGCCAAAACCCATGGGCACTCATGACAGGTAAATGTAAATGTAAATCACTCATATTCCTTAAAAAGAAAAGGATCCAATGATTAGGGGAAAATGCAGCACCTGGACATGCAAGTGCATACTACACCTGACCATCTAGCACCTTGCACAGAAACACAAGAGCTTATTTACACATATAAACATTTATTTACAATTTTGCCATGAAATAAAACAACACATTTGCCCACTCAAAATAGGGACCAGAAATCTGTCAGAGACTGCTTGGGATCTCCTTGTCCTCTCAGTCTGCAGAACTGTTATAAAGTGAGCTAGGAGGACTCTTGTTTTCAGGAATAGGAGCTGCATCTTCAGCAAGAATTATGGAAGGGAAACCCCCCCACCAGCAGATGCAGGGTTCTACTAAAGAGAAAAACAGCTCAATCGCAAGGCTAGTGGGCAATAATTTCTACTTCTGAAACAAAACCCAACACTTTGCAGCATTTGCTCCATTGTAGGCGCTGTTTTCTTTGGAACCCCAGGAAAGCTGCCTGGTTACTACAGCAACAGATGCAGGGCAAAGCTCTTCGCTTGAAATTGGCCGCTGCTTGAGAGCCGTACGTGCTATTTTCCCCTAACGTTTTAATATGCATAAAATAGAGAGCAGAATTACAAAAACCCATATACTGTACACAAAGGCATTTACAAGTTACTTCAGGATAATTTTATTAGTACCTTTTTATTTTTCCCAAACACTTTGGAAAACTTTACGAAATAATACTCCTTAGAAAATAATCAACAAACACATCACTCCACTGATACAGGCTGAACTCTGAATAGTGCAGCAGTAATTCTCCTCCTGCCATTCAAGTATATCTTCAGTACAATGAAGTTTTATGTTCTAAGGCTGCATGAACACATTGCAAGAATACAATTTAACTCAGAGTAGCCTGCTCCCTGGCTGATAAAATCAACACTCTAAATCACGATGACCTGAAATGAAACAATTTTTTACTAATTTACTAATTGTTGGCAGTAAAGGTCTTATGTTAGGCAATACATGCATCTCACAACAAAGCTATTTTGCAAACTATTTTACAAGCTATTTTTTCACCTATGCTTTTCCAAGCTGCCACTTCCTCTATAAGGAACTGAAATCTAAGTAGAGTGTAGTAAAACTTCATAATAACAGAGTGCTTGTCTCCAAAAGAGGTACTTCTAAGTCAGAATTTCCACAAACCAAGTGTTCAGTAGCAGAATTTTGTCCATCTACAACAAAGAGGAACATTAAGTCCAAAACCAGACATGCCAATCTCACAGCTTTCTTGTTCTGATATGAGGGTTTCATTTCGACTCACTTCTAACAGAAAATAATTGTGCCACTGCACTAACAAGAATAATCTAATCCTCACATAACAATAGCTTTGTTATAATTCACCTCCATTTACACTAGTGCAAGGCTCAAATCAGTCTCGGGGTTTAGAAAATTTCCCTAGAATATTTTGCCTTTGTAAGTTAAAACTTAAAAGAGCCAGGGGTTTTTTTTTTTTTTTTTTTTTTTTTTGGCTCTTGGTGTTTAATTTCATCCGATGTCCCTTCCTACCTCCTCCAAAACAACAGTGGTAAAATCAAAGATCAAAGGCCATTTTTAGACAAAAGTTGATTAATTCTGATGATATATCTTAACACTCATTCCCCAAATACTTTACAAATAGGGAAGGTATTGGTGAGTTTTACTGATATAAACTAAAAATATACAAATGTAACACACGTACAAGTTCAAATCAAAGCTCCATCAAGACTAAATACTGTCTCCAGCAGTGACAGGCAGCTCATGTGTGGAGAAAGGAGCACTGAGACAGGCCAAGCAAACAGCAGATTTTGTCCAGAATATCCCATCACCCTTTGTGGTCTGTGCATAGGAATGTGTTCAGCCTGGGTAAATCACACTCTGGTCCCTACATTCTCTAACTGCTCCAAAGAACTCCAAATAGATTTATGAGACCTGACACACTTTTACAAATACATCCACATTTTTTTTTAACAGTAGTGTTTAAAAGATTTCCCAGGACTGCAGAAAGTTTTTGACAAGCAGGAAAAACTTCAAGAACATCTAATCATCTTATGTCAAAATGTATACATTACATTAACTTATATGGCACTTACTGAATCGCCACACAAGAGCCAAACAGAGGTTTTAGAAACTCCCAGATGGGTCAATGGTCAAGCTATTAAATTTCACCTTGTCCAAAAGGAAAACTCCTATATGTTTCGAAGGATATCAAATGTTCTTCAGTAGAAGACAAAAATAAAGAAAATGACTTTGTTTCCCAAACCTTTTGTAAAGCAAACAAGATCACATGGAAAGCATAAATTAGGTGCAGAACGTATGGTTGTAGCACTGCTCCCGTAAGCAGGATTCCTTCCCCAAACTTCTTGATTTCACACACGCACTTGGTGAGGCCACTTACCCAATTCTCTACAGTTACTGTATAAGCCTTACCAGCAGGCTTCATTCCTTCATTCACTTGCACAGACTTGCGGAAAGACAACAGAGTAAAGGAAAACGTACAGATGGCTAAGCCTATGGGAGAGAGGGGCTCTCGTACAGATGGCTGTTAGGGAGAGAGTTCGGTAGTTGAAATGTACTGCGCTTCCAATTACAAATTAAAACATATTGCATAGCGCTTTCCTAGGAAATGTAAACTCATAAGGAGATTATCCGTGATTAAAAAAAACACCCTCTGGCTCTAGCTCTCAGTTTGGCGGAAATGATTTCTATCCCTACTTTTAAAAATACAAAACTCTATACAATTTCTGATTTCTCAACATTTTCTTGCTGTTGTCACTGTTTGCTGTTCTCATCTTAGAATCTATGTTTCCACATATCTTGGACTAATGGTTTCCATTAATATTTTTCTCTGTAATCTCTTTGCTTTCCCTTACTAAGTGTTTATCAAACAAAACTCATTAAACAAAGTAATCCTTTATTCTCTGGTGGATGGAACTAACAGAGGGAACAAGCAGCAGTACTGCACTTCGAAGAGAGAAAAAGAACAACACTCCGAGAGAAGAGAGAAAAAACAGCAGCACTCTGAGAAATTTTTGTTAATACAAGCCAATGCAGTTTTATATGAGAAGGGATAGCTCTGTTCAAGAGAACTTGCATTTTTCCAGGGCATCTACAGTGAAGAAAACATCTTAGACCTCATATCCGGCAGTAAGTGCTACACAGAGGAACGTAAAATATCTGTATCTTTTATTACACTGTATAGTGCTTATACTTGAGTTTGTCGTGCCTTTGATTTATTTCACCCCATTAGCTATAATGTATGACTACTGTTTGCAGTGCTTTGGGTTGGTGTTTGCATGTTTGAATATGCTGAAATTAAAAAAAAGAAAGCAGCAACAAGAAAGGCTCATGCTATTAATCAGCTGATCCAGCCTATGCTTCCGAATGAGAGTTTTGCACTATCTAGACCTGTCAGTTCCTTGGGCGAAAGAAGCTCCGCCACCTCTCATGGGGGATATTATGCAGCAAATTATACGTGTTCGTCCAAGCAGCTCCTCACAGTTCAAACACATTGAAAGGATTTTGAAATAACCAAACCTTTGAGACAGTATTTTAAAACTGAGTAGCTGTTAGTATCCTCACCTTAATTATAAGCCTTTTAAAAAATATATGCATGACAGAAATAGCACATCTTCAAATAATTACCTGGACTAAGGACAGTAAATAAATTCTAGTTCACTTACAGATTACTTCCTACATAATGCTGTTGAAAACTTTGTTGCTTAGAAAGAATACATATTCATCAATCATGGTCATCTTACAGATAATAAAGTGAAATAAGTACAACGCTACAGAGATTTTGTGTTCCACTTATTTCAACTTTATCCCCTACTATTTCATCTTTTTTTCCAAAAGTTCTACTACCGAAGACCATTTTAATATTTTCTTCATATTTGGACAATATAAAAAGTTAAGAATCAATTAAAACAGCAGGTCTTAGAAATCATATTTCAAACTAAAAACTTCTCTTTATCAGGCTAAAAAATATTCAATCTGTCAACTGCACACCCCAACTCCAAATGCAGGACACCTTTAGCTTATCCTAACCCACAGGTTTCAAATGATTTTACTCTATCTGCTGTCCCAAAGCCTCAACTGATGTAACAGCAACAGTTCTGCATTCCCACACGCACAGCCATTTTATAATACTACTTATATGTTCTTTCTTGTCAAAAGTAATTTGACCATTCATGTAAGAAAAGTAGAACGTAGTTTTGCAAAGAATTTTGAAAGAAATACTACGTGGCAAATTTGCTAGTGATTTCAGGCAGACAAATGACCATAAACAAACAAATAAATAAAAGGACTTAACACAGCAGAGCTTTTCCTTATCAGTGCGCTGAAGTATTTTATGTGAAAGAGAAGAATGTATTTTATTTTCTCTTGTAAGAGACTCTTGTTCCAGTTTGTTGGTCTAAGTCAAGGACCAAGAATCCTATTTCTGAAAATAAATGTTAATTTAGAACACATACTTAGATACGTGGCCACTTTACTATGAGAATAGAGCAAAACCTATACACCATCTCATTCCATCAAAAGCATTAAATTTGGAGACATTTATTAGATAGAATCAAGTTTCAACAGCTGAAATAAAAGGGTGACTTTTAACCATACTTTATAGAAAAGAAAATATTATCAATGTTCACAGTTATAAAAATAGCTAACAGGAACAGACTGCAACCACCTATTCCATGTTTAAGAAAAGGTATTTTATGAGTGATATTTCTTTTCCGTCACAGTATTTGTCCAGAATGGCTTATAAATCCGCAGGTTTTTAGTGTTCACTTACAACATGCTTTTGCAGAGCAAGCCAGCGGTCTGTGCATTGCAGCTGAACACAACTTCAGCAAAACAAGCCACGCTGGCTGGCTGGCTGGCAGTCGTGTCCACACAGGCAGCTCCTTACAATCAATTCTAAAGCACCGTCCATTTGTCATCATTTCTGTTCAAGTACCTTCTGCACAGCTGCTCAGCTGCTCTCATCTGCTACAGGGTCACGTTCAGATATTCATTCAGATAGCTCTAATTTTAAATGCAAGCTCTTTTGTTTGCTGATTTCTTTTTCTTCCCCCCGCCTTTCTCCTCCCCCCTCCCCTCTCCCCATCACACAGAGAGACGGCTCCAGCTTTGGCTGCGAAGCTACCAACCAGTTGCGCACATTTGCGAGAGAGAAACAAGGAGACAAAAGGTGACAGCAACTCATCCCCATGGCATCGGCAGGTCTGCAGTGCTTTGCTTTTATTCTAGCTTTGCTTGGCATTTTTGGAGACATCACGGCCACTCTCCTACCTAACTGGAAGATAAACGCGGATGTTGGTTCCAATATCATAACGGCCATAACGCAGATGCAAGGGCTGTGGATGGACTGCACGTGGTACAGCACTGGGATGTTCAGCTGTACCCTGAAATACTCTGTGCTCTCTCTCCCTGTCTACATCCAGGCTGCACGGACCACCATGGTACTGTCTTGTATCCTAGCAGCTTTCGGGATTTGCATCACGACAGTTGGGATGAAATGCACCAAGTTCGGAGGGGACACCGACAGCAAAGGCCACACTTGTTTCGCGGGAGGCGTCTGCTTCATTCTTTCAGGAATCTTTGGATTAGTACCAACATCTTGGTACACAAGAGAAATAATCTCCAATTTTCTGGACACAACAATTCCGGAGAGCAGCAAACACGAACCGGGAGGAGCTGTCTATATAGGATTCATTTCAGCAGGGTTTCTGCTTACCGCAGGTGTGATCTTCTGCACTTCCTGTTTTAAAAAGCAGCAAGGACCATGGATTTACCCTGCAAAACAGCAGCACTTCCCATCCACACAGCAAGAGAGCAATGCAGGTTACAACCTGAAGGACTATGTGTAAATCTGAAGCTTTTTTTGTGCTATTTTCTAAACAGGCTTTTCTAAGCCTGCTCATTTTAAAGAACACATATTTTTCTCATGTCAAGGCTGCAATTTTTAGTAAGGCATTTTTACATTTAATGACATCAGCAAAAAGAATGAGGTAGGAAAGGTAGGAAACAAAGCTTAAGTCTGCTGCAAGAGGATTTTTTCTAATGCTTTTGCAAAACTGGTTCTTTCTGGCTTTCCAAATAAAATTTACTGGAGAAAAAGGAACCATTTTAAACCGCAGTTCTCAGTACAATTAAATTGATAGTTTGTTAGAGCAAAGATGCTTAAAATACATTGACACCTATTTAGCAAATCTGACTATCAGTAATGTATGATGTGTGGTGATGCAATTTACTTTTCATTTTTTATTTTAATTGAGATGAAAGTAAAAAAGGAAGCACTCGCTGTCCAAGAAGCTCTATTCATTGGTTTTTAAGACAAATCTGCCTTGCACTTTCAGTTCTCAAATGCCTTGCCAACTAGATTTCTTTTTTAAAAAATATATTTTGAAAAAATTTCCCTCTGCTAAACAGTATTTTATATCTGCATATCAGGCTGAAGAATTAACACTATCATTCAGATATTGTCAAAAAAAATTATTCTCCTACCCAAACTGCTACCTGCTGTGAGTTTTCACTTCTAATTGTAAAAGAAATGACTATTAGGCATTCTTCAGTTGCTACAAATCTACTACACAACAAATGCTACACAAAAATGCTAGATTTGAAGAGCAACACAGGATCAGAAGTGGCACTATGAATAAGAAGACTTCTGAAAACTTCATAAGGAAAACACACAGGAAAACACACACTAAGTAACTACATACGAGAAAAATCTCTGAGTGTTCTGGCTCACACTTTCTCAAAGCAGCTTTTACAGCTGATACACTACAGCTACCACTTACTGTGTCTTGTGCATTTCTAGCCTTCTAAGGAGAACTTAGGAATATGGTAACAGTGGACAATCCTTACAACAAAGGCAACTTAAAAATTTTTCTTATTCCCATACCACTCTTGGTTGCCAGGTTATTACCTCAAGTTCACTCGTATACTACAGAACAGCAGTAATTTTATATATACAGTTAGCATAAAAGACCTGTTGCAAAAATTAAAATACTCTATCACAGCATTTGAGAAGGTGAAACTTATATTACACCCAATAATGCCAAGTCTTTGTTCCATAACCTCTGAAAGGAACTACAGCTTACTTGTACCACTATTATTAGGGAATAATTTTGAATTCCTATCTATTAATCCAATCTATTCAGCAGTTGTTCATTAATGCAGAGATTGAAATATGGGCAGAACCCCAGATTTTCTTTGTTAGACACAATGTTGTACAGCACCATTCTGTTCCATAATCAAGAGTTTATTACATCTCCACTTTTATAGGTACTGTTGAAATATTTTTCATTCCTTAGACAAACAAAGTAAACATTCCCAAAAGCACGCCTGTCAACCCTTAGTAAGGGCTCTGGCATTAACAGTAAGCTGTGATCATTGCTAACGCGAGTTCGAACTGACATTTATTAAACAAGAACCAAATAAGTTTTAATATGAAAGCACAGATAAGAGGCAGTAATTCCACTTTGCTTTACAAGCAAAAATGACCTCTTCATCTGTTACACACAGATGTGTTACACACAGAGCTCAAACTTTTATTGCTAAAACTATATGCAGTTTACACCTGAAGTTCTTTGTGTATCTATGAAATAAAATCTGAGCATTGAGCTATTTAAATTACAATACACTGCAACAACCTTCCATGACAAGAGCAGTTCTATCTGCAATTGTAGTATCTGAAGTCATATGTTAATCTAGTGCTAAAACAAATAGGTTCAACACAGAAGATATACTGAAGGAAAAAAAGGTATATTGAAACAGGTGCCAGGCCTGAGTGACTTGTATTTTCTGCTTTTGGCATGTGGTCAGCATTTGTTTATGCTCAAAGAAATGTATTAATAAATACATTCTTGCTTTTACCTTAGTGTCTTTTTTTGAGAAGTCTTTATTCAACTGATCACCAACTGACTGCAGGATTTCTATGCTAAGACATTTACCAGGACTCTATGGGAAAGGTGCTCTGAGGCAACTAAGGTCTTTTTGGTAGAGAAAGTAGGAATATTAGTCATAGCTTCCTAAGTTTGAGATTTAGTCAGCAAAAGACTTTTGACTGCACTAGCACTACCATATCCTCAAACTTAAATCCAATATTTAAAAGAAAATAGGTGAAAATTGGAACTGAACACTATTTCACAGGCTTAATGGTGAGAGGACTTCCAGAAGCTCTTTCCAAAAACATCCTCAAAAAAAAAAATTCCTCCTTTACTCTCACTAAAAACATATATTCATTTACAATATCAGATACTTAAAATAGTTCTTGATTATTGGCCTCTTAAGAAAAAAAAAAAGGCATATTGCTAGTGCTTTTCAACGACTTTAATGGCATTCTCCTAAAGAAGCGTCACTATTCATCATTAGTACAAAATTAAGTCATGACCTTACATTACAGGTCTTGCTATGGGGATCTTCTTTAAAGTGGAGAAAAACGTTACAAAGAGAAACAAGCATTTTAATTTTTGCTTCAACCTGTACTATATGTGGATGTATCATCACAACTGAATTGCAATGGTTTCTTAAAAGAGAAAATAATCAGAAATAGTAGAATTAATTTTTGAACTACTAAAACTATGTTTAATATCATGGTATAAGTTATAAATCAAAATTCACTCACAGGAAATCCGTAAGCTTGATGTATAGTTAAGTCACAGCAGAGAGGAAAAGAAAGTACACAACAGTACTCAAACTAAAATAATAAACCTGGAGTTCACTAACCCTCATCTGAGATGACTACTACTAGATTCATCAGAAAAATAACACAGCTCAAAGTAGAAGCTATATATCTATATATGTCCATGAAGGAATGATCCTCCCCACTGTTTTAGCTAATCATTCATCTATCCTCCAAAGCATGATAAATTATGATCCACTTTGACAAAATATCTGCATATCATTACCTAAAATGCTTTAGGCTCACAAGTGCCATCAATGCTTTGGCTGAGACAGTTTTTGACACAAAATTCCAGAGATTAATGCTGTTTTAATATTTCTTTTGTTAGCTTTTGGGTAATCTGTGACTCTTTGACCACAGGCACACTGCTCTTCAATTTGATTCCGTACACTACTAACACTTCCAGTTCCTAACTCCAAAGGCTTTAAAGCGAATTACACGCATTTGACACCTCTCATTACCACCCTTTATTTATTTATTTATACACAACGTCTCACCATTCAGGGAATTTCTCCACCAGATAAATCTACAGCATTCTACTACTTGACTGAAAAGTTAATCAAAAAATCAGAGAAAGACATCGATCCTTACCTGCGGCTGTGGAACAAAGGCTTCACCTGGAATTATGAAAGTGTTTTCAACAGAGCAGAGGTGCTGAGCCATGATGGACAGTCTGCTGCGTTGCCTACCTCCTGGCTTAGCTGTGAGCCTCTATGGAAGAATCAAAACATTAGAATCAGCAAAACTGAATTGACCAAGAGGAAAATATACTAAAGCCATATTTTCAGTATAATCTAAGGTAAAGACACATTGACTAAAGAAAAAAAAAAAGGAAAAAAAAGTAACAGTTAAACCAATCTTTACACCCCATCCATTTAGAATTCTTTTCTTCCCCCCATAAAATAGTATTTCCCTTATCATATTAATATACATTTCACTGCCTTGCAGTCAAATGCAAATGAAATGCAGCAAAGTCACCTTCTGTAAAACTTTGTGGAAGTCAAAATAATTTTGTATGAACATAGAAGACTAAAGCACTTCTGACTGCTGGATTCAATTCAAACGTCTCAGTTATTGACAGTATTGGTATATTCTTTCTTTACACTGCGTCTGTATCAATTCCCTATCAAGAACAAATTGAGCTCCACAAACTTGAAAAACACCTCACAAAATTTCTGCATTATAAACTACTCTATGGCTACTACCGATATAAGGACATTGTATCCACTTTATGTAATTTAAGAATACCTAGCAATACAGAGCATTTAACAGTTCAACTCAGTAATTCGCAGAATACAACAAGAAATTTCTCATGAGGGTTATCAAAAATTCTGTATGTTAGTCTTGTCGACTAAGTAAATAAATAGTGCAACACTTTTGGCAGCTGGATTCTGTGGGAATCCAGAGATGTCCCAGTCCTTCGGCAGTTCGTCACTCTGGTTTGTTAAGACTTCTGCCCCCACCGTAGAGGCAGTTGGAGAGATCATGTGTCACAGAGGGCATCTCCACTTCAAACAGGGCTTCTTAGGACGGATCTGTCCATGTTGGAGCTTTAGCCAATATGCTGGATGGTGAACTCAGACAGCTGAGATTCCCTTTTACTCAGTGGGAAGGAACTCAGACAGCAGACAGGAGCAGCAATCTGCTGAAGTACACAAAGCAGCAGCTGTCTGTCAACATCCAGGCGTGTGGAGCAAGGACACTCCAAAATGTTTTATTATATTAAGGTAAAAGAATTAAGTAATCAAGACACACAAAGTTTTCCACACTTTCATGATCTGTCAAGAAATATGTTCTGTATGTTTTGCTAACACAAACAAGTTCTAATCATAAAAGGCCCTAAGTAAAACAATCCTCAAAAAACAGCTTGATAACACTACATTAATTAAATCAAAATGGAATTTTGAAGATTCTTGTTCTTATTTACCATTCCCTTAATCACGAAGAAATGATGAAAATGCAATTTGCGTATCTGGGAACATCTGTACCTCATGCAGCTTTAGATGGAAACTGTGCTCATGAAATGCTGCCATGAGTATTAAAACTATGCCTAAAAAAGGTATTAAACCTATCACCAAAGTTTTTATTTTATTTTTATTTTTTTTAAAAAGACTCCCCTGAAAGGCAATTTAACTATTAGCACAAAGTAAATAAAGTATTTTTAGAGAGGTTGTTTTAGAAAGAAAGTGCAATGATTTTTTTTTTTTTTTTTTTGCATACAGCAGCATTTAAAAGCACCTTAAATATTGTTTCAGAGGAAATCCATTAAAATCCAGCAGGTTTTTACTCTTTGAAAAGAGAAAAAAGAAAGCAAAAAAAGGAAAGAAAAAGCAAAAAAAAAAAAAAAAAAACCAAACCCAAGGCCAAGACTGGAAAGTCTACCAGTGCACTCAGCTATGCCCTCCCCTAACCTCCATGCAATGCAATGTTTCATTTTCCTACAATGGCAAGGAGACAGACACACGGCGAGGTATTCGAATCCTTCCACTGCCAGTTTCAACAAGCCAGTCCACTTGCATTGAAACACGCTAACACGTCTCAGACAGCCAGTTCCTCCACTTCAGCTACACACGACCTTAAAAAGATCCAGCTCTGAGCAGTAACACCTTTAGAAGAGGCTAGGAATGTACTTTCGTAAGCAATTTTTGTAGGCTTTTTTACCCCACTCTGTCTCAAGATTTTCTTTGTTCTTATAGTATAGTATAGATAGCATCTGCACTAAGCTACCCATGCTACAGTTCACCTAAAGGGACAAAATATTCCTATCTATTATTAATATTTTACCAAAGCATAAAGTAGAGCAAAGATTTGGAAACCTAATGTGGACTTTACTCAAGGTGATAACTAAACATCTCTTTCAAGCCTTCTCTTTCAATCAACATCTCTTTCAATCTTTTTACTATCAACTGCTCTCAATGACTATCTCATTGACACCACAGCACTTCGTTTATTCTTCAGCTAGCAGTATCATATTACTTGGGTTTTCTTCATGAAAACATATTAAAAAGTCCATTAGCAAGTTTGCAAAATCTGTCATAGAAATTAACCTACATGAACATACAAAACCTACATTATCAAAGGCTATGAAAAAGGACCATATGAAGGAATATTAAACACACTTTAGTACACAAGCCAGTTTCTGCCAAACTGCATTTTTTTTTAAACTTGAGTATTTATATTTAACCTGTATTAGTTAGGAAAATGTAATGGTATTTTTTCATCCACTTGTTGCTGAAAAATATGTGTTCTTCTACTTTATTAGCGCGTTTTAACCAGCAGACGGCAGTGTTAATAGAGTGGTTAAATACTGAAGCTCACATTCTTCTAACATGCCTCTAGATAGCAAAGCAGTTAGAAACACACCAGCTGTGCCAATGGAAGAGGCTACTGCCCTCAACCTCACACCTAACAGGCTATGACACCTCCTGCCAGCCTGCAGAACTTTAGCAGAACAGTTAGGTGAGCTGCTATTCACCCTGATTTACTGAAAACTAGAGAGGGAATGGATATTCATTCCTCATGCTTCTGGGCCATGGATCTCCTATTTAAATTGACTTATTTTAATGGAGCTCAGGATGTACTGCTCTCAGGTGGCAGATTTGAAGGTTTTTTTTCCTTCTCCCTCCGCCCCCCCCCCCAAAAAAAAAAATCAATGCTATTTTTACCACACAGAACTGAGGAGATCTTAACTAAGTGATCTGCCCAACACTGTGTTGCTTTCACTGCTGCAGATATCTGGTCTTAGTCCTTAATAGGTCTCAGAATGCAGTATTTGATAACATAACTGACAATTTCCATCAACGGTTTTACTCAATTTAATTGAATCAGGTGAGAACAGAGAGGTCAACAGCAATAGGTCTAAACTGACATAACTTATGCTGAACAGTTGTGTTACTAGGAAACAGAGAAAAGTGTCATCAGCAAGAAATGCAAAGAAACTTTCCATTTGTTACACCAGCTAAAACGAGCCTGACCACAAAAGAAAGTCTGTTGGTTTCACTTTTCTTATTGTTAAAATCAAGATACTCCAACTAGTTATAAAGTTAATGGTCTCCATAAGGCCTCCATATATTCTTATAAAAACATAAGATTTCTTTTGAATATAAGAAATTTTCCTCTAAAAGATACAAATCCACAGATACCTAATCTGGTACTGAACTTTTATGTAATTCATTACTTGTATTAATATTAAGATATTTAGAGACACAGATTTTTATTCTCATTCCTCCTGCTAATCATAAGACAAAACAGTCTCATGTGAAAGGCTACTTCTCTCCAAAATGTATATACCATGATGTCAAATCAATTATTGAAATGTAAACCATGCACAATGAAGAATTTTGGTCTTTACTGCGAGCTCAATGTTTAAACAAACATTAAGAGCAAGAATCAAGAAGTCCCAGAATATCAACTCAACCACAATTAATGCTGACGCATTACATGAACGTGTATCATCAATTTCCTAATGTTTTTAATTTCTCAACCTTTTAAGTACAAGGAATTTAGAGTGCATGGTATTTTACATCCCATTTGAGCTATGCTCAGAAGCACTATAATCTGCATGTCACTGGTGGCACATACAGCTGGTTACAGCTATAAAAAGTACAGAGTGCATTTACGTTCTCCATGCTATATGATGTTTTTCCACTGCTATCCCAAAACTCTGCAGCCTCAAGATTTTTGTATCCTCACTTCACATTTTTTATTATACTTTTCAATGTCATACTTTGCAATGTAGTATTATCTGTAATGGCCTGAAATCAATCTGGAAAACAGAAATGCCATGCGAGCTCAGAAATGACTAAAGCAATCTCTTTTCTTACATACTCAATGTTTGTCGCTAACGCTCTCTAGAGCCACCTGGAACCACTTCACCACTTACCTTGAACCTTGACTGCAAGGTCACCGTAATAGTGGCACAGAATGGTTTGCTAAGACCACAATGTTACAACAGACATGCCACTTGCATACATAATTACTGTTAATTCCATACTGTAAAAAGCAGTAACATTTTCCTTCTAGTGCTTTTATTTTGAAAGATTAAAATTAAAACAACATATACATTTAGGTCACATAGAGAACCAAATATTTCTGAATACTGAACTAATCACATAAAAAAAAAGAACTGGCACATCAGTTTCAGAAATTTCTTTTTTTTTTTTTTTTTTTTTTTTTACACAGAACAAAATGCAGATAAAATGACAGTAGAATAGACTTTTAAGTCTGAAAGTACTTTGGAGTAAGTCATCGTAATAGCAGCTGCTGTAAAAACTCTCTCTCACAGGGCAAAGGAAATAACTTTTTGTGTAATTCTTGAGATGATTAGAACATAACAAAAAAACTGACTGATAAAATGGTATATGAATGACAGACAGTCAAAGTTAAAGATAGAAATGTGTTGTGTTATCTATTCATGTTGAAGCAGATATACTTCAAAAAGAACATATTAAGCACCTTAGGGAAATACATCCCTACAAAAGAAAATTTTAATAATAATTTTGTTTGCTGTGAAAGGAACTGAGCCGATAATTAAATATCACCTTCATGATTTATAGCCAAAGACTGACACACAAACGGAAAACTGAACCAGCACTTTATTTCTAAAGCCAACTGAGATGGTTTTGTACTTTAAATTATAAGCAAAATATTTCATGTGAACAAAGTTGTATTTATTACGTTTAAAATTTTAGTAGAAATTAACATCTTACCTCCCCAACTTCCTTCTGAAAAGTCAACGTCATCTGTGTCCTGCCATAAAAAAAAGGTCCATCCCTATTAGAAACATTTTCAAGCCATTTGATGATCAGAGGAGTTGAAACACTGAAGGGCAAATTTCCAATGATATGTATATTTGGTGGCTCTGTTAACATTTGGTGGACAAAAAGAAAAAAAAAATCTATCAAAATTTTGAATAAGACTTTGGTATGAAACAGCCTATAAATAAGAAACGTGTATATCAACCTTGACTTAAAATATGAAAACATTTTTTACTATAGCTCATCAAAATTATATATTTCAATCTATATCTATCAAGAACACTGATCAAACTGCATTACTGTTCAAAATCATCAGCTGAACAAAAAGTGTCTAGCCTTGGTGTCTAGCCATTTCATCTATATTAGAATAAATCCACAGATTTCAGCTGAGTTATTCCAGAACAGCTGAAATATATATTTTAGGCAACAGCATTTCCATGATTTTATACTATAACATTTAGGTAAAGAATAAATACCAAAATTTATCATTCTATTCAATAGTTTTATGCCAGGTTCATTATACTGACTGTTCATAATCCCCAAATAACTAGTCCAACTGGATACAGTTCTGCCTGTGCACAAGAATCCTCTGAAAACAAAAAGTCTAATAGTAACCACAAGACTGCCTGTTAGTCAACAGAAATTATGCATATTGCTCAATGAGTGGGCATTTCATTAGTGGAGGTCCTGGTCACCAATCAGAGGTGCAATAAAATGGGACAGATATAAAACCTTGTTTCTTACATACAATAGTGGTTAATAATATGAATGATAAATTATAGCGAATTCAAGTTGGATTTCTGTCAGGCCTTACTTCGTGTGTACTTGCTAGGCTCTCTCTGATACTTCTATCATATTTGTGATTGTTCACAAGTATCAGACAGGAAAGTATCTTCCTGACAGGCACCAGCCTTTCATTTGTCTAATACAGTTACGTTTCCAAAAGGGATACAAAATCAAGTCCTAAGAAAAAACGAGGCTTGAAAAAAGCCTCTGATTATATCTGATATTTGCCAGAGATAGCCTGCTGAAGCCAAAGCAGTAAAAACCAATATTATTTCTCTTCAAGTTTTAAAGATATTTAGAGAGGTTTCTTCAGTGGAAAAAAAACATAGGTGGCCTTGGGCTTATTCCAAAAGAAGAAGAACCTGGAAAGAAGGTATACTGTTTGTCTTACGTTTATGTTTTCCAAGAGTCATTATTATTGTACAGTGAGGACACGCTAACGCAAGAACAACTGCAAAGCTCTTTCGTAATTTGGACTAAGATGAATGTGACACAAACTCTGTATTTTTGGCTTAGAAGATGATTCTCTAATTGTTCCCTTCTAGAACATAAGAGAGATTAGTTGCCTTCTCTCTTCTTAACTTCCAAATGTACCAGCAGGAGAGAGTAACATCTACACTGACAGAGTGAATTCCAGCTACATTGACGAACTTAATTTAACTCAGAAACCTTAAAAATGAAACAATAAATAAACCACAATGAAATACTAACCATCCTCCCAGTTCTTTTTTAAGTGCTTTGGAAAAGCTTTCTCCATATTATAAGTAAGAATATCTCCATGAACAATGTGCACTTTTCCCGGAGCTGCTTCAGAGAGCATCTGCAGACAATCAAGCAGAAAGAGGTGTAGTTCACATTAGGTATCCAACAGATCCATTTACAGCATCAGCAGCAGCAAGTATGAAAGCATGTCCTGTGTATTTATCTCTATAATTATCTAGTATATTAAAAAGCATGACAGCAGTTAAAACTGTGTGCATTATTAATACTTACTTTCAAAATGTGAACATTAATCATCAACAATTTAAAGGTGCAATTTTGTAAAGGATTCTATTTACAGCTATGGAATCCCTTTTTCAACCTTCAATGAGTTAAATTCTGTGTAGTAAGTACAAAAAAACAACTTAATTAAAACCTAGGTCAAGAGTGTCTGGGGCTTCTTATCATCACGCTTAACATAAATAAGAACTGCATTTAATTTGTCAGCAGAAAAACATGGTAGCGTACTGTTTGCTTGAGTCAAAGGCTGCAAAACCAAACTGAAACCTTCTCAATTTTAAAACCAATGTGTATAGCTAACATTGTTTCGGGTAAAGTAAGGACCAAGTGATTTTCCATTATGCAGATGCCCTTGCTCTTCAGAGGCACCTGAAAGGACATAAAGAACACGGAAGAAAGGGAAAATTCTATATTCAATCCATTCCCTGCTGAGTGCCTTTTGCTCCTCATAAATCGTTCCTAATAGCCTAACAGCTACTGGGGCACATGACACAGGGAGGACTTTTTTAAGCGAGACAAAATAGACAGACTCTCAGCTTATGGTTCATTTTGTGTGCATACATACACTTCAGTTTTGCAGTAAAAAGGAACCAAACTTCAGTTGGTGATCGAGATCACAGCCCAAAAAACAGTGAGTGAAAAATGCTGAACGATTTACATCAGTAATTTTATAAATATCCCCAAACAAAGTGTTAAGTAACAGACTCTAACTGTTAATCTTTGACAAATTCTGTTACTTAAATCTCAGCCCTTCTAATGAGCATGTTTTTGATAGAGCTTTTAATGGGAAACTAGAAAAAGAGGCATTACAACCCACATCATTATCACAAAAGAATCATTCTTTTATGCATCATGTTATTGGGGGAGAACTTTAACCAAATTTAATATCAACAGATGTAATATATTACTTGTTCATTTACATCCACTGTTACTGAATTGTAATATCTTTATATTTAATAACCTCACCAAGGCATATTCAATAAGTAAGTTGCTAATGAAAAATGACTAATTTAATCTAACTGAATAGTAAAGCAGATTACAGACCAAAAATTCATTACAGACTCTGAAAATTATGCTTTTATTCAGAAAATCCTGCTTTAGTAGTTGTGTTTTGGAAATCCAGAAGCTTTCTAAACGTTTTTTTAAAAAAATCTGTTAACTAAAATCACTATCATTTAACCTTAAATTCTCTCCAATCCCAAATGAGACCTTAAAATAGAAAACGATAAATACACATTTGCTAACACTTAAAAAAAGTGAAAAAAACCAAAGAAAAAAGGGCATAAACAGCATGCTGTATATGATCAACAGCTAAGCCTATGAAGGTATATTTACACGTATATTCATTTTAAGGATATAAGTAGTGTCATTAACATCTTACAGTCATGCAAAAAGATAGTAGCAGTTCTCAAGTGAGCAGGCTGTTCACTACTGATTCACTACAGAAGACACAGTGAATTAATCTGTAATGTAAGGAAAGCCCTTTGAATTGCTATGACCTGAGCCTGCAGAGCCCTATGGGAACGATCAAATCTAAACAGATCCTTGAGTCTCTTTTAGTTGCTAGATTTAGCCGGCCAACTTATACTGACTTTAATAGAAAGGAATAAAGTTTAAGAGTGTTTTTGGAAAACATAAAGTACTTATTCTGCTCTATCAGGATATTAAATCTAATTGCACTGTATTAACTGAAGATATACACATGCATGCAAAATGCTACATAGTAAAGGAATAACCATTAGGATTGGAATGAAAAAATAAGATCAAAAGACATCAAAGAACGTCAACTACTATTTCATTTGCACATCTCAACCTGCAATCTAATCAATTTAAAACCCTGTTTAATTTTTTTTTCCATATGTGCTGTAATTAATCAGTTTTTTTTCAACTAACAGGTAAAGCATTCAAACAAACAATCAGATGGATTATTATGCTCCTTCCAGTCAAAGCTAAGCAAAATATCTGAACATCAGGAAGAAACGTAGGAAATATTAACACTTCAGACAGAACTTGTAAAGCTATTTTAAAATGTTCAGATCAAAACAAGACACTCTGAATCTTTAAACATTTTTAAGTGTTCTTCTTCCATGCTGTACAGAAACTTATGCAAATTACTCTGGCTGATACCTTCAATCCTGGAATAAATCGAGCATCTTTTTCAACTAAAAGGAGTTGTGCAACATCAGCATTGAGGATAGACCTGGTAATTCCCCCTGGCCCAGGGCCCACTTCACACACATGCGCATTTGTCAATTCGCCAGCTTGTCTCACTATCTTATCTGTAAGACACAAAAAAACATACCAAGCCTAATTTTTCCAAAGGATCCAGCTCACTAAGATAAACCCATTGTTTATTGTTGAAATGCAAGTGTGCTTATCTCAGAATAGACACAAACAATGACACATCCCAGTTAAAAGATCACATACATGCTAAGCTGCACAGAATTCAGATTTGTGTCATCCATACGCTCAGCTGTTTAAAATGACTATTTTCAGTATAAAGCCTTTAATGTGCAATGTCCCTAATTACAGAATTACAGAATATTATTTTTCATCTGTAAACCAGCAACACTATTCTGCTTCTTCAGGAATATACTGGTATTCATCATTGCAAAGTCTCAGTACTTTAAAGGTATTTCACTATAGTAAACCCATTTTGAGGAAAATGAGGAAGGAAAAAGGATGCAGTGAAACACTAACAATATTACAACATGCAGAGATCAATTTTATGGAGGAAGAGCTAGAGTAAAGGTAAGAGTTGGAATCAAGACAACTGGTAATTATAGAAACTGTGGCAGCTAAAAGATCATGAGGAATATCTGCACACACATAAAAAAGTAAGGCTATAATGTTAGAACACATGAAGAGATAACAGCCAGGAAGAAAAAAATAAATAATAAAAGTAAAGTAAGGTTAAAACAAAGCAGCGAATGAAACAAATTGATAAGAAGCATAAAGGGTAATGATGACGGAAAATATGCTGCTCACACCATAAGGTTCTCAAAACCAAAGATATGTGAAGTCTTGTTTGCATGTAAGGTTAGGCTGAACACATGCAGGCATTTTCATTCCATGCTGGCAGCATGGTTATTCAGGAACGGGAACTGAGTTTTATGCTCACACCCTAAAACTTCATCAAGTTTTCGTTTTCAACTGTAGTCAAATCATCAGACACATGGAAGTGTCATAATACACTGACCAGTGCAAAGCCCAGCCACCCCCAGAACAGTTAAGAGTCCCATCACAAATTGAAGAACACTGCCAGTTTTGTCACCCATTGCTGAGACAAAGCTAAAGACAACTGAATGGACCAGAAAAATCTAGTTGGCTTAGAAAGCTACAACATTCCCAGGAATCATAAACACACAAGCTTTTGAATCACAGTATACAGAAAATTAAAATACATAGTAAGTTACAGTACTTTTTAAGATACACAAAAATTTGAAAAGAAAATCTTTCCCTGTTGAATCAAAGCCATAAATTACGACAGTGCCTGAACGGTAATAATATTACTAAGGGCTGTTGTGGCATAGGACTGCATCCAAGCGGGTCTGGAAGATCTCCAGAGACGGAGACTCCACAATCTCTCTGGGCAGCCTGTTCCAGTGCTCTGTCACCCTCACTGTCACGAATTTTTCCTTAAGTTCCTATGGAACTTTTGGTGTTTCAGTCTGTGGCTGTTTCCTCTAGTTCTGTTGGTGGCCACCACTGGAAAGAGGCCACTCCCTCCTCCCTGTGACCCCCGTGCCCAAGGAGCAGCGCCGCCATGGCGGGTAGAAGTTTACCACTGCTCAGTGCCTCTCGGTGTGAGTGTCGTGCTCACAGCACTGGAAGCTTGACAGATGTCATCACACAAATGTAACACTCTCAGCTACAATCTGAGTTCTGAAGAAAACCAGGAAACATATTTTATAGAGGCTAAAATTGCATAAAACATCTCACCTGTCAATCGCAAATCCAATAGAAAGTTCTGGAAAGCTGTTTCAGTGCTCGGAGACGGAAGAGTTTAATAATCTCTCCAATAGTTGGCAGAGGAGGCAGGCGGAAAGCAGCTGCCTTTCCAGGAACAGCCATCAGCCAAAACTACTGCCTTCCTCCTACTAAGACATTGAGAAGATGAATTCGAGTATATGCAATAGATTCCAGAACACACAACGCTAAAAACTTTAAGTTCACAAACCATGGAAGACTGACACATCATTATACACGTGCTGAGCTTTAATCATGAGTATTTTCATGGCTGTATGCAGTGCTTATGTTAAGCATGTAGTCGTTGCACTTGGGTTAATAGTTATGTTACACAGGTTTGCCGAAACAGTAGGCAGAACAAAAGCCTCTCATAACTGCTCCATCTTTCACTACTTAAAATTGGAAAACATACATATATAAAGGGCAGTCTGTGAGAATTTCAAGTGTTACATATACCCAAGAAGTACTTCATGAAAATTGCCCCCAAAACAAAAAAGAAACTTCTTAAGTTTCTGAACCACAGAAGCACCTTCTCCTCCAAGCAGAAAGATAAGCAGTCCCAGGTGCGGGCCCAGGCCTTAGCTGCTTATTTTAAGGAACTCTGTTCGTTTTGGGCATGACGACAGGACATTCCGTGGACACCTTACAGACCGTGGCACTAACGAACACCGGCCTAAAGCACGTGCACGGTGCCCTATTCTCCTCAGAGCCTCCTAAGGCAGCACCTTTCAGTTTTTTGTATCTCAGCAGGTGTCTCACGACCAGGGCAAAGCCTTGGCTGAACAGGAACCGATTTTTCACGGAAAAGGGGACACAGGCGGCTCCGCCTTCCACGGTCGGTAACGCGCGCACGTTCCCGCCACCCCGCCTACCCCGCCGCCACCGCCTCCTGCGCATGCGTCGACCCCGCGCGTGCTCCTGGTGGCCGAGGGGAGGGGCCGAGCAGGGTTGGCGCAGGCGCAGAGGCTGCCAGCGCGCTCAGAGAAAGTCGGAGCGCGGCGCCGCTTAACGGGCCGGGGCTAAGGCCCGGTAAAGACGCCAAGGCCACCGCCGCGGCGGAGGAGGCTTACGAGTAGGCGGGAGGCGATGCGGGCCTTCCTACGGCGAGGATTAGGACCTGACCCGGAAAAGGAAGCGCCTCCCGTGCTTCCCGTCTGCAAAGCGCATGCGGCTGCGCGGCGCCGTGGCGCGCATGCGGGCAGGGCACGGCGGTGCGGGCGGGGCGAGTCGGAGTGGCTTGCGCGCCTGCGCAGTCAGTCGGCCGTTGGGGGGGTGTGTGCGGCGCTGCGTGGCTCTGTGTTCTGCTGGGCCCTGGTTGCTGCATCACGTTTTTAATATACTGATTTGTTTTTATTTAATATATTCTTAATATATTTAATAAGTAACTTGACTTTTCGTACACATAGTGGTTTTATCCCCATTTTCTCTGTTTTGCCGTGCTTTCTAGCATTACTGCCAAATTAGAGATCTTGCTTCCTCTGAGCAGGAGGGCCCAAAGCAGGGTCTCCCATTGGAGCTGTTGCAGCTCCACTCAAAGAGGCATGGCCCTAAAATGGCAGTGACTGTGCTTCAGTCACAGCAGCGGGGGTCTAAAGCGTAATAAACTTGTAAAACAGGGTCTAAGAAAGGAGAGTATAAGGAAAAATTTGCTATGGCATTATGGGTTAAAGTATGATTTATTCACCTCAGGTAGTTCAATTCGGCATGTTTATATGTAGGTAGTAATGCAATCTACAAAGCCCAGGGAGTAGGCACATGGGTGTTGTTAACGTTTTCAAAAGCCATTGAGCTTAACTGCCAATTGACTTCCACTTTAAGTTATATTTATAACAGATTTTGTTGTTGCTAATTTAAATGAACCGATAGCTAGACCATTTTTTAGTTACTCTTGGTAGATATTCTGTGTTTCTATGCAGAACCTAGCTTTCCTAATTTCTTTTTAAGATAGGAATGATGAGTATATCTGAAACACAGATTTCATCCTATTGGAGCCATACGGTGCCCATATTTTGCTTTTACAGCTGGTTTCTGATGCTTACGTTTTGAAGTAACATTTAACAATAGTGTTCCTATGAATGACTGCCCTATGTACATTCCAGTATAGTCTCTGTTACAAAATGTACTGACTGTGCCTACATATACATATGTGTGTCTGTGTGTATATCTACATCTCCGTGCACACTGTGTTTATATTCCTTCAACATTCTCCAGTTTTGGTCATCATAGAATTCACTGATGGCATGAGAAACCATTTTGGCAGAGTGCATATGCAGTATGTTCTGTCACAGTGGATTATGGAGGTGCCCTTCTGCACAATACTGTAGAATAATTGTTGGGTTTTAAGATCTCTTTTTTTCCATTTTCATCATTCTTTGCTTGATGATGATTTTGACAGTGTAAATGGATGTTAAGAAGGTCTTTGCAGGAAGCTAAGTAATTACTAAAAAGACACAGTCAAGAATTTTCTTACGTAGCAATTAGAAAATGATTGCCATTAAAGGATTTCCAAAAAGTAATTTCCTATCCAGGATAAATAATGTGAAATAATTCCGAATAACTTTGTGTACCAGACAAAGCTTATACTATCAATAACATATCCCTTTTTAAAGCATAACATCGGGTCCTTTAGTGCAGTCCTGCAATAAATTTAGTGGAAGAAGTCGACAACACAGAGTCTCATAATTATATCTTTATAATATCAGTTCAGTTCTGTTCTAAGATCAATCAGAGTTTGTCATAGTTTAAACCAATGCATAGAAGGTCAGTAATATACGTGAGCATTTGTGGAGTCAAAATAAATGATAATATCATCCTGAGGGGTCACATTTAAAGAAGAGTGGAAGTGGATCTAATCGAACAGTCATTAAAAAAACAAAATTTGTTTTCTAATTAATGCCTATATGATGAGTTGGCCCAGTGTTTAATGTTTAAATGCATTGGAATAGCATGTCATGGTCTTCATCCTACATAGCTGAAATACTGCAATATTGAGTGTGTGAGTTAAAAAAGGATTTGTTTCAATATATATAAATATATTGTCATTAAAATTGAAAAATAAAATGCAAGCTCCACCTGTTGGTGAAAATGTAGGATTTCTAATGATATTTGTCACTTCAAATCCAAGAGGGGCTTAACAGGAAAAAATTACGGTGTTTTCGTTTGTTTGTTTTTTACTTAGTATCTCTGGAAGAGGAGCAAGTGTAAAACTGGCATCAGATGAATCGAGTTTATGACCAAATGAGGCATCCAGTCACGTTTTTAACTCTAAAGAGTTAAAGCCACTCAGAAGGTGCCAGCTTAATACTTCTTTTCAGTACATGGAAAATGCTTTATCAGACCATTGTTTTAACAATACATTTCATACCTAACAGACAACTAGGCAGGTATTTTCCGACTCATAACCTGAGAAGTCTGCTGAGTTTTTGTATGCAAAAATTGTTCCATGTATCTTTTGTAGATGTATCTTTTGAAGTTTCTGGGTATGTAATATGGCCATAACTGTTAGTGTAATAATAGTAAGATATAATAGCGGTATACTTGAATAATTTAAATAAATACTTTTAAGAAAGAATTTGTTCTCCCAGGTTCACTGTCAGAGGAAAAACCTGAAGCGTCACTGGTGTGGATGAGGCAGTAGCCCGTGGTGTGGGAAGATTGGGTTTCCCAGCTGTTCTGCTGTGTGGAAAGACACTCCTTGGAAGACTTGCTGTCTGACTCTGTGCATTCACTGCCTTATAACTGTCTTATTCACATGGAATGTAAAGGCTTTAGTGAAAGGACTGCCTCTGTTCATTATTTTTGTAACAAGAAAAGGTTGCGAGTGGTGGAAGACAGTCCTTAAATGATCAGAAAGCAGCTAGAATATGGAGAGTAATACCATAAAAAACAATAATAAAACTACAACGATCCCTCAAATAAGACTTTAGTTCAACTACATTTTGACACTGGAGCTCAGCCCAAGAATCCATTAAAGAAAATTTTTTATTTATTTTCTCCAGAGCGAGAACTGTGGACAAATAACCAAAAAATACAGAATTTTGGAATGATGGTAAAATATGTTATTTTGGGGAGAGTGCAAATTCACCACCTGAGTCGTTTCATCTTTGAAGAAAAATTGTGTCATAACAATACAGATATAACTTACTATTTTTGAAACTGATGAGAACTTTAGCTCTTTTCTCCACAGATAAGATATCAAGGAAATACAAATACAAACTGGACACCTGAAAAAAAAATCAGATCGAGGTCCTAGCAGTAAAAAAACATTCCATATGGGATCACATGGAATTCCTTTTTTTTTTTTTTTTTTTTTAAAGCAGCTCTAGTGGAGGTTTACTTGCCTACAGTGCAGGATTGAAACAAAACTTGCAGCCATAATTATGAAAAAAAAAAAAAAAACCGTTCCAGTGAAAAAGTTTTCACAGTAACTGTGGAATTTCACTGCCATTTACAATTTTTATTTTTACAGCTTTCTGAGCTCATTAATAGATATTATTTGCTGATTCTGTGTTCTGGCTGTTGCATCTTAAAAAGTGTACCCACCCCTCAAAGTACAATATCTGTCACCTAAAATGATTGTGGTGTTTAGAGTTATTTTTGCTAATTGCTCCTGCTCTAGAAAATGGGCTTTACAGGATACTCTGGAAATGCCATCAGAATTCTCAGAAAGATTTATTTGGCAATTATGTTACATGAACTTGAGGTATGCAAGATGAGAATTTATAAATAGCCAAATGATACAGGGAGTGGTATGAAAATGTAGAGCTTAAAAGACATTAGGTAATGAAAATCTTTCATTTTCCACCCCACTGGAAGTGTTTTCATAGCACAAGGCCTCTATTCTTCAGCTTGTTCTTGGAGACACTGTTTTCTATTGTTTCTCAACACGTTTATTATTTCTGTTGCACTACTCATAAGGATCCTAAACAGATTTTTGGATTCCATTGTGCCAGGCACTGTACAAACAACACAATGATTCCTCTCCCTCAGAAAATTCTCAGAGTAGGAACTAAGTAAATTATGGAAGATAAATTAACAAATGGAAAAAAGCTGAGGTGAGGTAACTGAAGGGACAGGTACATTTGCATTAAGAGAGAAATTTTAGAAGCCACAGTTTCTAATACTGCCATGAAATGTCTTCAGTATTAATTTTACAGTTTCTTGCTCTTTGATGGTGGAGATATTTTTTTTAAATAAAGATAGTTCAATCAACAATTACATAAAATATAAAAGAGAATTAAAAAAGAGAATTAATACATCCATTTATTCAGCTAAAGCAGAAAAGTCCAGTCACAGGGGAAGTCTTCCTATTTTTGTTAGTGCGCCACAGTGGATTCGTCAGGCTACAGTATGATAAAGAACTGCATTTTCTCTGTTACCACTTCAGTAATGCAATGTAGTAAAAATTAAACACTCAAGGAACAAAGGCTTCCTGTTCGTAGGAAAACTGGCAGAAAATTCTCTTTGGACTTCTGAGTTCTTTCCTAACCTAACAGGAAATACAAAAATCCATGACTTCCAGGATTTCAACAGCATTAAGTCTAAAAATCATTATATTTACTTTAAAACATTAAAATTTCTTTTAATGCTTGATTCTTCCAATATACCTTTTGATTTACTGAGGTCACATTATCCAGCTTTTAGCCATAGTCATCCAGGCTAGAAACCTTCAATTGACAGGTTTGACTTCCAGTTGATACTATTCTATGTTTCAAGGCACTTACTTAGGAAGAATTCATGCAAAACTTGTGGTAAAGTGTTAAGAATGCGAATAGTCTAGAATAGAATAGTCTATACCAAGACTATTTTCACGTACTTTAATTGGTGGTTCTCTGCAGAACTGTTCTTTTAGGACCAGAAATAAGGTCTGAAGACATAAAGATGCAGCTCTGGGAGCTGAAGGTTTGGAGGCCAGCTTAGGTTCCATTATCAGCCATTTGTCATTTGGAGTTTTGCATGATTTTGAAACATCAGTGTTTTAGTGAGTTTGGTCATGTTCAGGCTTCCAAATACTGAGTCTCTACGTTGGAGAATTCTCACATGACACTAAGTTGTTTGCATCTTAAATGGGAGCAGTCAGAGCATTTTCAAAATGGAAGTTATTTTTGTGTTAAGTTAAAGCAGTAAAGGTAGAGAGCAGAAGTACCATCACAAAATCTTGTTTAAATACAGCTCTGAGTATAGCCACAGTATGCAATCATGTATGCTGTCTGGGTAACAATCATCTCATTTATTGTCTGTTAAAGCGCTGCCTTGTACTGGGAGAAACACAGAGCCTGTATGTTCCGCACAAGGAGGGGATCAAAAAATGAGCTGTGTCCTTGGGATTTTCTTCACTGTTGCAGCCTATTGTTTTGAGTGTTCTGCAGGGCAGTTTAGATGAAAAATATTATAATCTGTATTTGTTTTACAAGTACAGAGGTGGGAGAGGATTCGGCGAGTTTGAGCATGGAAGGATTTTTATCTTCAAAATTTAAAATGCAGAAGGGAGAAACTTCAGGGTTTACGTATTTGGAGCGAGCTCTGTGGCCGCTGGGTGCCACCCTTGTTCCATGTGAGTGCCACAGCCTGCTGCTGAACAGAAAGTTTACGGACTCCGCTGTACGCCGTTACATCGAGTCAGGCTGCCAGAATATGAATGCCATGTCTAGAAATAAAAAGCAGAAGGTCAATGATAGAAGCTTACAGTAAACAAGAAAAGAAGATTTAGCAAGCAAAATCCAAACTGCAAAACCTGGGGATTCAGATTTACTTAATGTACCACATAAAAGGGTAGGTTGTTAATCACAGTTGCTCTGCTCCTTGGAAGCTCCTAAGTAGGTTAGGTCAGAATTTACATTTTGTTCAGAAAAGAGTAAGGAAACTGTTTCAAAATCTGTTTTAAAAAAAAAAGACTTTCATTATATTTTGAGATTTTAAGTCTGCTTTTTCGTCTTTTGGAGATGGTACAGTAAAACATAGTATTATCAGCAGGGTATTCTAGATACCCCAACATTATGAGCGTGCGTTACTGAGGTGGCAAACAGCCACTGTTGTAATGCTGAGCACTGGAGAGCTGAACTAACTGCTGTCATTTCATCCACTCTTTCATTGTTTCAGTTGCTCTCATGGTCAGCAGGATGAGGTTTCTCAAACTGTATTGTTTTTTAGTTTTACCTGCCTTAAATTGTGGCAATTCTGTTAAAGTCACTGGAACTATTCTGATTTACACCATATGGGAATACATTTTAATTCTTTTAAGCCTTGATGATTGAGTTTGATTTGAAACCAAAATACGCTAACATCTGTGAAAATACAATAGTGATCTGCTCATTTCAAAATATATTCTGTCATACTGTGATCTGAAAACTAAGATTGATGGGAGATGAACTGATTTCTTTCTGGTTCTTCACCTGCGAAACTCCTGTTTGAAGTTAATTTGGAGCTATAGCTCTGCTCAGACTGCTAATGAATGAATCTGATTAGCCTCATGTATTAGGCAGACGCTATTCACCATTGTACTCAAAGCTTTTTTCATTTATTGTAGTTAAACTTAGAGTCCTCCAGCAAAACTCTAGCATGTCAAAATTTGTACTCACACAACAGAAGACATGGATGACCTCTGTCCAGAAAGCCGTAAAAGAAGGGGAAAAATAGATAGTGACAGATGAAGAGAATAAAATGTACCAAGTTAGCCTTGGTCAATGTGACAAGCTGTGGTCTCAGCAAGGTACCAGCCTAAATTCTTTCCTGTAGCATCACAGGAGAAGCATCCAAAGGACACAATAAGGCAACTTTGTAGGTGTCTACAGGGAGGGCAAGGGGAAAAAAAACATGACAGTGCTTGTTTGAAAGATGTGCTATTCACATCTCACATGAATGAACTGACATTCCGGCAGCGAATATTTATGTCAGGAAACAGACTCAGAAAGGGTTTTAAAGAGAAGAGTGAATGTGAAGGCGTGTGGCGTATGTTGCAATATAAAAGGGAAAGTAGTAGAAGATGTAAAAAGGGATCTGGCCAAAGCGACAGGTGGGTATGCGATGAAGGATGTGTGATTTTGACTGGATATGACAAGTGGGGCAAGGATGCATTTATGAAGGTCAGAGAGAAGGCAGTTTTAGTATGCAAAGCATGAAATGCTGAGGAGCCTGGATGAGAATTTTAACTATGTGAAAAAGTGTATTAGAGATGTTGTGCAGAAGGATATGCAAGACGGTGACTGTGAACAAAGTGTGATTAGAGGTTCAAGCTCATGGCGATACTCTGATTATATGAATAAATGGGAGCAGAGTGATACTGTGGTTGACAGTGGTCAGGCAAGATATTAATACGGTTGTTCAGGAAGAATATTTTAAGGTGTACCATCCCAGACCTCATTCAAGGTAATAGGTACATTGTAAAATTGGAAACCATAGTTCTTCTTGCCCCTCGGCATGCACTAAGAGTGAAGTGCTGCTCAGGATCAGTAGGCACATGGGAAAGACTCTATAATTGTTAGCAGAAGAATTTAGAAAAGCATTTGAAATATAAGAGGAGTTTTTTTTTGTAGCTGAACCTGTATATGAAAAGGTTACATTATGTGTACCTGGCTGTGATCTAGAAGGACTAATGAGCGTTAGAGAAGGAGGTCTAAGCAAGACTGTTTTATTGCTCTGAGTAGCTTGGAAATTTTGTTTCCATGTTAAATAAAATGGGCTTGAAGTCAGGAATTAAAATCAGCAGGAATCTAAAGGGTGGCTTCACTTGCATAGACAGCTCAGTGACTTGCACGGCCACAGTAGTGACCAGGAGATAATAAGAAGACTGAGACTAGGCCATCAGAGGAGTCTAAGGTGAAGTAGCTTATATTTGATGTGAGAGACAACGAGGGAAAATAGTGGTTTAATTTGATTAAAGCAACATTAATTAGACTGCACAGGATTTAAATACCTTATTAGATGATATGTAATGTGATATGATATCAGATTATATGTGATACTGTTGGAGGAAAAGTCCTAACAGACTTGAGGAGATATTTATGTGAGGAGTCAATTCACAGGGTGATACTGATCAACATATATGTCCAAATAGCCATAGTACCGGCCACAGTCTGGGCTGTGAGTCTGAAAAAAGTATTTGGTCCATTTACGGACTTCACATATTCCAAAACATCACTAAAAGTTCTGCTGTCGCATTAGTATTTCCTCTTGTGTGATACCACGGTCATGTCTGGTGTAGTCCAATAGTCAGAATAAGAATTGTCACTAGGCCTCCAGTTTCTTTACTGGTTCCTACAGCTGCTGTCCTACCAGCCATTGTGCCAGAACCATTTTGCTCATGGATCTTAATACCTAGGTGTGCCCTCCGGTAAGACTGATCTTATTATCTCCTAACTAAGACATGTGATTGGCAAAGTCATGTTGGTTTGAGTCTTAGAAGATATTTTGTTTGCATATATGACAAACTCTAAGGCAGTCAAAACATGAAATAGAAGAAACTTAATGCTCCTTCAGGATGACCTGGGCAGGCTTTCCAGCTATTCCTAGTTGAGAAGAAAACCATTCCTCACCACCAACAAATGACATGTCCTGTTACACATCCTCTGACTCTCTTTCCTTAAGGCATTTGGCTGATTCTCAGTTCCTGTATACTGTTTGCCAACACAGTGAGCCCAAAAGGCCTCATACCTTTGACACAGATTAGTATTTTCAGTAATACCTATGTCACATACATAGATGCCTGCATTCTACTGAAAGTTGATATGATTTAGTCCCCTAACTCAATTCCTTTTGAAATGTTACTTTCTTAATGCTACGTATTTGATGAGAAATCCAGTTGTAAATATAATTTTGATCTAGTTGATAAGCTTGACAAATACATGTTATGATTTTAAGCAGCTGTAGCATCTTTCAGAGACATTAGCAGATGTGGTTTTATAGCCATATACATCAGATCATTGTCTCCCAGCCTAAACACACATTGAAATCTCATTCTTGTCTCCCTCAGAAAGAAAAGCATACAAACAAGAGCAGACAGGAATGCAAATAGGCTGGAAGGACATGAAAGCTCAGTCATAGTATCATGAGTTAAAGTCATTTTGCGAAATCAGAATGTAACTTGCGAATACTCTAGATACTTACCTTTCGTAAGATTAATCTGCCCTATTTGTAATTTCTCAGGTAAAAGAATCCGCTCAATCTGCTCTTCATTTTTATTTTCATATCGTTCCAGATATCTATATGCAGAAATTATTCTGGTTTAAAAAATACTTAGTTCATGCTGTCTTCCCCAGATTCGCTTGTGTTTTACTTCTTATTGAAGCAGCTATCTGAGATTGAACCGACAAAGGTACCTTTTCTAGAGCTTCCAGACTCTAGAAACTGTAACTCTATAGACATAATTAAAGATTTTTTTTTCAGAAATTGTTTTGCAATATAAAGGCTTCCTGTATTTAAATATCTTCAGTGATCTTTGTTTTTTTTTTTAGGAGGTTTTCATTTTTATTGTTCATCTCCTTCCTTCCCATAAAAGGATTTAATCATGGGCTCAATCCTTTCAAAGTGACTGGGTGGAATTTTAAGTGGCAGCATACTACAGAAGTAATTCAGCTGTGGAGCCACTGTCATTCTGATGGTTTGGGTTCGACCCTACATGGGAGCATTAATTAGTTTCAGTTCATGAAGCAAGCTATCAGAGACTGGATTTCTAGATTGGTATTGTCTCTTAGAGTAGTTGCCATTCCTGTATTTAACAGTATGTGCAAGTGCTTCATGCTGTTGGCAGCTAGTAGAGTTGAACTTACATGTAAGGTATGAAGTAATTCTGCCCCCTCCTCCCACCAACCTGCTCAAATTTATTTTATAGAGAGGGAATTCCGAAAATGCATAGATCCATTTTCTCAGATGAGCCTGGGATTTTGTACATTAGTTAACACCAGTCAAGAGAAAAAGAAAAAAAAATCAGCATAATAAAATACTTTCTTTTCTATTCCTGTCGTCACAACTGCAGACACTTCTAAATGTTTTCTGAGTATTTCTGCGAGGTTTGAAATGTGCTAAATCCCTCTTCCCCCAGCATTAATTTAATAGAAAATATTAGCGAATGGAGTGAGGAGGATTGAATTTACTCTTGTAAATAGTATTATTACAGACACAGATTTAATGTACCTTTAAGGGGGCAGTAATCAAATACCATTAGCTTGGATTACTATGGAGCCAATAACAGAGGTGATAAGGAGTCAGAATGAAGACTTTCTATCTGATTCTGTTAGAATTTATTATAAACCACTAAAGACAGACATAAGACAAAAGAAATGAATAGGTCCACCTTTGCAATCTTAGAAAATTCTGTAAGTGAAGTGAGGTGGCAAAAATCAGAAAGGAAGTAAATGCAGTGCAGCCTCAAACAATCATAAAGGCGTAAGTGCATCCCAGGAAGCTGAAGCAGAACATTATTTATTTACTTAAGCTCTATTCTCTGTTATTGTAGGTCCTTATATAAAATATTTAAAGAGGAGTTTTAATACACTGAAAATTTTTTGATCTATCCTACATGAAAATGAAATCTTGGGCTTTCTGAGAGCCCATTGCTGTGTCATGTTGTGTTTAGCTGTATCCTGTTACTGTGCAAGGCAACAAGCATTTCCCTATGCTCTTTGCTCAAAGTAGGTTCAGGCTGGAGTCTAGCATAAGAATCTGTACTCATATATTTGGATAATACTGCATAGTATAAAACCCCAAATCTTGTTTCTTTTCTGATAATATTATTTTTTTCCATTTTGTTTTAAACCACACATTACTTTATTGTCTGTCAGAGGATCTAATTCTCATGGAAACACTTTATCATACATGTAATTGTAAAAGCAAACAGGCATATATCGTGTGTGTCCTGGGAGTGAAAATATTTGCTATTCAATTCTTGCTGCCTAATAACAATTCTAACCATTGCTATTTATTAGTAAGAAAATAATTTAATTATGTTCTATGTTCATTCAGCTTACAGGTATTTTTAAGGGCCATGTCACATAAAGGTAATGCATTTATTGGAGAGGAAGATAGCTCTAGATGTTCATGAAATAATCTTGGTTCTGAAAGACTGTTCTTGTTCTGCCATTCCTTTGAGACCCCGAGGTGAACCACTTAGTATTTCAGCATCTCAGTTGCCAAACTAAAGCTGGAGGTGATAAATTTTCCATGTGACAACAATATTACGAGAAAGCATGCATTCATAGCACTTAAATCTCAGAGAGACCATAGCATCTTTATAACCTTGATGCTTAAGTATCAGTAGCTAATAATTTGCACCCAGTTAACCTTATATTGCACCAATAACTTCCAATTAACTGATCCTAGGTTGTATGTGGCCAGCATGGATCTTCCAGAATAGCACCCAGGCTTGACTGGATGATAGCAACAGATAGAGATTTTACTAGTACCGACAGTAGTGGCTTTCCAGTAACTAATCACCTTCTCCATTAAAAGTGAGTGCCTTATTTCCTATTTGAAATTGTTATGTTTTAATATGCTAGATTAAAGAGCCTTGTAGTGCCTGGATTCTCTCCACATGAAGGTACTTGTACATTTGTGCAGAGTAATCTCTTAATCTAATTTTTGATACGTGAAGCTGAAGGAGCCCTTTAATTGCCAAGTATTTTCTGTAGTTGTAGAATATGTTTGTGGATTTTCTTTACCCTATTTTTCCAATATCCTTAAATGTACAACAGAACAACCTGCAATATAGCAATATCATAGAATCACAGAATCATAGAATCCTTAAGGTTGGAAGGGATCTTCCTTCTAGAGATCATCTAGTCCAACCCCCCTGCACACACAGGGTCACCTAGAGCACATGGCACAGGACTGCGTCCAAGCGGGTTTTGAAGATCTCCAGAGAAGGAGACTCCACAACATCTCTGGGCAGCCTGTTCCAGTGCTCTGTCACCCTCACTGTTAAAAAAAAAAAAAAAAATCCTTAAGTTCATGTGGAACTTTTGGTGCTTCAGTTTGTGGCCATTACCTCTAGTTCTGTCGGTGGCCACCAGTGAAAAGAGGCCAGCACCATCCTCCTCACTGCCTCCCTTGAGGTACTTACAGACACTGATTAGATCCCCTCTCAGCCTTCTCTTCTCCAGGCTGAACAGGCCCAGCTTTCTGAGTCTTTATTAGTCCCATCTGCCCCTTTTACGAAGAGCAATCACCTCTCTGGGTGCCTTCTTTCTCTGAGTGCTTGTGATGGGATATTTTTCCAGGAAAAAAAATCAAAAATCTTTTCCAGAGTAATTAATTTCTACTGTGCAGCATATGGCATGCCTTCCATGTTCTGAGCTGTGTAACCTCGTAGTTGGGTATGTTCAAACAGTTTTGTTTGAGAGCCTGCTCTGTGGCATTTCCCACTCACTAAAGATTTTGAGGTAGTGAGGCCGTTTGGGTAATATGGGCTATATAAAAATTAAGATTAAGTTTATATTTTTTATATCTTGGGTGAATTTCAAAAGTTGGTGGAAAAAATAAACAATATTTGCTGAGAAGGTGTGGGTAAAAAAGGAAACTAGTAAACAAATGGAAATGCAGCATAGTTGCATAAGCCTTGTTTCTTTAGGGAACCAGATTACAACTTTTATGACCAATAGCAAATCTAAGAATTGAGATTGGTTTTACCTGACTTCCCAGGAAACAGGGCATCCATTTTTTTACACTTATCTAAAGATGGTATTTATTCAGAGAAACAAACCAGGAGATTCCCAGTTTTTTCACTAATGCAGGCTTCTCACATAGCAAGCACTCCCGGTAGACGGAAGCTCTTAGATATGGACTGAGTCTTGAGAATGTATAGCCCCTTGAAACAAAGAAATGATGTTATATGCCTTAAGTTAAGCATAAACCCAAATGCTCTGCTGAACTGGAGCATAGTGTAATAACGTTAATCTCTGTATAATTGCATTCTTCCCCAAAGAGATGTCTTCCTGCTTATTCTTGGACTTCATTATTTATGGCTATTCATATATATAGCTGTAACAGGAACAACATGTAGTAAAGCCCTGGCTATTTCATTATAAAAAAAAGTCAGATAATTTGGAGTGTATTCATTTTTTTTTCTTTAAAATTCAGCATTTGATATCTTCAATATATCATTCTGCAATGACATTGAATAACTACACTAAATTCTACTGACCTGTTTTTGGCAAAACTCCAGTTAATTTCACTGACTGGACTCCTATGGTCTGGTTCTGCAGAACGTTCAGCAGCTGTAGTTTCTTCTGGTTTCAGGAGAAGCACTTTCAGCTCACCACCTCCCAACTCCAGGCCATTTCAAAATGTTTTAGGCTTCTTTGTATGTATAATGCTATAGAAGAATGATATACTTGCTATAATATCATAGGATGTCTGGCATTTCTGATTAAGCTTGAAGTCTCTTATACTCTATATATGTCATCTTTGTAATGACAACCACAGTTTCCATTAAATAATAAGATAATTGAGTTACAGTTCTACCAGAGAAATTACACTGAGGACCGCAGATGTTGCTCAAGGTGCAGTATCATCAAATCTAGCTGTTCTCCACATGGTTTATATTTAAAAGAACTTCTTGTTGAGCAGTATCACAGCACACATTTGTTTGTTTCTTCCTCAAGTTTTTGATATTACATTCAGAGTTGTCCAAATGCACATCTTAACTGTCTTCTTCTTGTCTGCATGGTAAGAATATTTTAAAAAAGTTATTTTAAATGTCTAAGTGTGCAGTGATATGCATAGCTCTCTGAATAGCCTGAGCAACACACAAACTAAGAAAATTGCATGGATTTTTTTTAACATTCATGTGAAAGTCATGGCATTGCTCAGTCTAAACATTTCTACCTAAATGCAACATAACTGTATAGTAAGGTATAATTAATGTGTTCTGTGTTGCAAGTTGATAGGTGCCTATGACCTTTTTTAATTCATTTTTTTTTCTTTCGGTTTTTTAACCTTGATCAAATCCTGAAAACACATGAATGAAAGTACTTCTTCCAGTAAGAGGGAACTGTGGATGTCACCTTGTCTCAGCTCAAAACCAGATAGGTTTCCACAAATTTCCTGTGTACATCCAAGCTAGAACTAGTGTATGTTAATTTTAGTGCTTTTTCATTTGGGCTCAAGAAGTTCCACATATATCAGTTTTGTCTGTAATGATCTCTGTATGGGTTTCTGCTTTCTTGGATAGCAACAAGAGGAAAAATGCTACTTTTGTGCAGAGAACCAATGTCCCAAGTAAAGACACAGGCCATCGTGTTGGCGGTAGGTTCAGTGCAGCAGTGCTGGGGCATGTTCAGATGTAGGCTAAAGACTGGGAATTATGCAGCCAGCAGAAGGGATATATCAGATATAATTACAGTCACTTATTTTATTTTTGGCTTATTTTCATACTTGAACAGAATAAAATGTTCAGATTTGAGTTTCCATCATTTGCATTCCTCCCTGCCTCCCCCCCGCCAAAAAAACCCGACCAAAACCCCCACATTTTTACTTAAGAATAGCTGTTAGACCACTGAAAACAATCTTACCTTAAGGGAAGCATGATTGCAAATTATATTTCATATTTCATATTCAGAATTACTGTACCAGAGAAAAACACTCTCTAGAAGAATTTCTACAAGAATTAAGAGAGTCCAGTAGTTTAATAGTTGAATAATATAGATCAGCCTTCAGGACCCAACCTTGAGCCTGACATCAGCCTTCTATGCCCGAGCTTCAAAGGGAACCATATTTAGTCCTCTAGGATAGTAAAAAGGTTGTTTGAAGTTAGTAAAGCACATGTGTAAGTATTGGCAGGCTCAGGGCTTTTATCCTCAATGAATACAAATGTCTTACCATGTTAGAAGTCATTATTGTTTAGAAATAATAATTGTGAATATTTGAAGCTGCTGGCCTTTGAAATATGCTAATTTGAGTGTTCATTATACTGAACAACTTCTGTTTGTTCCTATGAATTCCAAAAGGAAATTATTATATTTTTAAAGAGTTTAAGTCTTGTAGACCTACCTTCTAATGTGACAAAAAATGTTTCCATGTCAGCTCACATATTTGTTAATATATATTAAAACCACTGTGCAAACGAGATATTCGTTATTGCAAATTATGAACTCATGAAGGTCAAGAAGACTGAAGTTAAATAGATTTATTTGGCCACTGTTTTAAAATGCAAATCATCAGCCCACATGTTTCAACATGTTAAGAAACGTGTGAGTGGACATTTTTGGAAAATGTTTCTTCCTGAGGCAGCATCTTTAATGAAATTAACCTTATTTTATTCCACAGACACAGAAATTAACTCAGACAACTAAATAATAACAGAAAGGAATTGTTGGTACAGAATAGATACTTTCACTGATGGGAAAAAGCCTCAGCTCAGCCTGTTTTCAGTACTAAGTAGGCTTAGGCCATCTGGTCCTTGGTGGAATGACCCCCTACCATGTAATTTTTTGGTATGTCCTGAAGAGGGTGAATTCACACTTGGTATATGATTAGCTGAGAAGTCTTAAGAGAGGGGATGAAAGTGTAGGGACAATTTGTTTCTGCTGCATACAGAAATGCATTTACTAGTCCATCTCCTACTGTGCTGCTTTGACCAGAAGGGCTTTACATTCCTCATTACTCTACTGACTGTGCATTTTTCATTTAAACTTTCAGTATTTACAGGATAGCCTGAGTGGAAGCCCTGTCACATTTTTCTTCTTCTTTTCTCTGTCCATCAAGAAATTCAAGTGATATTCCCTGAAAAATAATTACTGAAATTGTTGACCAGTTAAGATTATAAATCTACCATGTCACTTAGATTATTACTTTTCCAGAGCAGCTGAGCTGCCTTTAAGGCAGTTCCTGGAAAAATTTTTGCTAACTGGAAGTACACAAATATTTGGAAGGTTTTGCACTTTTTTCAGGCAATAGGGTTTGCTATTAACGATATAGAATATTCTACATATTCTAAAATATCTATCTATAAATATCTATCTAAAAGCAAGAAAGAAGCAGAAGATTCCTTATAATGATAATAATATGATACAAGCATAATATCATGGAAGTTAAGTTAAAAGTGCAGTTTCTGTTTGATCTTTCAGTATAAGCTAAAGAGAAAACTTAAATAATTTCCACTACATGCATAACTGGAGGAAGAAGAAGAGGAGGGAAACTCAAAACATATAATTTTATATATTTTAATTTAATAGTGAATAAACTTAAATCAAGGAATCACAAAATCACAGAATTGTTAAGTTTGGAAGGGACCCCTAGAGATCATCTAGTCCAACTCCCCTGCTCCAGCAGGGACACCTAGAGCACGTGGCACAGGGTGGCATCCAGGTGGGTTTGGAAGATCTGCAGAGAAGGAGACTCCACAACCTCTCTGGGCAGCCTGTTCCAGGGCTCTGTCACCCTCACAGGAAAGAAATTCTTCCTCACATGGAGATTAAACTTCCTATGTTTAAACTTACATCCGTTACCCCTCGTCCTGTCACCAGCCACCACGGAGAAGAGCCTGGCCCCAGCCTCCCTACATTTCACCCCCAGGTACTTGATCAAATCTCTCAGTCTTCTCTTCTCCAGGCTAAACGGGCCCAGCTTGGTTAGTCTTTCCTCATATGATAGATGCACCAGTCCTTTAATCATCTTCGTGGCTCTACGCTGGACCCTCTCGAGAAGCTCAATGTCCTTCTTGTACTGGGGAGCCCAGAACTGCACACAAATTATCAGAGTACACCTTCAGTTATTGTAATAACTCTATTTTTATTGTAAGAACCAAAGTAATTAACCTATATATTTACATGCTTGTCTGTGGTTACATTTCTGTCACAGGATGTGATGAGTCTATGCTGGTATGACTATATTTTATTTACTAATAGTTTCCTACACAGTGCTGAGCACTTCCTGCTAAAGAAGCTGAACAGACAAATCCGTGAAGATACCTTTCATTTTCCTGACAGTGAATGATGTTTCTATATACAAACATAATAATAGAGTCATTACATATGCACTCACATTATCATAGCTGCTCTGTGCTCACTATTATTCAAAACAAGGCAGGAAGCCAAATCTTCCTAGTTTCCATTTTGATTTAAATTATATTTGTAATAAAGGGATTTTCATTCAACCTAAATGCAGTTTCATCCTAGTCCAACAAACCTCCCCACTTCTTTTTTATTATTATTATTTTTCTTTTATTCTAGGTCATTCAGTCCTGATACAAGTGAAATTCTCCACTGGTGGTGATAACAGCAGTGCTACTCAATGAACTATAACAAGAGCTCTAAATGCATCTCCTGTAGCATACCACAGTGATTTGCAAAAGTGGGAATAAATCAAAGCAGTGAAGAGATGCCATGTTGAGCCAGAAGCTAAATGTTACATCTTGTTGCATGAGGCTAGGGGGAGAACAGATTCTGCTTTTCTGGCAGCACAATATCTTTGTGCTTGTTACCTCCGATCCAACCCCATTAAAACAATCATTCAGAATCTGCAGGAAATTGTCACCTCTTTCTTTCATGCAATGGCAGCTGGTATTGGTGCCTACATGCATTTCTCATTTCCTCCAAGATTTTCAACACACATAAAAAAAGAAGCTTAATTTATATTAAAAAATGTGTCAGCTTACCCTGAGGCTCAGCACGGGCACCAGGGAAAAAAATAAAAGATAAATGCCTCTAGGTGAACTGGCAGAGGCTCTAATTCTCCATTCACTCTATTGCTACACAGTATGCACTGCATTAATCATTTCACATAGGCAGGCATTTAGAAAAACTTCAACAATTTCAAAACAAAAATGCTTTGCCTTAAACTCAATAATAATACAACTGTATCTTGTAAAACAGGCTCAGTTCACACACACTGTATCCCCTAATAGAAGAGATATGAAATAATTTTATAGTCTTCTGTGACAATTTTTTTATCTCGTGTTTCATTTGTCTATACAGATATGTCCCCTCCAGTGGGCATTTTCCCATGTATCGGGATAAGGATACATATGTAATGCTGTCTTTTGTCTTATTCAACTGGTGGCATGCATAGGATGTTTCCCTTTTTTACTGTGTAGCTAAATGTGTTATGTGATCCTAGTGAACTCTCTAACTTATACTTCAGTCCAAATCTAATGTAGTTTTTCTTTAAGTTTATATGCTTCCCGGGGGAGCAGAAAGGTTGTTTTAATAAGGACAAAAAATGTCATTCTTCTAGTTTATGTAAAAGTTACAAGGTTGTTATTTTGTTCTCCCTTTGCCCTCTCCATTTCCAAATTATCCTGTGTTCCAAATGCCTGACAATGTTGAAGTCCTGAAGCTGGATATAAATAACACTTGGAGTAGCAGGACAAATCAAATTCTAGAGAGGCAGTAGTGACATGCTCAGATAGACTTTGAAGATAAGCAATCCCCTCACAGGCCTGTGAGGAGAAAGACTGTTGTAGAGGATAGGAACTATAGAAGCAGCAGCTCTTGTGCCAATGAGAATCATCAGAAGGTAGGAGTAAAGAAAGAAAAAGAAATAGATTCTGGTCTCATATAGGACATTGTTTTACTCTTTTGACATACAAAATGTTGTAAGACCTAACCAGCTAGAGATCCCTCTTAGAGAAAGCTCTGCAGGTTGTACAGATGGCATGTGTAGCTTTCTTCTAGTCCCAGTATGCTGGGAGATGTGGCTCCAGGGAACCCTGGCCATGGATGGGCTGCCTGAAACACAGTTGCAAGACGAGGGTATTTACAGCAGCTCTGCAGCCTGTCTGAGTTGCTCCAGGACTCCCAGCAGCTGCCAGCAGGTGGTTTGCAGAACTGAAATGTTGACTTACTGGTTTGTATCTACCTTTCAACACTGTGTCAGTATATCAGAGAACAGATAACTGTTCTGAGTAACATAATCTGTGACCTATGAAGAAAATCTGGATCAGTTACACAGGAGTTTTCAAAACAAGAAATACAGATATGAATTAGACTTTGTTAAAATTGCTAAATAGCAATACATGTGTGGGTAGATTTTGATGCACCTTTCTCAAGGCTGTTAGCTTGGTGTAAGTGTAATGAAATGGGATGTGAACATAATTGCTCCCATTTATGTAACAACAAAACAAAAAGGCTTTTTAGAAATGATGTGGAACTCGGTGGGGGCTGGATTGTGCGAGTTAACAGCGGGATGCTTGGCTTATGTCAACAACAGGGACTTGGCTCTTGTGTCTGTGAGACATGGGCTGCCAGGAACAGGTGGGATCCACCCGCCAAGCGGGTCAAAAGCATCTTTGCCAACAAGCTTGCCAGGATGGTAAGGGGAACTTTAAACTAAAAACTGTGAAGGAGGGAGATGAGGACTCATCATAACTGGCTGGCCAGCAAAGAGCGCAGGGCAGTGTGGACAGGAGAGACCTTATAATCAACAAAGCAGGGCAGAAGACAGTCCATGCAAAGTATATGCACAGAAATAATGAGTTGCCGAGAGGAGACCATTGATGAAGGAACCTCTTAAACCTCTTTCTGGGAAATCAACATAAGTCTGGATTGCTTGTAGGCTAATGCACACAGTTTGGGGAACAAAATTGAGGAATTAAAAGTTGTATGACATTGTAGGGTTACGATCTCTTTGTGATCACAGGGACCTGGTGGGATAGCTCATATGACGGGTAATGGATGAATTACCTTACTCTTTAGAAAGGCCTAGGCAAGATGGTGTAGAAGAGGAATCACCCTTTATGTGATAAAGCCATGGGAATGCATGGAGCTCTGCTGTGGGACAGGTGAAGGGCCATCTGAGATCTTGTGTCATGGCCTGCATTAGCCTACTGGAATGAATCCAGCAGAAAGGAACTGGAGTATCATCCTCATGAGGAGATGCTGAGAGAGCCTGGATTGTCCACCTGCAAAGGGGAAGGCTATCAACATGCATAATACCTGATGCTCTACTCAGTGATATCCAAGACAAGAAGCAATGGGCACAAATTGAAATATACAGAATTCCACCTCAAAGCAGAGACTAAAGATGGGGTCCAAATCTTTAGTTGGCATAGGTTATATTTTTTCCACTGAAGTCAATGCTATTACTTCATTTTACAACAGCTAACACCTGGACTGAATACAGCAGAATCAGTAGAGGACTGGAGAAGCTGAAGAAAAAAGTATTATTTGGCAATATCTTTCACATAGTTGAGAAATATAACCTAGAAACTTTCTTTGTTGTAGTGAAATTGAACCCCTCTCGGATCAACCGATGAATATGAACCGCATGTCTTTTGTAGGATCTTGGAGAGATTCTTGGGTCCACAGAAAAATACTCCAATGCTGTTGCTGTAATCACAATAAAAATGAAACATAAAGGTAGCACAGCAAACAGAAAAATGCACCTGTTGACAGCCTCCAGCTTTGTATGCAAATTTTGAAATGGCTTTTTGAGAAATATATTTGAAAAG
This sequence comes from Tinamus guttatus, assembly GCF_059628265.1. Lineage (NCBI taxonomy): Eukaryota > Metazoa > Chordata > Aves > Tinamiformes > Tinamidae > Tinamus > Tinamus guttatus. Next base: position 429,206 of record NW_028288597.1, on the reverse strand, counting down.
CTTTGTATTACTGTTACAAAGGATTACTATATAGCTTCTCCTAGCTCTTTCTTAAGACAGAGAAGACAAGGGCAAACAACACACTCCTTGTACTGAAATTATTCTATGCTTTTTCTCTAGTTATATTTTTTTATATTTACACTTTTTATATATTTATAATTTTTTTTTTCAAAAAAAGAAGGACAGAAATCTCAGTTATTTTTCTGAGTTTTCCCAAGTCTTTCCATTTAACACTTTATTTTACCTATGGACAATTTTTAAATGGTTGATTTATTTGGTTGATTTATTTTTAAAATTTTCTTACAGGTAGCTCACACAACATTTACAATGTAAAAAACAACTGTGTTTATGACTGTTTGAAATAACTGGAACCCTGGTTCTTTACTGCAAAATGCCTAGAAGTGTTCAGTTTTAAGAACAGATATGCTACACATCTTTTAATTCGAAAACATATGTTTGCACACACAGAAACACACACTTCCTGAGCTACCAAGGAATTCTGAATCCAGTTAAACAATGCTCAAGTTGCAGGTGGCAGCATGAGTTTCAAAACACTTGCTCCTGTATAGGAATGGCTATACATCTGATTTTGGTGCCAAAGGCATTGTCCCCAGAAGTAGTGCTCCAGTATTTGCTTTAGTGCTCTGTTACACTTAGTTTAACCTCAAGTTGGGTATTTCTGCTAATTTGCAGCCAAGAGAGACCCCCTGGACCTAGATGCAGGGACACAAAATTTAGTCAGTTCATAAGAGCTCATTGTTCCTTCACACAATAGAAACTCTCTAGGCTTTCTGTAACACAAATTAAGAAAACTTCGTGTGTTTTTTCCTCAGGATGCATTAGGAGCCAAATAAATGTTTATTTCATGAACTGCCTGCTTCAAAAGGTTCAAAAATAAATATGTGCATCTTGACTTAGAAGCAAAGACAAGATTTTCTATAACTATGAATAAAAGTTCTATGCTAAAAGTGTAAATACAATATGTAATTATAAATACAAGTTTTATTATAACTTTACTATCACTTTATTGCTAGCTTTCTAAGGAAATACTACAAGAGTCAGTATAGAAAGTTAATGCCCATCTTCTTCCATGAGCACCAGAAAACCAGATTTTTCTCAGCTATACTTAAGAGAAATAACAAAACAATAATGTTTCATCTGTATCTTTAAAAACTCTGTTATTATAATAGAGTCACTTTAAAAGCTCTTTCAAAAATCATATTTTCTACTCTTGGCCTTTTTCTATTTTTAATCTTTCTTATTTCCTGATTGTATTCATGTTGACCTCTATCAAGTGGTTTTTCTATTACTGTTATTTTTGCAATTTTATGGTATTCTTGTAGCTTACTGTATTCTCTTTGATCCCCCTCCCCGCTTCATCTTTTTCTTGGGTCTTTTTCATCCTTAAAAAAATGTTTTCTTCCTTTTCTTTTTGTATCTTTGTTTCCCAAGTACAGGTTTTTATTTTGTATTAAAAGGTAAATGTTTGGAAATAATAAAGAGTCACAAAGATTCTTGAGTTTTCTACTGCTGAACACAAAATATTTCAAATTCTTGCTTCAAAGGCTTTCAGGAACAAAGAAGCTTTTCACAGACCACTAGCAAATCCACCAAGTTCAAATGAACTGTCTTTGCCAGCACAGATGAACTAATAACAGAACAGCATAGTCTTACAAGAGTAGCCAAATATGTTGGGGGAACAAACATATCCTTGACATCATAAGAAAAAAATCACAGTTTATCTCTTTAATAACCATCTTCAAGGGAAATTAATGCTACTTTGTCCTTTGTGCAGAACAGTAATTGGATTGTGTGTTTCAATTATATCTGGACAAAGGCCAGGATATTGAAATACTTCTAAATATTAGATTTTCTTGTCCAAAAATTAGATTTTATTGGCATTCTCTTCCCGAGATTTCTTCATTAAAAGCTTCATTAAGCATAAATCTTCTTTCCACACAGCAAAAAACTAAATTATTTTAAAAGGGTCATTTAAAAAGGTTCGTCTTCCCTTCCTCCCACTATTTATGCTGAGAGAAGAGTTGCATAACAAGGTTAGAAGCTAACCTGTCTTACCTAGGATGATTTTCAGCTAGTTGCTTGAACTCAGTGTCCCAGTTTGGCCTTCCATAGAAGGTCTTCTGTCTTAAACCAGTAATTACATCCATCTTGTCATCATAATGTAGGGCTATGTGAGTAGCCTAAAGACAAATTTACAAAGTAATCATTTTACAATCAACATAGTGTATGCTGAGGAAGAGGAGAAAACAATAATACTATCTCTGAATGAAAGCTAGAATTATTAATTAGGGAAAGAAAATTGTGTAATTATCAAATGGCTGCACTCCAGCATAGAGGAAGAAGTACACTCTGAAGATTGCATAAAATGACTAAAAGCATAAAAAGCCCTTCCAAAAGTGAATTCGGCCCAGGATCACACAATTGTTGAGGTGAAATGTTTGAAAGAAGTTATAATTATATACTTTCCTTTACTGACTTTGGCTTTTCACAGACAAATCTTAGATTTCTAACCCTCCAAACAGCCTTTGACTACCACACCATACATTTCCTTAGTTGGAGATAGTGGAGGAACAGTAACTATTTTAAGGCTGAGTTGTAATTTAGGAAAAGGAAGAAAGTTCAATGCAATCACGTTTGATGACAAATTATAGAAATTGTGTACCTTAAGAACTCTAGGTATGTCAAGAGCAATTGTTTTCTTTTTTCCTACTGTTCATGGAGAAGATACTAGCACAAGTACCAAGTCTTCAGAGTAAAACAGACTGCTTTGTCTCTTCTCATCAGGTGGAGGGAGAAGCAGTGAGTAGACCAGCTGAGGTTGAGCTCTGAATTAAGTAAGCTGCAAGGTTCCTGTTGCCAAGAAACCAAATCCTAAGAGCTTGAAATGTATTTACAAGTGGTATGCAAGGTGTGGGGTTTGTCAAATTTTAACAGCAAAATTGTGCCACTTACTAGATGGGCTATTTCCATGCACATCAAGTGGAATTTTGTTAGGATTGTCCGACATACACCTTGCTATGTAACTGTTGCCTAGAAGTATCAAGGGCCGTGCAAGGAGGAAAGTTTCTAGGCTAAGCCGAGATATGTACCTGACATCTGTCCATCGAATGCCGACAGGTAATCCACAAAGAGCTTGAAGCATTGAATAAATATTATGACTGAAAAGTAAAAACCCTTCCAACAATGTATATATATACATACGTTCTAGATTGAAGTTGTCCCTCCTGCTTTGGTTCAGTTTGCACTGACTACTGGTCATCCTAATGAAGAGACAGCTAGGAGAGGATGCTGGTTTTGTTGTTTATTAAAGGAGAAGTAAAATTGAGCATCATTCAAATATTACTGGTGTTGAAGCTTTCATTGAGAGGAGCGATGAACTGGGATTTCCTAAAGTAGGAAAGATCTATAAGATAAGGGAGTTTTGTGGAACTCTGAAGGTAGTGGACCAGTTGCCAAGTACAATTCCTTGGCCTTGACCTGCACAGGAGAAGCAACTTTCAAAAGCACTTCTCTTCAAACACAGCCTTTTAGAAGTGGAATAACAGTATTATATGCTTGGGGTCTTCAGAGCAGGTCCAGTTTTGGGATAGACTGGCTCAGCTACAGAAGTGCTTCAACAGGCTCATAGGAGACTGGATGAAGGAGTTTGGGGAGAAGGTAGGAGCACTCTCAAAAGACATCCCAGCAAGAAGTGTTGTCTCCATACCCAACTTCTGAACTGACATTTGTCCAAGAAGGCAGTGGGATGCTGGGAGCTGAAAGATGCTGGCCGCTTTGTGATCTGTTAGGTTCTTGAATCATTTCTTTCAAAACATGTATTAGGTAGTATTCAGTGATACTTTTAAAACAGGGTCATGGCTTGTATAACATTGGTACAAGTGTCATTTACTTCACAATGGGAATATATTTTTGTCAGAGGAGGTGGGAATAGAAATGCTTTATAACATTTTCTTCTAGGCAGAAGGATTAGGATTAGGCAGTCTTTTCATTCAGTAGGAAAAGCAGGAAATTAAAAATTAAACACTAGTGCAAGGACTTTTCTGTGAGACTTTTTCTGCTCAGTAACAGTCTATTTGCAGTGTGCTTTGAGTGATCATTATAAAAAAAAAAAAAAAGAAAATCATTTGGGTCTAGATAAAGACTAGAGGTGTTGAATAAAATCCACCAGTCCAAGAATTAAAGTGCCTTATGGTGGGATGATCTAATGAAATTACAAGATGTTAATTTTAAATACATTTCTAAATAATGTGAATTAGTTCATAAAATTCATTGCCATAATGCTCTGAGTGTAGCAATGTTCAAACTGGACATATATATGAACAACAAGAGTTACAATAAATGTTAAGCATAAAAAAAGCCAATACTTTTTATACATATCTTTATAGTTCAAAGCAAAATGCCACAACCAACTTAAAGAAAGATGTGTGGACAAAATGTCCCTTCACCAACTTCTGAAAGACCTTTCCTCTAAAATATCTGGTAATCAGCACTGCCCAGAATGAGATATAGGAGTGGAAGGATTACTAGCTTGATCTCTCAGTTATTTTCATGATGATGAGATGGAAACAGGCAGTCTGCTATCTTTATATTTACAGTTCTTTGTCTTTCTGCTTCATCCATCACTCATTCAACTGTTCCTGTTCCATATGTTACCATACTGGAAAAGCAAGGTACATTAACTCAGATGCATAAGAGCTTCATTATTACCTGACTTTCATCCCAGCCAGTAAGAAATATGTGGTAACTTAGAAAATCATGTTTCCCTTTTTCAGTCATTTTTGCTTCCAAAAAGGATAGAAGATCAGCAAACCACTCAAATGATGATGGATCTCGACAAATCCAGTAAAAATAAACCTGTCAGATAAAAATACTGAGATTCAAAAAGAAGCAAACTTTCAATAAAACTTCCTAATGACTGAGTCAAATCATCAGCTGTGTAGTGTGCTACTCTTCTCAACTGCAACCTTAAACATAATCACATGTCATTTTGATGATGTAGAGTTCTTTTTAAGTTTCTTGTTTAAATTAGAGCATACAATTTCTAAAGAAACATACAAGCATGATTTTAAAGTTTCCAAAGAGGAAAAATGAACAACTATGCCATGATTTGGTGTTCTAATGTTTTAAAAACTTGCTCTCTATGCAAAAGTGCACTATATTTCTTATCCGAATTTCTCTAGCTTCGTCTTTCATCTGAAGGAGCTTATTTTACTGTTGTCTGTTAGATCGGAGAGCCCATTATTAAGCCATGGAGCTTTGTTCCCCAGTTAGAAATCAGAGGCTGGACTCAAGTCATCCTGTAATCCTTTCCATGGAAAACCAAACATTCCTGAGATCTGTCACTGTGAGGAACATTTTCCATCCTTTAATCATTTTGGTGGCTTTTCTCAGAATCTTCCTCATCTGTTTCACAGGCGTTCATAAACAGAATGTTTGTTAAAAAAAAAAAAAAAAAAAAAGGGATCTTCACATAGGGTAATGTTTGCATAGGGAATCGGACCTTTTAAACTAGTTGGTTGGGTATTTCCCATATGGTGGTGAAAGCCTCTATTTTAAGAGTCCTTGGGTGATCTTCAGCAGGATCGTATGAGAATCCCAAACACCCTTGTCTGGCTCAAGTCAAGACAGTTCAGGGACCCCTGTGACCACTCTAGCACATGCATGATCTATTGTGATTAGCTACCTACAAAGCATCCTCTAACTACTTAACTCTATGCAAACGAGTGTCCAATGTGACCACTTCTGCAGAAGCAGTTTCTACTGAACATTTACATGTCTTAGCTATACATAAATTGATCAATATTGCAGCCAGAGCCACCTGTGGAGTCTCTGGATTCACTAAATTAGCCATCCATTATCTTATTTAACACATGGAAACATTCAGTTGTCTTAGGCAGAGCAGCAGGTGCCTCGGAATATCTTCAGTATAGTCCAAAATTCCCACCTGTAAACCTTCTCCATCAGTTAGTCAAATGCTTTGCTGTGAAGATGTCTGGGATTCAGTCAATCACCATTCTTTAAGTCAGTCCACTGTCTCAAAACAGTCCGTCCATGTAGAAAACTAGATAGAATGCTCCTGGACCACCGGGGGAACAAATGTCTACAGTGCATTGGATGACCATAGGCCCTTGCCTTTTATTATACCTCAATATCAAAAGTAACCTGGAAGGTCTGATCCCAAGTCAAGCCTTCTGGGGGCTCTGGTGGTTTGGAATTTGAAGCCCTTTCCCATACGATCAGCGAGAAGATGATGCTTTTTAGACAATTCCAAAAGGAAAAATCACAGAAGACAGACACTAGGAAGCTGTAAGGAAATTTCAAGAAGATTTAATATAGTAGGTTGTCAGACTTCATGTAAGGTGATAGAAGAGAAAGATGGTAACACCAGTGGAGATTGGGTGAAAAAAGACTAACAGCAATGTGGGATGTTTCTTACTTTCTGAATGTACTGTAAGGAACCATCTGTGGTTTCTACTAGAAATATCGATGAGGTATGATTGCAGGGAACAGAATTACAAATTCCAGGTAAAGTAGAGTATTTTTATAGGCCAGGAATATAATAGTAGTATATGCAGAACTTCAATGCCTGTTCTGTTCTGTTTTTGTTGTTGTTGTTGTTGTTGTTCCTTTTTTTTTCCTTTTGTTTTTTTTTTCCCACTCTGTTTCAACGTTTCACCTTAAATATAAGATCACTGTTGAACAGGGCTGCTGATTTTCACTAGCCTAAGTTATGAGGAAAAGCTTTTCTTCTTCCTTCCCTGAATGTGCTTGGCTCCTAATCCTGCTGACTTTATAGGCTCTTATTTTTGTAACTAACAACAGTATTATTCTAAATTACCTGAATTATATAAGATTTACATCCTTAACCTTTATGTAGTATTTTAGATCCGAATTCTGAAGTCCTTGCTTGCTCCAAGTCCTCAGCACCTTGAAAATCAGGCCACAGTGTAATGCATTACCCTGTGGCTGTTGATTTGCAGTGAGAAATCTCTTCCCCAACCTCTATTGATCATCTGGTTTCCCAAGCCTTTTCAGCAGTTCATTTTATGGAAGTGTATATTTAGTATATGTGCGTGGAGAAGAGGCGTGTTCTCCTAAAAGAGTAATGTGTAGCGCTAAGGGTAGCGACTGGGAGCATGTGGGCAGGGCTAGGAGCCAAGTACGTTCAGAGAAGGAAGAAGAAAAGCCAGATGATGAACTGTGGCAATATGGGTCTTGGAAATGGGGACAGGAATATCAAGGTATGGAGCTTGAAGGAGTGATTTTAACTGGTTCCAGACCTAGCTCTCATGGTAGCAGCCAGTCCAACTAAATCAGGTCAAACTGCCTTCGGCACAGTTCTCCTGAGAAAGGATGTATCTTTCTAAAGCCACAGAAATTCCTAAAACTCATCCCTGGTGCAATTCTGCTGAAGCTATACCTAGTGCACTGCCTGTAATTTTCACATATTAGAAGTGGAGAGCATTTGGCAGTAAATAAAGACTGTCATTACAAGAAGTATTTTTGGCCATGATTATAGTCTTAAAGAGAAAGAAGAAAGCTACTGAAGAAGGCTCGCCTATGGAGAAGTATCTTCTTACCTTAGACCAAGGAGGACTTCCAGTATAATATGTTAAAATAAATGCTGTTTACAAAGGGCTTTTCCTTTTCTTTCTGCTGAGTGTCCATAGCATAGCACAATGTATGACATATATAATTACAATACAATAAACACACAGTAAAATTCATCCTTATTAACACTGTAGAATAAAGCCAACATCAGTACATTTCTATAATTAAACAATTACTCTGAATTCTTTATTTTTTCTTGTAAGCCTCATACTATTAACTGGCTGTACAATTATTTAGACCCCTTAAAAATCTGTTTTAGATTTATGTTTCATTAGTCTCCACCCACCCCACCCCCAACAGCTACATTCATCAGCTTGATGGCTTGCCCAAGTAAACTGTCTTAAATTTTCCAAGTGCTCTTTTTGCAAATTGAGTTAGATGCAATATTGCTATTAATCAGATCGTAATGCAGGGCTTTGAGTAGTCACTTATTTCTGTACTCCTCCACTCCCTTGCACTGTGTGCATATTTTATCATATGTTTTCCCTCGTCCTGAATTTTGTTCAGCAGACAAGAGCAAAAGCTTTGATGTATCTTTACTGTAAGGTGAAAGAAAATATTTTGTAGATCAGCTTCATATGGAAAATCATTAATAATTATTTGTTGATGACCATCCATTCCTTTCTCACCCTTCCCTGGAGACAGAAATGGAGCTCTGCCTCTGAGCAAAGCCAGCTCATCAGCAAAGAGGTGTAAAAGATGATGAACAAGGGTGTGTTCAGGGAGGAACCTTCATCAGTGGCCCTTGCTGCTCCTTCTTGGACATAAAGCTGGTCCTTGCTACCCTATTAAACCTACAGTCGAGCACCTCCCTGCAAAGCCCCAGTTTTGCCTGCTCCTGAATATCCCACACCAGCAAGGGCTGAAGTGTACCAAAAAAGGGTCAAAGTCCTCTCTTCATTTAATTGAGCCCCTGGGCCAGTACTGTGAGGTCACAGCAGTAGCCAAGAGCACACCAAGGAGTGGGACTTGGCAGCCTGGACAACAAGGCAGTAATTTAGAGCTATGGTGACAGCAGGACAACAGGCAGCCTTTCATATAAATGCAGGACAAGGTTCAAATTCACACTCCTGAATGAGTAGCCAGAGCCCTACACTATTCTGCCTTGATATCCTTTTCTAGCAGATACTCAAGAGAGACTAGGTCCACTGGAAAGACCAGCCAGCAACTATCAGTCAACTCTGTCGAGGCAAAAATTGCTTTCCAAATACAGCTCTCAGAAACACAATTATATTTGACAGCATAAAAAGCCTGGAGTTTTTAGCTTTTCAGACAAAAGTGATCTGCTGAAAAACCTGAGGATGGGGTGCAGCCCAAAGTAGAACATTACCTCTGGTAGGAAATGACCAGCTTGAAAGCAAATAAGATACTGCTCTTGTCTCCTATACAATATGTAGGTGAACTTTAGAAATTATTGCCACAATATGCTGTTGTCATCAAAGATCAACACGGGTTCAAAATACAAGTTCATGGAAATTTATAGAAGAAAATCTACTAAGGATTATTAAACACAAAGATACAGTTTTTGTATGAAGACATTACTGAACTGAAGGTTGCACAAAGGCAAGAAAATATTCAGCAAAGAAAGAACTGTATATGATTTTCCAGTCTGTATACTTTTCCCTAGGCATTCATGAGCAGCTACTGTTGGAGATGGGATTTTGAGCTAGATGGGTCTTTGGTAAGACCCAGTACAACCATTCTTAAGTGCTTACATAGGGTAAAAGAGAAAGTAGACGTTAGCTAATATTAGCATCTGATGGATCAGTACAATTTCATCAATTTCAACAGCAATTGATCTGAAAAATGAGCCACTAATGCAAGGAAAAGACCAGTATATGCGTAACTAAAGCCAGTAGAAACAGTCCAGCCATGACTAGTAGTAGCTTCCTTCCTCAGCTCAAAAAATGATGGGGAAATGAAGGCTCTAAGGCTATTTAATTGTGAAGAATCAATTAAATAAATGTGTACTCCTTTTGATTTGCTACATTTTTTAAATTATACAGCTGCAGACACTATGGAAGCTATGAGTATTTATATCTCAACCGTATGTGGGCAACACTAAGAAATATTAGTTCAATAAGTGTAATGATAGCTATACTCAAATCAAAATGAAGTTGTTAAAAAAGAAAAACCTCTTATTTATTTCCTTAATAGACATTTCTATGGTGCTCATCATGGCAGAAAGAGACTGCTGAACACTTTGAGGAAGATTAAATTATTCGTAATTATACCACAAGTGGAAGCTTTTAACCAATGGAAAAAAAATGTGGTGCTACCCTGAGATTAATTGTTCTCACTGAAATGACTGATAAATTTTAAAACAAGCCTGCGAACTTTCCTAGCACCTTTCATCCAGAATTCAAAATATTTTAAAAACACTAAGCAAGTTTAGTCTTGTGACACCTGTGAAAAATAAGCAGCAGTAACTATTCACATTGCACCAATAAGGAAGCAAAGATAGAGAAAATAACATATAGAAATCAATATCTATTTGTATTTTACAGGAAGTCAGGAAGAGTGAACTCCTTATAGCAAAAAACTCGAGTAGGCATGCATGCATTTAGCTCTGTAGGCACGGCTACCTGGGATTCGCCCTAATATGTGGATGAACACACTGAAGTAAACTATACTTTCATGCATAGTTAGATTCAGCTTGTTTTCTCCTTAAAATAACAACTACAATGATAATAACAATTTTACATGTTTACGTATATAATGTACCAAATATACATACATAACATATACATATAGGTATACAACTTATATACCTATATGGCATTCTTATTCCAGTGGAAAAAAACTTTTCTTGTACAATGAGGATGTTTGCAAGTACATTTCTTTTCACATCTAGCATATATTTTAATTTCCATCCCTTCCCAATGCTTTCTCAACTCCAAAGATCCTTCTGGCAAAGTGGACCCCCTCCTCAAACTCCTCAGTTACTAAAATTCCAGATGCTTTTTCAGTGGCAGCTTGTCATCAAGATACCTGTTTTAACCCTCTTTCATTTATAAATATCGCCCCCTTGGTCCTGCAATCAGCTCCATATGCAGTGACCCACTCATAGATCTGTCCTTCTAATGCAATTGCAGTATCTGTCCTTAAATATGAAAAGTTCCCACTTCAGCTTTCACATTGAAAAATGAGATTAAAGAAGCTATAAGGTCCATGAGATACCTCTTGTTGCTATGGACAGAGAATAGGACATTTAACTCTGATTTTTTTTCCATTACCTTCTTGTTTCTCATGCTACCTCACCATTATCCTTCACCTATCCTCACCCTGTGATGCTTCATGGATCTTTAACAAAAAACTTGTAATAAGTTAGCAAATCAAGAGTATATTAACTCAGTTGGTACCATCCATGCTTTATAGCCCTCAATGTTTTTCAATAAATTAAGTTGTTCACAGGCAGTAATATGCATCTTCATATACACTTCTCATGTGCATTTAAAAGGCCTTTTCATATTCCTTTTATACTGACTAATATTCTTCTGATTTTCCAAGATGACAAAAGCAGCTAATAGTTGCTGAACACTGGATCAGATACTCAGCCACAAGCCCTTCATGAAACCTGCAGCTGGACAGGGAGCATATTCTATGCGTAAGGACTATCTGAGGTGAACTTACAGAATTCTTCTGTAGGGAAGAGGACAAATTTCTAGCTCTCTACCTACTTATCTATTTGCAAGAGACATTCCCTATTTGTTTCCAATTATTACTTTAAAAAGCTGATTCCTTAATTTTTAATAAAGGAATATTTCAATTTCAATATTTTCAATATTTCTTCTATTGGGCAATGACAGTAAATTCAGGAGATTCCTCCATACAACAGCAAGAGATGGAAAGCAGAAAGGAGCTAAAAAAAAAAAAAAAAAAAAAAAAACCTGTGGTAAGGAAAAGCAGTTGCAGGTGTAGATTGGCAAGTCGGGGCTCTCCAGAGAGCTCTTCTCTGCCTGTGGAGCCCCCAGTTCCAGCTCTGTCTCCTTCTGGGGCAGCTCTGGGACCTGTGTGCTTGTCTGCCAGCACATTTCGCTCTTTGCAGCAGCAAAAATGGATCAGCTAAGATCCACCAACTGCGTTAATAGGCCAGGATGGCTCCCTGGGGGCTCGGGAGAGCAGAGCTAGGAAAGGAGAGGTGTGGAAGGAGAGAGGGGACTTGCACAAATGCATCTGCACCTGGGAGGGTGGAAGAGGTGATTCACAGCACCTCACGTGAGGTACCAGCCCTAGTGCCTAAATGAGAAAGCTCGTTTTACCATTTTTCCATACCTTGCGAGTGACTGCTGCTAGGTGTGAGTTAGTGCACTCAAGTGAGTCTCTAGCTCTGAACTACCTCTTCAGCTTTGGCAAAATAAGCCAACAGAGCTTATTTTAACAGAGTGATAAGCTTTCCCACCTACCTTCTGCAGTGTCAGGGCTGTGCTAGGATTACAGCATTTATACCAAATGGATTTTAGAATAGAGGCAAATGGTGTGACTCCTATTCCTGCTGCAATGCATACGCTCACTCGGTAGTGAAAAACATCTGTGGTTGCAGCTCCATACGGTCCATCCACGGCCAATCTACAGCAGTAAGACATTTAGTTAAGAGGCAGTAACATATCAAAGGGATGTAAAAGTTAAAATCTGTTAGGCTACATTTTTTAAAACTGGACTTCTATTGAATGTGTTGAAATGAAAGAAAGACATGTCAAAGCTGGCACATGAACTACACATATAAATGCATTTAATTTTCAGAGCTTGCCATTTAATAGCAAAGAAACTGTTTTTCCTGAAATGAGAGAACAAGAGCACCCGTGTGGTTTTGGGGCCTGGCCATCTATTTAAGCATGCAATTGCAATTTTCTGGCTTTCTGGAATGTGATTAGTCATATAAATGCATGTCCAAATTTAGCTGTGAAATTTACATATTTAATTATGAATTACTGAAAAGCATCCTCTTTTTAGAGCTTTATTTTCTATACTGTATATATCAAAGGGGAGTGGAACAGATTATATTAATCATTTTGAAAAATTCTCTGTATCTATAAAAGTAAAAAAAGAGAAAGCAAGAAAGAGGTCATCATATGCAAGGAAAATATTACTTTCTTGGCTCTTTCAGAGAAATCAGAATTCAAAAAATATATTTTTGACAATAATATTGAATAATATTGTACTTAGCTACTGGCAGAAAGGGGAAATTTGTGAGCAGAACCACTTGTTTATGTTATTTATTCCTATAATCAACATTGTGCATTTGAAGCATTGTTTTTGGTCAAAATTAGACATGAAAAAGAGAATTAAATAATCTGTTCCATTCCCACAGAAACATGGAATGTAAATACGCACTATACTTCTGAGTGCTCTGTCCAGTCTGTCTTTAAATAACATAAATGTGAGAAGTTCCATTCTCTTCTCTGGAAGATTGTTTCACAATCTGACACCCTTTTCAGAGAAAATTAGTTTTCTTTCTTCCAGATTTCTTCTTGCTTTGTGCTCATTATCACACGAATCATCTTAAAAAATGAATTGAAATAGTACAAACAAATATGCAGACATATGAAGAATGAAGTATTTTAACAAGAAAAGAAAGGGGTACCACAAGCAATGGTATACACGAGTATAGGAATGCAAAATATCTGAAACCTACTGTTGCTTTCCTTACGTATGCCTAAAATGTTAGCATTTTCTCTTTCATTTGTACTTCTCAGAAGGTTTATTTTTATTTCAGTATTTCAAATGGTCTGTAAACAGCTACTCAAGAATAAGTTTTGAAAATTTGGCCTCACATATAAGCAAAGTAAATTATTTTTGATATATGTTTATTCAGATTATTGACCAACGCTGTACTTCCTGAACTTCCAAAACTTCCTGTAAAACAGGGCTTATTTAAGATGTGATAGGAAAAGATTTTCATCAGATATCCAGATTGCACAGGTGTTACTATACATATATATATATAGGTATACATATAGGTGTATATATATATAAAGTGTTTAAGAACTGCTTTGAGGTCAACTTTATATATAGTTCAGAGTGAGCATGCTAACAATTCTTATTATTGTTAACAGACTGAGAAGGACTGAATCTGGAAGGAATTTCAAGAGATCCTTGAATCTGTCTCCATGCTACAAGACAAGATCAATTTTATCTAAATCATTCTTTACAGATAGTTGTCTAGTCAGTCTCCTTCTAAACCCTTCAGTGGCAGAGATTTTATAATCTATCTGAAATCCTTGCTGTTCCTGTAGCTAGAGAGCTTAAACTAATACAAAGATTCAGAAAAGTAAGGAAGACAATGAGGGAAAAGATAAAACCAATCTATAAAATCCATTCATTTGATCTAGAGGGCATGTAGGAAGGTAGTAAGATAGTAAATAGAGTGGCAAAAAATTACCTCTGCATATGCCAAGAAAGGACTAGAAAATAGGTATGTAAAATATTAAAAACATTTTATCTATGGTTTGATTTGTCTACATTCTCCTTCTCAATCTGCACAATTTCATTAAAAAGAAGTATTGTACATTTGGGGAAGGCACGGAAGCTATTTAGTTTGAAAAGGTAATATTAGAGGATTCTTGTGTTATTTCTGAAACTTAAACATCCTGATCAGCAGGCATTTGTAGTACTCTTGACCCTAATAGAAGGAAGATTCAGGGACAAGATGCTGCAAACAGTAATAATGTGAGACTAAAAACCCTGAGAAACATAAGATGGAATTTAGTAGTTTTTATAGCAGTAGTCTGTTCTATGGTCTTATCTCTCAAATTAACCAGAAATCACAGTTAACAGTCTGCTTTAGCTGTGTAAATGTATAAATGTATGCATATTTTATTTTAGTCCTCTTTATTAATTACAATAAACATATTTTATTTATAGAACCTTACCTTACAATTAAGTTGCTAAATGTATTTCGTTTTCTGCTCAGTTTTTGTTATATATTATTTTTTAATATAGTCACTGATTTGGTTATTATTTTAGAAATTGGTACCTATGAAAAACTTTTATTGCTAGCTTTACTATTGAATTTTTTTTTAATATATTGCAAGAAAGCAACTCATTAATGGCATTAGACACCCTAACAATGTTAAAAATAAGGATCCTCATATATGACAGTACTGTTAATTTCAACCCTGTATTGTGACCAACAATATTTGATAACATTTTTCTCTTTCTCATTCTCCACACTGTCAATCACTTCAGATCATTTCTGTCCCAGTTCTGCTGAAATGGCATACTTCCCATTCTGGTTGCCTTTAACAAAAGCACAGCTTTCATTTCTAATTCTTATTAACTGTTATAACACAAGATCTGAAACAGGCTTTCATTTCTGCCTCCACATTCTGGTATGCCTCTGTAGCTTGATGGCATCTACAAGCTTTTTAGGGGAATGTTCTTTAGTATCCAGGCCCCATTAAATTATAAATGTAGTTAAACAAGTGCCTTTTGCTGCTCAGCTTTGCTAGAATTACCTCATCAAAACCAGTCTTCTGGATGGCCTTTCAGGTCTGGGTCCTACATACTCCACAAGAATTCAAATTATTCTGTGCCAGGTCATTTTATTTCGCTAGAATTTCAGCTACAGCAGCAAATAGCTAAATGTTTTGAATTCATTACATAAATGTTCAGTTAGCTAGTGTAAGACAAGATGGCTCTATTAACTTCAGTGGAGCCCTGTTGACTTGTACCAACAAAGAAATCAACCTGTTTGTATTAGTTTGCCAAATACACAGTTCGAATGCTGACAATCCTTGCAAACTGGAACAGGTTTTGAACACCAGCAAAAGAGTTGAGAGAGACAGCTGGAAAAGAAAGTAAGGTTCTGGCAAAAGCTTGTGGGACCACAGAATATTTAAGGGGAAAAAGTGTACATTTAGATAGCAGGTGATGGAGGCCATCAAGGGAATGCTTTCAGATAGCTTCTATAGCAGATAGCTTCTAACGTCATTTCAGTTTAATTCACAAATATCCACCTATTGAAATAAATATCTACAGATATAGATAATACAAATATGGATGATACAAATATAGATAGATATAAATATGGACAAAGTCCATACAGATGGACTTTAGATCTTCAGGCTTTCTTGACTGCCATTGGCCTAAGTTCACAAGCATGTTTGTTTATAACACTTCAGAAAAATGACTTACTTATGGATCCAGGACTGTGATTCCCTGTGTCACACAGAATATGCACAAAATTAATTAACACTAAAATGTTAAAATATATTTTAAAATGTAGAACTAATATTTTGAAAAGTATTGCTTAATATTCAAACCTTGGTAACATCCACAGTTCCCTGAAAACATTTTCCTCCGCTTCAAAGGCCTTGAAGAGGGCTGCAGTCCAGTCCCCAGCTACTCTTATATGAACACTGAAAAATTCTTCCTCAGGAGCTGAAGTGAGCGTGAATGGATGCCACTCCAGCTGTGAGACAGATGAGCACTGCAGAAAGATGTACTGACCAGGTTCCATTTTAAAGCCACTTTTCTTCATATGAAGTTCAAGGACTCCAGAGGAATGCATCACCACCTAAACAGTAATAAAAGGGATGATTTAAAAATAGGACCTATAAGAAAGGCCCTAAACAATAAAAAGAGCCTATTCAAAAGGTAACTTTTTTTTTTTTCCCATTCAGTTATAGGTGACTCTAATAATTTCTACTTGATTTCAACCAAAAGTTAAAAAAATGCAATTCATAGTAATTTTTAGAAGTTTTGTAGATAATTATGCATTCTATATGTTGTAGTGCTGTTGCTGCCCAAGAGCTTAAGAGCACTTAGAGTATGTAACATACAGCAACTTGAACTTTGAGTCTAAGAAGCAGAGTAAGGGCTGTAACAAATCAAAACTTTGACTTTCTATCCTAGCAAAGCCTAGGCAAAAGTATTCCTTAATTGACTGGAATGATTTTTCCAATTTTACTCTCAAGTATGATAATTCACCGACATGGGGTTATTGTTGATTTTTCAGGAAGAATCAAGCCCAGTGAGTTCGGTTCTAATATACTTTTATTAAGAGCTGGTCTCAGTTAAGCAGTCAGCTCTATACATGCCACACATACAATACACATACTATAGAAAAATTTATCCAGCATGCTTTTTTTCACCTCATATGAGATAAGCTTAATTCTGTTCACTGGATATGTAAGGACTGGGCTGCTTCAATAGCAGCATTTCTGATTAATTCTGATGTGTATTAAATAGGTCCCAAGTACGTAAAGTTATTTACAGCTGGGATAAATTGTTACAGTTGTACTGATAGTAATGAAGCTTTGACCATTAACACTAATTGATAATACATTCCTTAATCTCCTGCAAGACTCCAGTTTTTGAAAGCAAAAACTGAAATTGATTGTTTCTGTGCCATTTACTGCAGTAGTATGTGGGTTTCACTTCAGAAAAAGATATTCCCTGGCCAGAGGTCTGTGTTATGGCAATAGAGTCTAATCAATCTGGTACTTTGTCACTCAAGTTTGATCTTAAATGGAATGCACTCAATGGATTTGCTACTGGAATAATCGCAAAACTTAAAAGCTTAAAACTTAAAAACTTAGTAGTTGACTGAAACCACGGTACTCATGGAAGAGCTGCTGAAACTGGAACCAAAAAAAAGAAGATCATGATATAGAAAAAATATTGATACAAAAAAAAATCATTGACATTTGGTTCTTTTTATGCAGTTATACAAGCTACACTGCATACCTTAGTAATGACCACCTCCTGACAAAATCTCCAAAATCGAATGATTCTTTCACAGATGTACAACAACACAGGACTTAGAATCCACTTCCAAGCCTATAGAAAGTTGTGTGTTAAAACTCTACAAATTTATTTTAATTTCTACAAAATTATTTTGCATTTTTGGCATAAAACAGTAGTTAGCCTAAAATGATTTGAATTATCTTCTGTAATTTTTGATCTACCTTTCTTAAGACAGCATTTATTATGCTATGGTAACAATTCTGGCTTTCACTTGGAACAGACATATGGGACTCCTTCACAGACACACTCCAAAAGCAGTGCTAATAACCATCTGTATTCTGGCCAAGAACCAACCTTAAAAATCTATTCCTACTAACAGACTAAAAGATTAATTTATTTAGAGGTTATATAGAGATGTCGTTGAATGCAAGGAAGTATAGATGCATACATTTATACAATATTACCCGTGGCCTTACTATTTTGTTGCTATTTAGAGTCTAAAATAATTCAGGAGAATCAGACTGGAGTAGCTCTCATTGTCAGCTGTGAATTTTCTGATGCTGCATGAAAAAGCACTACGCCCCAAATATTCAATTAGAGGAATAGGATATATTTCCATTTAATTCATTAGTCTGCTCTGTAGCAGCAAATGTGTTTTGTTGATCTAAGATACAAGGCTGATCATATTTTAAGTATTGTAGATGATTGCTGTACTTGTACGTTAATCACTCATATGTACTGATCGCATTAACAGTCAAAGGTACTTGGCTATTCAAGTGTACTAGCTGATGATTTTATTCTATATTACTATTCTATTGTACTATGATAGCTGAGATAATTAGATGCAATTCAACCTTCAGGATTAAAAATTTCAATTCTTTTTGTCTACAGAAGATACCATTTTATTTCCAGTAACTACATACATAACTCATTTGTACTAACTGAAGACTCCAAAATCATGTGGGTTTAAAAATCTCCAAAGACTAACTTTGCTTGCTGAAACATTGACTTTACTGTGCAAGCTGGGTAAGACAGGTTATAAAGTATATTTTATGAGAGGCAAGCCATAAAATTATGTGGCTTCCTTAGAAAGTGCTAAAAGGATGGAGTGGCAATTTCCCAAGGTTAAGTCTTGAAAATTAAATTTAAAAAAATGCATGATTTAATAATGGGAAGAAGCCAGCATAAGCCAGAAGATTCTGAGTTAAAGCAGAAACTCAACTCATCCGTTGTCCCTAAATACTACAGGTGTCTCTGCACAGTGGGTAATCTCACATATCTTGAATATATTAGCATATATCAAGCCACAGTAATGATGAAACCTGTTTTTCCTCCCTTCTATTTGTGCTACCTGTAAATAAAAGCACGTGATGGGAATGTTAAGACTTCAGGTTATTCTAAAAGACAGGAGCTCGGTTCAAGTTTCAGATGTACCATTGCCTAGAGCACAACAGAGCATTCAATTTGAAATGTCTTTTGGTCGGTTTAGGATAACAGGGATTGACTGGGAAGGGTGGGCTGCTAAGCAACACAGCTTCTGGTGAGATAATCAGGACATCTGTATTCTCGCCCAACTGGTGATTTCCTCCTGTAATGAGAATTTGCGGATGGAGCAGTGAAGGTTCAGAAGAGAATGCGAGAACAAAAGTCCAGATGCCCTGGGTATGACCAAAATGTGTCAGCCTCACAGAGGTGTTCACATCAGTCTCATATGGACTGAAATATGGAGCAGAGAGCAGATGTGGCCTTACTGAGAGATGAGCTTGGTTGCATTAGCCTCTCCCAGAAGCAGTGGCCAGCAGGGCTGGGATGATGTCCTCAAACACAGTCACAGCTGTGCACAGGGCTGTGCCCTCCCTGCCTCAGCCACATCTGCATCTGCCCCTGTGCGCAGGGGACTCTCCAGGGATTTTTATCCTCTGAAAGAATTTTTGCTAACTAAGTGTCTATCAGGTATCAAACCACTGTGCATTAGTCATCCAGCAAAGTACTGTTTTTATTGATGATCTATATGCCATGTGGTGATATCACAACTCATATAATGTGAGTATGGCATTGTATGTACAAGGCAAGTATGGACTTGGATATGCAGGAAAGTGTGGCATACTAACTTTAACACAGAGAAGTGGAAGCTCTCTCTGGTTAGCTTTTTAATAAGAAATGTCAAGGTATGCGGTTGGAAGCAAGCTTGTGTCTATATTCACAGTGTGTAGTCATGTATTGATTTTTATGGTGACATTGTAGCTGAAATTTTTAGAGAGGCATTCACTTTCTCATTAATATGTGAGTTGGATAGTGGCTAACAATACTTTAGTTTAAGAAAAATCTATGCCAGCCATTAAAAGAGCTACAAGACACCAAATGCTAATTATTCCCCTTAAAGATTTCTTTTGGTATTTTTTTTTCTCTTTTTGGAAGGAATAACAAAAACTTGCATATGAGCAAGCTAAATCTTTAGTTGTAAATGTTAAATGATCTTGTTTAGATGCTAGACATGTGACATGCTGTACAAGTCTGCTATTTAATTACCCCCTGTGGATTTGCAATCTTGTTGCAGCAAAACCACCCTTCTGTGGGACATTTTTCTTGCCTTTCTCCCTTTCTTTTCACAATTCTCATTTTCAAATCCTCTCCTTTTTACCTAACTTAAGATCTGAAGGCTGGACGACATAAAGTGTGCCCCAAAGGAAGGACACAATTTTATCTCCCACTTCTCTCCCTTGATATTTATAATATCCATATAAAAGCATTATTAGTTATGAAAATAGTTAATGATTTGCATCTCTAGATTTCCTGTTCCATTGTATTTTCTGTATCTCTAACATTATAAGATTTTCACCTGAAGACTATGCGTATGCAACAAACACATCAAAGATATTGGTAATATTGAAGAATGAAAAATAAGTGTGCACAACATATTTAAGTAGAGACCAATTATGAAATCCATACCCTTCAGTGTGATTTTTGCCTAACTAAAGGATCTTCCAGAAATAATAATTAGTCATGAAACAAAAATTTTATAAAGCACCCTTTATATGCATTATCTGCAGGTAGGGATCACTCTGTACAGTAGTACAGGGAGAGGTCATGGAACAAAAATGTTACATAAATCTCAAAACAGCAATAGCAACATACATTCCAGACACCTACTTACTAAGATATTTGATCTCTTGAGTAAGAGTTAAGAAGTAAGTTAAGAAAAAGAACTTACCACAGGTCTGTTGCCTGCAAACTCTGGCAGGGGACATTGAGTGGCTTTCTCCCATTCTAAATAGTGATCTTTACAGTAAGTGACATTGTGAAGCAGCAGACTCTGAGGCGTCTGACCTCGAACAAGCTGACTTAAAACAAAAATATTCATCAGTGATATGCTTCTTTCAATTTTTTCTAAGTATCTGTAGGTTTTGTACTACTGCTTCAATGCAGATATGCATTCAGCAGAATGTTCAACAGTTGGCTCTTTCAGGCCTGTTCTGCTCTCTTGTTCTAATCACATTTCCTGTAGGTTTGCCATGATTTTTCTATCAAGGGAAGGAATGGTATATATAAATAGATCTGAAGATGGAGAGTCCTTGCACAGAACACATATATTTGACTGTTTAGCAAAATTTGAATGTAAGTTCTTTGGAGCAGATGCTTTCTATATATGAGATTCTGGTATTGTTTAGAAAGATTGTAAAACTTAATAGTGATAGACCTTGCCTTTCCTTTGCTGCTTTCTAAATGTATTTTTGAAAGCTGAAAATACAGTTGGAGGACACTAATGAGATGTATGCATTCTAAACATATTAAATTCTGGCTTCTTTACTTCAGAAGATGTTAATGATGTGAATTTTCCCAAACTCATTAATCCTGACTAGTCAGTTTAAATGGGCTTCAACTATTGTTGATTATGGGTAGAGAAAGAACATTTTTATAGGAAATCCTGCCTGTTTTGTATTGTTTCTCTTTATTTTCCCTTGCATGCTTACTTTAGTTCTACCGCTTCAGCTTGTCATGCACTTGTCTTATGAGAGGCTAGAGGATAAGAAGTGCCTTCTTTTTTGTGGCCATGTCATGAATTATCACCAAAATAGAAAATGATGCAGGCTCCAGTGGGCAGTTGTCTTTGTTTAGTCACTTGGGAAGGTCGAAGAGATGGGAAGGGGATGAAACCTTGATTTTTGGCTCACTCCTTTTGATAAGTAGTAGTAGCAGAGATGAGTTGGGGCAGCAGAGGTTTTTCTATTGCTGTCTACCCCCAGCCTTGAGTAACTATCATGCTTGTTCAGTACTACTGATATTGGTGTTAAATAAGTGCCCCTTTTTCATAGAAATCAGTTTCTGGCGGGTGTTCATCAGTTGGCTATGTAGATGGTCCTTCCAGAGAGAGAGAGAGATGGCAGGATGTAGTTTACAGTGGTTGCTTCCAGCTGTGCCCCTGAAGCTTAGGACTAATTAAGTGCGCCAGTTTCAGGCACACTCAAAGCCAAACTGAATGTGACAACCCCCAAATCACAAGGGAAGAGGTGAGAAAAGTAACACACCACAAAACATTGTACAAGCCTGTTATTTGCCCTGTGGTGACTCCATGCACCTCAAGGGAACAGACACATGCACACCCAGCTGACAACTAAAATGTTCCTCTGCATCTGAGAATAATTGTCTGTATATGCTTTGGAGGTGGGCAATACCATGTGATTTTTGTACAAAATAGACACCAGAAGCACATTATGATAACATAAAGGGCTGTGTCCATAGATATGAAAAGCATTACAATAACTTGAAGCTATGTGTACTCTAAGCAAGTAGTCAATAAAAGCCCTATTCTCTGGGGACTTTGCATTGCATGCATTCAGGGGGTTACTTTGGACTAACTCTAGTTTGGTCCCATGAACTGATCACTTGTTAGTACTTGGACCACATGGGAGCATTCCTGGAGACTAATCTTCAGTATAGTTTCATCCAAAAACAGTCTACGCCATGTACTCCAAGACTCTTCCTTGGTATGAGCAAAAGCATAGTAAATGAGAAGGACTAGGAGATATGATTCAAAATTGTGCTCCCTATCTGAGTTAAAATGCTAATATTGATACACTGCAGGAGATTCATAATAACACTATTAAAAATGACAGTGGGTAAAGGAGGGAAGTGAACAAGGGAAAGGAGGAAGATATTAATGGAGCCAGAAACAGAAGGTAGAAACTTTTTTTCCATAAACAGGCGACTTCTTGCTCTTTCACAGGATAACCAAGGGACTTACTGCCCCCTGAGCTTCTTAAGCAGGTGCCCCCAAACCTGCTGTCTGTCTCTCAGTGTCAGAACCAGAAACCCTATACCAACAGGACAGATGTTCCTCTTGTGACAAATAACAGGAGGAGAATCAGTGACTTGACACCCCTCTCTCTAAAAGTCACCTTTTAAGGCTAGCACTAAGCTTGAGATGTTTCTCCTAAGGTCATTTAGACCTGGAGAACTAACATAGTTTACAATACAGTGACCACCACTACTGCATACTGTATCCTTATGGCGAGAAAATTTGCAGTTCTTTATCCCAGAGTGAAAGAGCAATGAAACCACTTTACTTTTATAGATACATAGAAGGGTGTCCACAGGGACATTCGCTACTGAGTAGTTGACATGCTGTAAACTCTCATAGCTCACTTAGTCTTCTTTGTGCCTTACAAGCATTTTACAAGGCAAAGGCCTGAGCGAAAGGTTTATTCGAACCCACAAAAGATTGATTTCTAACCTGTAACAGGCCTAGCTCCCAGCAGTGGAAGTTCTTTCACTCATTCTGATCTATTGATAAGGTGCAGTTTGTGAGAAGGGTTTGAAGGAATCAAAACACAGTTTTCGCCTTCATAAAAATGGTGTCTTTAAATTTCAAAATGCTTTAATTTTGCAGTGTGTCTCTAAGCAAAGATCCCAGCAGCTTGTTAATGGAAAGAATGCTATGGATTTGAATCATGTTTCATCTCAGACTGTGTACATATACCTGATGTAGTTCATGCAGATACTTACCCCATACCATGCAATATTAAACCAATAAAGAAAATCACAAAGAGATGGTGGGTGTACCAGAACACTTCATAGAATGACCTTCTGATGAGCTCCGTGGATGAAGTCATGATCAGAATTAAAGCCAAGGTAATCACAACTCCAGTTACCCCAGCTATGGTTGTTAGAACCTCTCCTAAAGTGTTCTAGGATAAGAAAAAAAAATATTCTTGTTGTTATTAATAATATTACATGTGATGCTGAAATCCAACTTCTATTTTCAGCACAGGTACAAAACCAGAACAAGATACACAGGCAAGGCAAACATCTTTTTTTACCCTGGACATAGCATGGGAAAACACCATTCTGTTCTTTCTCCACTTAGACTTATCCCAGACACATATGTAAGTATTTGCCACCATTTATTTGTTTGGGGAGTTGAAAGGAGGAAATTACACAATCTTAGTAGTATTTTTGTCATTTTTTTCTTATGAAAAAGTGTCTCAGAAAGAAAAAGGAAAATGATTAGACAAAAGAGAAGATTAAACTTAATGCTATAATAACCAAAATAACATTAAAAACCTGTCTATTCATGTGAGGGTGATAAAAATGAAGTGCTAAGGCACCTGCAACTATAAAACATGTGGGGCTACTTCATACTTATTTTTCTGAAAGTATATGGTTTTCTTGAAATGGTGCATAAAAATGGTATGCTGTCATTTACCTAAATGGCGTATCTCACTTATTCCTCACACTTACCTAGAGGTATACTAGAGAATACTTATTTTTATAGTTAAAAATATCTATTTATATTTACAGTTTTATGTTAGTGCTGAAACATTAGTATCTTGTGGCAGCATGACTAGCAAACACCAGCACAAGTCTGTTACCTACTTCTATCTAAACCCATCAAAATCAACTGAAGGGAGGATGAAGATGTATTTTGAACATAGCAGTCAGATGCTGATATCAGTTATAAAGTGCAAATGAGAAGGAACGGCAGTAAAAATCACATACATGAGAAGACTCAAGCTAAATATTCTGGCAGAGTGTAAATGAAGTCTCCATTTGGCCTACAAAGTGTGTCTGAGTTACCAGTGCTGATGCCTAGGAAGGAAGGGACTCAGCATGCCTCCTGAAGCCTGAGCTGAGCTAAGCTGTAACATTATTCTGAAACTTACTTAATGAGGAGAAGAAAACCATGATGTTGTACTTGTAAAGTGCGCTCATTTGATATGTAAATCCTAGAGATGATAAAATTCCACCTTGCTATCTTTACAGCCATTCTCTACAGTAAAATCATTTTTTTCAAAAGTTCTCACTTGAGAGCACACAGGGCATTTTCAAATCAGTGACTAGGAAGAGTATGTTCAGATCCTATTACATATTAACAGGATTGATCTAGGTGAAGTTTTGAAATGTAGTTTTTACTACAGTGGCTAGTTTGCATCTTGAGATGAAACAAGGGAAAATGTCAAAGACACTTAGGCATTGCTACTATACGCGTACAATGCAACTGAAAACTTGAATTATTGCTCTCAAAACTTCCTTCTTCTAAGGTAGAAACAATCTTTAATTTGCTTTCCTTCATAATTTATGAATTCTAAGTGTACCTACTAAGATACAGGTGTACAATAAAAGAAATATTAGTATTAGAAGTTATATTTATAATCTTGACTGTAAATTAGGATGTGGTTGTGGGGACCCTGAGAAGTCCGGGGAAGTATTTCAGAAAGTGCTAGTCTCTTTCCTAAAGTACCCTTTAGGGTATCTGAAAGTTAATTAGCGGCCTACCACCCAATATATCACTGGGAGAACAATTAGTGGAGAAAAAAAGGCTCTTAAGTGACCTTTGAAAGAAGGTAGGTTGCCATTCTGCAGTGTAAGCTCTACTATCTTTTAGGTGAACACGTCATGTTGATGTGGCGAGAGCGAGCAGAGGGTATATAGAAAGGGCTGTGCATTTTAGTCCTCACTTGCAGTCCTGAATGATAAACCTGACTCTTTCGACAACATTAGCATCAGGATCTATGTGTTTCTATTGCTGAGACCTTTTATTTGCTTGTTTTTCTTCAAACTTAATGATTCGATTGCTTGTTTGTTTGGAAAGATGCAAAATCACATTATCTAAACTGAAAAAGAAGTGAGAAGAACAAAACAAACAAACAAACAAAAACTCAAAAAGAACAACAACAACAACAACAAACAGGACAAAATGCTTCACAGCTGAAAAATACTGTGAAGTTGTACTGATGGCTGTCCAGCCATCATTTCATTCTGTTTCTACTTTCAGTGGAGGGCACCAAGTGACTGAAAGAGGCTGCTTCTCTGTGTTTGAGTGGCCTTCATTGCAAGCTGGATATCTGGTAATTTTCCGAAGAGCAAACACAGTACATATGAGAGTCTCAGTAGTGCTTCAGACTTTCTTTTTCAAGCCCAGAGTATGCAGCAGTATCCACAAGCAAGCAAATGGCATCTATGATGGGATGTATGGTATGATGGAATAAAAAGTAAATGATCAACTTTTACACTTCTTCTATATATATGCATTGAAGAAAAAGGTCTGTTTATTTTATGAATAGCAGAAGAAAGAGCTCTGTCCATGCTATTGTGAGGTAATCTAGGTAATGAATAACTTCTTTTTTCACAACTTCTTTTTTTTTCACCCAAACTATAGCCATTTTTTAGCAGAAGTGAGGTCTTGTTTGGCCCTGAAGAACACACACCTGTGCTAGCTTCCCAGTAAACTGCCTCCAATAAGCAGCATGCCTCCAGGTGATTTTTCACATGCAATTCCTTGTATAGCCAAGCTCTATAAGTGGCAGAGCTGACAACCCCAAGCTAGGAAGATATTGTGCAACCATGGGGAGAGCCAAATATCAGCTGTAAGAGAGATATATTTGTGGGCTATTTTTTTTTTCTTTCTGAAAAGAAGTTGCTGTGTTTATTCCGTATATCAAAAGCTGAATTTAGTTTTTACAAATTCCTTGCAGAATCTCTTCTATTCATAACACCCCTGATCCGCCAACTAATTAAAATACCACAGACATTTCTTTGAGCTTAGTAACCTGAAAATTGCAGCTCTGAGTAAGTGTTCTTAGCTGAAATGGAGGTTAACCTCTGGCAGCACCTTCTTGCTCTGGTTAAAAGGCTCTGAAATACAGTTTTACTGACAAAGGAATCCACAGAGGAAAGCTTTTGAGATGAAGAAAAGCAAAAAATGACAACTTACTGTTTCATAGGTCCTGATTGGGTTCAGGTAGCTTTCATGTGAATTCTTGCCAAGGATAGAAAGCTTATTTTGTAACCCATCAGCTTCCTTCGATTGGCTCCTATGATACCGCTCTATGTTGATCAAGTGGGCAACAATATGGATGCCTGCAGGAGAGGAAGGATGGTGTAAAATGGAAGATGCCCTTATATGTGTCCACAATGCCAGAGGAATATCAGTAAGCACATTCTGAACTATTCAAAAAGAGTTAAATTAAGACTAAGTTAAGAGTTGAGAGCTCCCCATGATAAACTAGCAACAACAGGAAAAATTTATTGGTGTCTAATGCATAGCAACTGCTTTGAATTGTGGACAGGAAGGAAAGTTCCAGTGTGAAAAAACATGTTTACTGTTTACTGCTGATTTATATAGTTCAAAATGAGGTAACTAATTAAAATCCTTAGATTTTGTTAAAAATTAGGATGTGGCTTAAATGGAGGCACAGGCCCTAGCCACTGGGCTGATGGGTTATTCACTTGGGAGCTGACTTCTGACATAACCTTCAATAAAAATAATCAAATATTTATCAGCACAGGGATCACAAGTGAATATCCCAAGTCCTGAGCACCCACACTGCAAAATCAAGTTCTCATTTTTTTCTGAATCTTGGGCCCAATGAATAATATATTATTTATACAAACTGGAATAGCTTCGATAAGATGGAAGCTGAATCCAAATGGGTATAAGCTGCACAGAGATAAAATGAGCCTGGAAATTAGAAGACAGATTCAGGCCATCAGAGGAATGAGATTCTAAAATAACCTTTCAATAAACGGGATAATGGAATCAAGCAATCTAAGTGGCTTTAGGCTGAAGGTTGGTCAGTTTTATGAAACAGATTATGTGACGTGACTACAAGCATTAGAAGGTATCTGACTTTCTGACCCAGCGTGTTCTGTGTATGCTGTTATGGATTAGCTGCTGTATGCGGAACAGTCTGGCCAACATCAGACTGGAGCACCTCCTTGGAGCTTGCCTATGTGACAGGGCTCCCAGGGACTTGGCAATGCCAAGACAGGGAGATAGGATGTGGGAGACGTGGCACGAGCAGAGAGCAAGGCATGCAGATTCAGATCATCGAAATCCAAATGCCTGAGAGGTGCTGAGCTGTAGGGCTTGATGGCAGCTGTGCGGGGGCTGTGGCAATCTGTTCCTGAGCGTACGGCTGATGGATAAGCAGTATATAAACACTGTTTATGTATTTAAGTGTAACAGTACTTTTAAGTTCAGAGTTGGAAGGGAGGGAGCTGCTCCTTGATAGAGCTCCTTTCAGAGCAGATGTTTTGGCCTGGTGAGGGTGTTATCAAATCCAGCTGGACGGGAACCAAGTTGCTGCTTGACGAGGACCTGATTTCTCTGATATCTGAAAGAGCTCGCTCAGAGGTGGGGCTGAGGGGTGGCTGCGGTAGGTTTGAGGGACTGCACACAGTCCAACACCTGACCACAGCAAAGAGGACAGAAAAGTTTCCAAGGCTGGAAGGCCTGACAGGGAATCTTGGAGTGGGCTTAGGCTGAGCAGGTTTACCCTTCCATCTGGTACTGGGCAGTGACAAAGTCAGTAGTGACACTTGTGCCTTTTGCCTTCTATACATGCATGAGGTTCCTAATAACTTCCATATGATGCAAATATTCACCATAGCATTGGACTAGATGAATTTCACAGAATTTTGCTGATGTTTTACCAAGAGTTTACTGCAACGCATAAGCTGCAGGTTATGCACTATTTCTGTTCACTTAAAATCGAAGATTTGCTATAGGTGGAAGTTTAAATCTGTTTTCAAAGCAAAACACACGTTTTTAACTGTTGAAATAAACAGATTTTAGAAAGTAAATCTGCGCATTGCGAAGTTCTAATGCACAATGATGAGACTTCTGCTGTTTAGAAGACTATGAAGTCTTGCATTTTCCCCAAAGTGTGAGACTGTGATACATACAAATTCCAGCCAGGTCAGCAGTTACAGGAAGCCTAGTGCTACTCATGTACACTGAGTGTTGAGAAT
Organism: Tinamus guttatus; assembly: GCF_059628265.1. Lineage (NCBI taxonomy): Eukaryota > Metazoa > Chordata > Aves > Tinamiformes > Tinamidae > Tinamus > Tinamus guttatus. The sequence continues at coordinate 400,634 of NW_028288597.1, read as the reverse complement.
TAAATGAGTTGGTAGTTCCTTCCAGACTCACAGAAATCTGTGTATCTTAACAATGCTTTTGTGTTTGAATAGAAAAAAAATGGATTGAATAGACATATCTTCCCAAGAATTACTTTAGCCCAAAATTTAATTGCAAAATATAATGTTACTTTTTTTTCCCCCTAGAAGATCAGATTCCCCAGAAGATCAGAGACTTACTAGCTTAAACTAGTAAGCTTCTGCACCTAGTCTGCAGGCTTTTAAGAGACACTTCTGTCCAACAGTATTTAATCCACTTTATTGTAAGTGTTACTGCCAATGGAAACATCATCATACTCTCTTCTTTGGGATTTATCTCTTCTTCCTTCCGGAGTGACAGTCATTCCAGTTTTCAACGATCTAGGTAGAGGGTATTACAAGTGTAGAAGTCTACCAGAATGACTAAGATTTTCTGCAAACTACTCGTGGTGGCTGTTAACATACCGAGTATAGTGAATCACAGAAAAATATTAATATTCAAACTAATGCACTTAGTATGCTGGTTTACCTGGATCTCCCATGATCTTAAATATTGCCTTGAGTGCTATTAGATTAATATTTTTGATGGGTTTCTTGTGTGCCACTAGGAAAAAATGATGCAATCTAAAAGTGAATTATAGCTGAATGGTAGGAGTAATGCAAAAATCTAATTCCATTTTCAATGTGGTTCATTTAATGCGCAATAGTTGTAACAAGCTAAAAAGTCTGGCACTGGATACATTGCCATTAGCTAAAATATTTTACATCCTTAAAGCTTATTTTCTGAAGGTCCTTTACATCTGCAGTGTACAGAACTTACTAAGCATTTCCAAAATCAATATGCAAATTTCTGAAATCTGGACTTTCTACATTTTGTACATATAAGTATATATGTATATACACATGCACACCACTAAGCCATGAATGTAAAGCTTAAGTTACTATATCTTGGCATTTTCTAGTCAATCTTTTCCTCAGTCTGTATGAGGAAATATAAATTATAGGATAAGTCACGCAATCTCTAAAGTAAAGTTCTTTTTGATACCAATTCATGAAGACTGAGGATTCAGGATGTTGTTTTTAACAACATCTGGAACTGTTAAAGCACTTAACATGTGTTAATTTGTATTTGACCCTGAGATGTTCTATCTAGTCCACCTCTGAGATCAAATAAAAGGTTTTATTGGAAGGAGGGAGGGAGAAAAGGGTTGCTATTAGAGCATGGTGTTTACTGTACATGTTCTTAAATACAAAGGGATGTAATTGAATTATCTTGAAAGTCTGGTCAATTTAGCTAGTCTTATTCAGCCAATTGTGCCTTCAGTGAAGCATGCACAACTCTCATTGAACTAAACAGAAATTGCATGTGTTTATTGGAGGGCAAGATTTCCCTCTCTCTATTCTGCATGCCTGTACAGGATAATAAACAAACTGGAGTTTGCTGCTAGGAGTTAAATGTTTTGGTTAGCCAACATATTATGAGAAAATCAAAGGGCCAAATAGTGGTCTTTCTGTCCACAGTGAAGAGAGTGGCTTTGTAGGAATCTCACCAAGGCGCTGGGTCTTCTGCGCTAAGCCAGTCTGGATTCTGGTGCCACCCACTACCTTGTGACATTTCTAGTTACATGGAACTCTTCATTCGACTTCATATTGTCTTTGTGAACAGAAAAAGCACAGATGATGTTAAAATTAGGGCAATAGTCACCACACACAACCTGCTTCATGTTTTCTAAAATGGATAATGGCATCTAAAAAGAATTTGCCATTGACTAATTTGTCATCTAGCCAGAGGTTTATAATCTTTAATTTAATATAATTTTCTTCTTTGTACTTTGTAGGAATTCCAAGAGTTAAACAATTTGACTGAAAAAAGCAGTTTAATTGAAATTATATCAAAAAAGTCTGCAAATTCTGGAAGTCCAGAACTCAGATTTCAACTAAACCTCTTCTTAAGACAAGGATCTGCTTTCCTGAAAAATTATTAGTCTACACAAAAATGCATCTTAATCCCTAGATCCCTTCACATAGCTAATTCTCTATACCCACCATTAACAGTATGTGGTTGAAAATAGAAGTTTTTTTTAGTCTTTCAGCGATAGCATTTTCAGTGCTTGGCAGAAACCAAGCATATCTGGCATCACTACTGTCTTTGTTTTTCATGTTTCTAAAGGACTACACACTACTGGAAATTTTAAAGAGAAACACCATTTCAAACAGAATAATTCCAAAAGATTTCTCTTTCCATTCCCTATTCTCCCTTAATTGCTTGAGCTTTATTCATATCATAACTCAAAGACTATTGGAGCTACGCATCTGTATAATCTTCTGCAAACATCAAAGCAATAGAAGAAACAATTAGTTCTTCAAGACATGCCAATGGAAAGACAAAAGAATCCCCCCAAATACTCCTCTCTTTAGAAAATATATGGATTTGTTTTCTCATGATGTTGAAAACAACACAGTAAGAGAAATGTGTTGTACAAAACATTGTTTACTTATCTCTTAAAGATATACTTAGCTTCAATGTAATGCCTCTCAACTAAAAGGTTCATTTGAATTAGAAAGTCTAGGATGATTTGCATTGATCAAACTGAGAAACTATGATTTCATTCAAGCTGAGTTACGGGTCTATAAGGAAGATTTATTAGAGGGTGAATAACTCCTAGACAGCTCTTATCATAGACAGGCATGCAGAACTCAGGAAGCCAAACTAAGCAGAATTCCCCTTACTGAATTTTCAATGATGCACTTGATTATAGATAGCATTGTTTACTCTCTCTTTCCTTCTTCTTTCACTAGTATCTAATTATATTCCTTTATGGCCTGACCAATTAAAGCCCAAATTTGAATTTCTATTAGAGGTGATGAAAAATTAAAGCTACAGATGTACTTTTTCCAAAGCCACACACACCTTGGCTGAGCTACTTGTAGGATCCAGACAATACTAATGTCACACTATTTTTAGTATGCTATTAAATAAATACCTTGGAATAACACCACCTGGCAAGCTGAGATGAAAACATGTTGCTTTAATAACAAAGGAGTCTACAATTTTATTTTGTGAGGATAAGATTAGTGATGTGATCTGCAAATTGGTTTAACTTCTTGCAGCCACATTTAGGCTATTGAACTCATAAGGAAAGAGCTTTAACGTAACTAAGAATGACTAAGTTGCAATAGTTCAATAGGATTTGATTATGCTTTTGTGTAAAAAAAGGCAAGACAGGTAATCCTTGCATAAATAATGTGTCAGATGAGTGGAAAATGACTTATCTGTATTTACATATCATTGTAACACTTAAATTTTGTAATAAGGAACTCTATATGATTGTAGGTACCTCTTTGCTGTGAGAAGAGGAAACTGTGGTTTCCTCATACTATGTGTTATAAATACTGAATGTTTTTTATGCATTTTAAATTTAATTTCAAAACTACTGAGTTTCTGGCCCTTCTTTATCTAAAGTTGACTATAAAATGATGTAGTGTTTTCCCAGACAAGATATTTGTTTCTCACTTACTGGTTAGAGAAGCACGTTCATAAGTTGTCATGTTTTGTTCATCAGACTCTCCGGTATTTTGTTTTTTTCATCAATAATCTTATCAGCTATCTGTCCATTTTATGTTCTTTAAAAAAAACCCAGAGCTTCATTTTCTTCCCCTCTAGAATGACAGAGTTAAATAATGATGCTTTCTGTCATTTGACATCAGCTCCTGTGTCTCTGTCTTTGGAATTACTGAAGCTGTAAAGTAATCACTTTTCTGATAAACTTGCACTTCCTAAACTGTCCACCTTAATGCACTAGCAAACATTTTATATGAATGTAAAACCCCACAACCTAAAAGCTTTGACTGTGCAGTTTTGCTTTCTTTTTGGAGCATGACAAATTATACACCAAATAGAAGTTGGTTAATTTACATTCCTGGGTTGATTTGTTAATTAAAGAAGCAATGTTGCATTCTGTAGGAATCTGCTTTATGCTGAAACTGAACTCTGATAAATGAATGGACATGACAGATTAGCAAATCATTGTAATGCATTATAAGAAGCAAATTCTCATCCCCCTGCCTTCCCCTTCAAAAGCTTTACAATGGTATATAGAAAGGACAAATTTTAGTTGTTGGATCACAATGGCATTCCTGACTCCATATACTTGTCTAACTATGTGGGCACAAGAGTATCATATACATGCAAACAAAAGCTTCCTACTTCTATACAGAGAAAAGAATATTGGAATTAAGGTCCACTCTGACAGCGGCAGAGGAGGGGAATGTTTATGTTACAGTGTATTGTGCTGTGAATAACTCTGATAAACTCATTTATCTCCTTTTCCTTTTAAACCAATCGGCTAACTCCCTTTGATATCTTTGGTTATAGAGTGACTATAGAACATGGGACTTCTCTAAGCATCTGAAGGTGCCCAAGATCAGATAGATGTTTTCAGAAATACAGGCAGAGACCACAGTCAAATGTCAAAATGTCCTAAGAGTAGTGAACTTTCTGAAATATAATTACCAAAGAGAACAACACCCTCTGTCCCAGCTACCCATCTTTACATGTTTACGTCCTGCTATCCTGCTACTGGCTTTTGTTCTTCCTTCTCTGCACATCCTTCCTTCCCTCATTGTATCTCCTCTTCCCCTCATATTGTCTAAATTCCTTCTTGTTCCAGTCCTTCCAGTTAACCACTTGGGAACAGGAGAGTACTAAGTTCTGTTCCCAGCCAGACCAGCGAACAACTCTAGCTCAGTAAGTCTGCAGGACAAACCCAACAGTCTGCATTTTTTCCCTCAAAGGAGTCATTAGCTCCCTGAATTCCTCACCTATTTTTCCAAAATTTTTAAGACCTTAATGTTTTCGAGATAACTACTTGTTTCAAACTTAGATGAAATTTTTTATCTGGATTGAAAAGTTTTTGAAGCAGGGGTTGTAGGTGTGGACAGATGAGCAGCATAACTTACAAGTGTAATTCCCTTTAAGAAAATCAGACTACAATGCCAGATCTTCTCTCCAGACATCTACTCCCAGGGGTTTAATAGAAGTTTTTAGTACTAGATGGTAAGAGGTCACAAGCTGGCCAAGATAACAACAGGGCAAATAGTAGTTGCTACCCAAGCAGAAAGTTCATCAAGTGTTGGGAAAAAAAAAAAAAGGCATAAATGATTGATCATATGGAACCTTATTTATATATATATATATAATATTATATATTTATATATTTAAAGTTGCAGTCAGCAAATGATCACACTAAAGTAGCACATGTGTCAGAGCTGATGGGGATTACAGCATTAGGCAGAATCACTGTGAAATTCAAAACATTTCAAAGGCAAAGAAGAAAAAAAAAAAAAGATAGCTTACTTGCATTTACAGCTATTCCATAGGCAACCATCTTATGAAATGCGATGTTTTTGTCAAGTTGTCTCCTCAGTGCTCCTCGACAGCACTTAGTGAAAAAGCAAAATTTGTTTTGTATCATTCCTATTTACAACTCACCCTTTGGATAGGAGAGGAGTTCAGTACATTTAAAATGAAGGAATTCAGGGAAAATTTTGGTTTAGCCGTATCTTTGGGACCTAAGCAACTATTTTCAGTAACTCCAGGATTTCTTAAACCTATTCAGCCTACATGATGGCTTAAAACCAGATTGCATAAAACTTTGCTTCAGTGAGCTGTAATTCTGCGTAGTTTATCTGGGACGGGGATTAGCTCATTTGCTGATGTAGAGGTGCTGGAGCTGGTTACATACACAGCCTGGCTGGGGCACCGCTGTGGGCAGCTCAAGTCCCTTTGCACAAACACAGTTAAACTGCTGGCAAAGGTGGCTCTGCACGAAAACACTTTGGCTGCTTTCATGAAATGCAAACCCCAGGGAAATAAGGTTGTCTAGACCTCGGGTGGTTGCATGCTTACATGTTACTGAGCCACCCTCCCCTCGCTGGACTCATGCAACGGCTGCTCCGAGCCATTCGTGGGCTGTGGTGAGCCAAAACTAACACACGCTGCTGGCATCACGACAGCTCTTGCTGAGCTGCTTCAGACCCTGAGCCGCGCTCTTGGCATCTGAGTTGCTCACTTGGCCTTGCAAGGCGTCATGCCAAAGATCCCTGTGTTTATCCACACTGCTTCCTAGCTAATAAATCTTCCTGGCAGGCAAATGCAGGTGGGTGCAGTGCTGAGACCCCATGCATCTCATCAGGGCAGTGGGTTCAGTGCTGCCGCTGGCCACCCTGCAGCCATGCAAGCTCCTATGTACCATGCTTTTCAAGATGACAGTATTGGCCAGAAAGACAAAATATTGATTATATTCAAGAAAGCTTTCTATTCTCTAAGTTCTTACACAGCACATAACTGTGTGTACAAATACTTATTGTTAATTTATGCATTGATAAATCCAACAAGCCTTTTCAGAAGTCCGGAGCCTCTTTCCTTAAACTTCTGAAAAAGCTTCCGAATTCAACCTGTTATGTTGAAGTCTAAAGTTTAAGTCTAAAGAAAGAAGAGCAAAACTGAAAAAAAATAACCAAGTTACCAAAAAAACAAAAAGGGGGGGGGGGGGAGAGAAATACATTCATGTTGTGATTTTGAAATTCCTGTTGTTTTTTGAGTTATGGAGTGACTGGTGACTTTTTCCCCAAACCCTGACTGTAATAATTCCCAGTCAGCTGAAGCTTTAGCTAAGCAGAGCTAAAGCCTTGAGCACTTCCTATGTGGAATGCTGCAGTTTAATATAAAGGTCTCTGAACAGATGACTACTCAATTACAAAAACACATGTATACAAGAAGGGGAGGAGCTGAAAGGTGGCCATGCAGCCACTCAGAAACAAGTTAACAGAAACAAGCTTAACCATGCTCCTTTTCATCCTTATGGCACTTTTAGATATACATTTCCTCACTCTGGTTTTCACTTTGCAGCTACACAGGATACATATTTTCTCCATTTGGCTAAGTTGCATTCTTATGTTCCCTTTTTGTAGCACCTCACTTTTCACTTCATGACACCATGCTATGCAGCGGTTGACAAAATCAATGTTGCGTTTAGAGTACTGTGTTAGACAAGCCATTTGTTCCTCTTCAATCATGAATATCTGGGAATTTAAACAGTAATAAGTAGGCAGTAGGATACAGACTTCGCTGTCAAAAATTAAAATTCCTTTGAAAATGTTTGATATAGACAATATTGCTGAACTGTACTGTTAAAAAGAGAAGGATAATATGACTGATAATATGAAGGATAATATGATTGAGAAGTGGTACTTACAGTGCTTACTCCTCGTAAGAGTGAAATTAGGTTTCTACTCACTGGTAACAGGATTAGCATGCAATTAAAATTAAGGCATGTTGCAGAAGCTCTCGCCCAAGCCAGTGTTGACTGTACATATAGCAATATGAAGAAATTAGATTACAAGTTTGGAATAGCAAGACCAAAAGAAAGGAAATATTATATTAACATAATATTCTTATATGTGAAAGTTACTGAAGCATCAGGAAAATTAATATAATGAAAGACATGGATAAAATCACACTATTCATATATTCTCCCTGTGGACCCCATTACAATCTAACTTGTACTTACTCCCAGCATAATCCGTGTATAAAGGTAAGCATCTTCCTCTTCATACCAGTGGAAGGTATCAATAAACAAATACAAATTCAACCCCAACCACACCACCTGAAAAACAGGCCAAAGATTAATGACAATATTTTTACTGCATGTAAAGCTGATTATGGTTATAGTTTTAAAATAATCTGAGAGATACATGAAAATCAGTGTACAATGCAGCTCTTGATCACAGATGATAGAAATCATAAATGCTTGCTTGAATGAGGCTGTCTTTTAGAAAATGTGGGGTTATACCCCCACATACCCAGTAGAGGATGTAGATGACATCTACTGTGTGATAACTAAGTTGATTTTAGAGACAGGACTTAGCTTGGTCTCTGAAAAGCTACCAGAATCTAAAATTAAAGAATTTCAGAAATGAAGGGAATTAGGAGCTGGGTAGGCCTGCCCTCCTATCCCTGTTCACCAAAGCAGCCGAAAATAATTCAGAATACAATGTGAAATACAATTCCAACTCTCTGTTCACTTTATCTGAGGGCTAAACTACATAGACTTAAAAATAATTAAAAATAAAACAGTAAAACTTTAAATTGTTTTTAAGACTAGTTATAAAAATGCTGCTGAATATTTTATAGCAAGTTTTACATTTAGCTTGGGAGTATTACTGTAAGCAAACCATAAAATGTCTTTTAAGCAAACTTAAAATATTTATATATGTCCAATTACTTTTTTTTAATGCTAAAAATACTCACTAGTAACAGGACTGACAGTTTTTCATTTAAAATCCAGCATCCCATCTTGAATGCTTCTTCCTGTGCTAGCAGCAGCTCACTCTTGCCTTCCAGTGTAACCTGAGGTCTCTGGCCATTCCTCTGGCTTTTCAACTAACTCTTTTGTCTTTAGATCTTAATGAGCACCTAGTGAGAGCTCTCTCTAGGAATTTTCTAATTAAAGACTCCCTGACAAGAACAGATCACCTAACAGACATGTCTTATGACCTAGGCAAATAAAATGCTGGTCATTGTCCAGTGCTTCCTCTTTTCAAAGTCATTTCTCAACAAATAAGAGATTCTTTCATTAAACTGTACTTGTGTTGCCTTTTTTTTTCCTTTGGCTTTTTTATTTTTGGGGTTTATTTATTTATTTATTTATTGCTTCCACTTTGCAGTTTGAATGTAACAATTCTACATGATTTGCTTTTTAATGTAAGAGCAGATGAGAGCATGCTTTATGCGGATATAAAGCAGGAGCATTGTTAAAACAACTTGGAAGCAGCAAAGTTGTTCAATCAGAAGTCAGGAATTGCCAGTTTAAATCTGAAGGCATAACATTCATCTGGATTTATCATGATTGTGGATTGTGGCAGCCGTAAAATGCAGGATAGTTTTCCATAATTCACTGCAGTCATAAAATAAGCAGTCACTTTCTCTTTCTCTTGCCCACATCATTTGGTGTAAAACTACTCATCCTACTGTCTCCTCTGCCTGGCTGGAAGAGAGAGGTAGCAGCTGGTTTCCTCGTGGATTTCTCTTTCAAGCCCCACAAACATCAGCTACATTCACCTCAGATCTGGGAGGGGAGGGTGCCTGTTTCAGAGGCAAGGAAAAGAGTCACGGAGATATTGTGGCAAATAATTATTATGGAGATATTATTGAATCCATTAGTGGTGAGCATGGACCCAGCAGCACTTTGAGATTCTCAGGACTCTGCATCCCCCAGCATGTTCCTAATGCATCCTCCACCCTTCATCTGAGGCAGGGCCACTGCATTGGCAGTGGTTATCGTACTCAAGAAATGTAAGTCTCTTGCAAATACAACCCATGAAAACTATCTAGGACCACAGATTCTGGAGGAGAGGGGGAGGGATTTTTTTTTTTAATTTATAAAAAGAGATGTGCTTGTTCCTTAAAGTTTGTCCTAAGGGCTATTGAGCCTATTTCCTTCTTTGGAAGTTTATTCCAGGGAGGATTTAACGAGCCACCTGCAAAAATAATTCAGCAGGATTCAGTTCCTCTCAGCAAGATCAAAACCTTTTGACAGGTCAGTTTATCAGAGAATGCTGTTAGCCTATTCAAGACCTTCCTTAGTAGGTAGTTATTTGAACAGCCAGCACCGTGGTGATATTCAATGCGGAGAACACATTTTCTGATTTCTTTTCACTAAGAGAGCAGAATAATTTATTGACTTTTCTGCACTCTCTAAAGGGAAATCCCTTCTCTTTTGCCTCACTTAAACTGTCGAACTGGTAGCAAAGGATCTTCCTGGGGGGAAATAGGCCAAAGTCTCACACCAAGGCTGCTTAGAAGCACTGTCAGTAGCTACTCCAGGAAGATTGCCCTGTCCTGATGGGCACTCTTGATTTATCGCTGGCCCTGCTCTGGCAGGAGCTGTGTGAACACTGCCTATGATGATCTAATTTCTTACCCAGTGAAACAATTTCCTAAAAGAAGAAGACATTTTTTTGACGAAACAGCAGACAAACTTTTAGATGTTGCTAGAGACAGTGTCTTCAAATATGAGTCTAATAATTGTTTGTATTTCTCAAACACACACAAAAAAAAACACAGGAAATAATATCGAGATATGAAATGACTGTTAAGCTTGAGTGCTTTTTAAACAAGCACCAGTGACCATTAACTTGCATTATTAAAACCACAGAGACGTGGCTGTGAATGTTCTGAATGCAACAATTTACGACAGCTTTATTTTGAGGTTGCTTTTCCTTAGACGGCAAGATTAAACATTTTTATTAACAATCTCAGCAACCTACAATTCCAAGCCTAGTGCAAGAAGTGGCCCTTGTCCATTATGTGACTTGTTATAGGCTATTGCCACAACCATTTTCTTTACATCTCTTGATAATCCAGGAGCTAGCAAGATAGTGACTAGTGCTATTTTTCAGAGAGGTCAAAAAAGAGGAGAAAAAAAGAAGAAATAAGGGAGAAGGAAAGAGGAATGTGCAAAGGGTGAGGAGAAATACTGGTCAGGTCAGATGCCAATTTTAACTACATTAAAGAAAGCTGAGTCGGGGGGGAACAGGGGGAAGGAGGGGACCAAGTATCTGGATTAGCTGCACTTCAAAGGGAAATGCTGCACTGAGATGTTCTGCTTTGAAGTTCAGCGATCCAGACAGCAATTTTCTAAAATGAGTCAAAACTGGCATCTGAAATAGATTTTTTTTTTCAGAGTACAGCAGATTCATATGCTGGTTTAGGTTCCAAAATTTGTCTGGATCAGCAGCTGTACTTCAAAGCAGCACATCTCAGTACAGCATTTGACTTTGAAGTGCATGTGGTCCAGATGCCAGTGCTCTTAAAGGAGCCAATGAATCAAATGCACTTTATTTTTTGTCTGTTGAAGCAGCTATGTTTTTTCTTGTATATAATGATAATGTGTGTGGTCTTCAATATGGTATCTATCAATAAAAACATAAAGCTAACACAAAAGCTCTTTATAGCTTCATTTTCTACAAAGGGACTGATCATCATCATTTTATTATACTGATTTGCAGTGATCTCAGCCAATTTCTAGCACAAACTATCCAGACAAGATTCAGGGAAGGATATTTTATTGATGAAAGAACTAACTGTATTTCAGTTTGTTATTGTTTTATCATTATTGTGAGATGCAACTGTCCTAAAAAGGATGTGGAATAAGGATGAAAAGGGATTTGTTCCGGTGGCTCAGGAAAAAGCAACACTAAGCATGCTCAGTGCCCCTGCAAGAGAAAGGCAAAGCTGTCATTAGCTTAAGAGGTCACTTTTTGCATAGAAAGAGGTCTATGAGGTGGTGAAATCTTCCATGTGAGTATCAATGTTTATGTCAATTACTTCTGCAGATCCCTACTGCAGTTAGTTCTATTTGATGGCAATTTCTGTCTGAGGTCTGTCGCATGTTTTAAAGTCCTTTACACAGTGCTTACCTGTTACAGGATAAAGTAATTATTCATATTAGATTGTATATACATACATGCATGCATATATATGTATAAATATAAATTTTCTAGTCCATCCCAATGCTAATATCAGATATGTATGCATTGTTTCTCAAAGACAAAATCATTTCAATTGACTCTGAACTCTGCCCAGGTTCTCTTATAGTTCTTGTGTGTCTGTCTGCCTTTATGTTTGTTAGTAACCTGGATGAAGTCAATATCTCTCTGTGCTACACATATAGATGGATACATGTAAAAAGTGAGCACCCAGAGGGCCAAGCTCTTTTCATTTAGTTGATCACCTGACAGCCATTTACTTGCTCATTATGTCAGAGTGTACACTTTGAGTTAGGCTATACAAAATGGTGGAACTGATGTATTTGCCATTTTTATATTATATCCCTATAATATTTAAGATGTGAGGGCAGGATTTGTCTCTGTTGAATGGATGAAGAAACTCCAGAGTTTATTTGATAAAACATTCAACTTTCATGGAAAGAAAGTCTGCTGATGCTGATTAGAGTGCAAAGGTTTTTTTTCTTCTTTTTTTTTTCTTTTAAAGATAATTCTAAAGAAACAGAGGCCAAGGTTCAGTGTTGGCTTATTCTAGCTTTGTAAAAGAAACTTATTGAATTTCTATAAACAGTGACCGAGTGAGTAGTAGTAGAGAAAAAGCTATATCATTTTAGAGATTTTCTTATAGTTTTTTTTTAAGTACCTCATTAATGTTAATGGATTTTTTAATGAACTGTACTCACATTACAGATGGAGGAACTGTTTTGCAGTTTGAGAACGTTCAAAAAATCTGCAAAGCTCTGCTCTGAAAGACTAATGCAATATTAGCTTTGTCAGTGCCAAAGATTCAAAAATTATCAAATTGTTCTAAAATTTATAAAATTAAAAACAAAAGTGTGTGGTTGGCAGGGGATTGCTGACTGAGCACTGAGATTTCAAGGGCATCTGGCTCCTCGCTTCCAGTTTTTCTCTCTAACCATGTGCTTATTTTTTAATAAAAAGCATGAATTCTATTAAAAATCTTGGCCATAGGAAGTGGGCTTGAACAAACAATTATGTTTATCAAAAGACTTGTGATACGGTTGCTAGTATTAGCAATGATATAGTAAGCGTTGACCTCTGTTCTTCTCTGTACTCCATGATCAGTTGCCTGAAATGTGAAGTTCTTAATTTTGAAAATTTCTTTTTTTGTACAACAGCTGAAAGAATCTGTTGCAAGCATTATGTCCGCAAGCTTAGCCACTGATTTTGATGTTAAATAACAAAATGCAGAGAAAGACTTCTATCTTTATTCAGAAAAGAAAAAATAAAATTTTATTCTAACAACAAATGTTGACTGTAGTTCCAACTTCTCCTTAAACTCCATAAGCCCATGGAATAAAGGAAACACACAGGTTGAATTCTTTTTTTTTCGGTGTTAGCAGACCTGATAATAGTGTTAAGTGTCAATTGATGGGCTTTGCCAAGGTCTAGAACCGTATCGTACACAAGGGATTGAGAGGAATGAAAAATGGGAGTCAAGAGGATGGTGGAACATATGGGATCTGGAATCAAAATGAAAAATCATGTTGGAAACTAAACAGAAACTGTGGTAACAAGAAGAGATTTACATTACTGACCAGTGTGGAAACAACTGTTGGTTCTATCTGAAGATAGAATCTGCACCCTGTTTGCAGAGCCAACCCCAACTCTGACATTTTCCACAAGCAGGCAGAAGAGTTTATCAACTGAAAAAGTATTTAACAGCTTTAGCTAGGGAGATAATCTCTTCCTAGCCAAATGATACTAATATCTGTAATCAGATCTTGTATCTCTCAAGGGACTCTATTATTACTATACTCACATTGTAATCAAAATATATTCAGGAGCAATTTTGGACCCTCAAAAGCTATTTATTTCACTAAGTGCTAAAACCTCCCAACTCTTGACTGTGCATCTCCAGAAATAGTCATCCTGTCCTACCTTCTTCATTACATGTGCAAAATACTGTTTTTCACACTGTTTTCCAGCTTAGAAAAACAAACAAAAACCAACTAACCAACCAACCAAAACCCAGCCCAAACCAAAAAAAAAAAAAAACCCTCCAAATCAGCTAAAATATTGTACAAATAGGTGATCCAACAGGTTAAAAGTTGGATTTTCCTTTTAGTGTCTCTGTACGTAGTAAGATATGGGAAACAGGTTAAAAGTTTCTCCACTGGTGACCTGAGAAAGGAGAACAGGTGCAGGTGGAAGAGAATAACAGGAGCACCCATGATATCTTCTCTGTGTCACCAGACCTGAAAAATGCCATAATATGGAAGATATTTTTAATCTGGCCCTGTCTTGTATATTCCTAATACATGAACAACTTGTGCATCTGTTGACATCCCTTCAGCTCTTCACCACAGGTACCAGGCACAGCTACTAAGCCCACTGATTCACAATCTGTGGGGAACATTTTTTGCAGAACTATAGTAAAAGGACAGGGCACCTGCCTCCCGCTCAGTCCCTTACAAGTGCAGGCCCCTACAGGCTGGCAATAGCCATGGCCTGCCAAGTCAGTTGTGGTAAGGGGAAAGCCAAGTTATGTCCTGGTGTGCGAGATGGTGATGGGAGTAAAATTTCCCCTTCCAGCAAATTTCTTCCATTTTTGGCACCAAACATAGTTATCTTGTCCTCTCTGATCCTATCTGCATGGCTCCTCCTTGCTCCATGAGGTTCCTCCATAGATTTGAGGGCATTGCTCTTCTGCCCCATTCCCAGGCCAGCCTTATCCTGTGGGAGCCTCAGCTGAATCTGCATAATGCTCCCCAAGGAGCAATCCCCACACTGATCCAGACTCCAACAGGACAGATCATGTGGTTAAAAATGCCAAGAGTGAACCAAGAAGAGCAGGTCCAACTCATGGATTGTACCTATGAATGTTGCAGGAGCTGGCTGATGTCTGCATTAGCCCTCTCAGTTACTTCGGTCATGAAGATTGGAGGAGGTTCCTGAGGACTGGAGGACAACAAATGCCACTTCTTTCTTCAAGAAGAGTAACAAAGAGGATCTGGAGAACATGCTGGTCAGTCTCACCTTGATTGCTAGGAAGGTGATGGAGCAAATATTCCTTTAAACATATGAAGGAAAAGAAAGGGAATGGGAGTAGTCAACATGGATTTCAGAGTGTAGATCATGCTTAAACAATCTGATGACCTTCTGTGATGAAATGAGTGGCTTGGTGGACAAAGAAGAGCAGTAGAAGTTGTTTATGTCAACTTCAGTGAGGCTGTCTTCCACACTATGCTCATAAACAAGCTAAAGAAGTACAGGCTAGATAAGTGGGCAGTGAGGTAGACTGAGAACTGGCTGAGTTGCTGGGTTGTGATCAGCAGGACAAAATACATCTGGAGGCCAGCTGCTAGTGGTGTCCCCAGGGGTCAAGACTGGGACCAATACTACTCATTAATGACCCTTGGCAAGCCTGCAGTTGATACAAAACCGGAGGAGTGCACCAGATGGTTTTGTTGCCATTCAGAGGGAGCTTGCCAGGCTGGAGAAATAGACCAAGAAGTATCTCGTGCTGCGTCCAGACCTGGGCTCCCCAGTACAAGTGAGACGTCAGCAAACTGGAATGAACCCTGTGGAAAAAGACTGGAGAATCATCCTCATATGAGGAGATGCTGAGAGTTCAACCATTCTCACAATAAAAAATATTTTTCTTATGTTTAAGCGGAACTCCCTGTATTTCAATTTATGCCCATTGCTTCTTGTCCTGTCACTGGATGCCACTGAGTAGAGCCTGGCTCTCTCTTTGTTTATACACTTTTCATATTTATCCATTATGTATTTATATGTAATGATAAGCTCAGGGGGGATCTTATCAATCACTATTCACTTAAATGTAGGAAAATATCTCTTTTACTGCGAGGGAAGTTGAGCCCTAACATAGGTTTCACAGAGAGGTTGTGGAGTGTCCATTATTGGAGATATTCAAAAGCCAACTGGACATGGTCCTGAGCAAATTCTTCTACATGACCCTGCTCTGAGGTGGGGGGATGGAGTGGAGTAGCCGTTTTCCGGAGGTCCCTTCCAACTCAGCGACCTTGTGGCATTTATAATTCTGTGATGTCTTCTTAGTTTATTAAAACAAAGCAGATTAAGTATTCTGAAGGTTTCTTAACCTAGACTACGAACATACATAATTTCACTAAATTAATTTGTCCTTTGTTAAAAATTTTAAGAAGAAGCTATTGGATTAAGCAGATTTTATTTCTAGCTGTTATTCAGAACTTTGTGATCCCATTAGCAGTCAGCTTTTATGAGGATGAAATATTTTCAAGTGCTATGTTGAATATTTTCAGTGAAATATTTTATAGCAATTTTGGTTGATACAGTCTTAAACTCTTTCACAGAGTACATGAAGAATAATGATAAGGTAAGAACACAGATGTTTAGGTGACTATATATACTCTTAAAAGAAGTAGCCACAATATGAGTAAAGACTTTTGTTACATTAATGAAAGGACTTATATTTAGGTATGCTTTCTAAGACTCCTGGTTCCAAGTCATTTTTTTTCCAAAAGACACATCATAGCACAATTTCCTCATTTGCATAGCAGAAAAAATACCAGAGTTGATAAGACTGTATGTTATCTGAATAGTTTTCAGACAGTGAATCATTTCCTCTCATTTGGACTTTATATTACTTCCCAAATTCGTTCTGAGATTATTATTAAATCTTTTTCCATGTTAAATTAAAAATGAAATATTATTTGCCCAGCATAGGAGCATTAAAGAGTCCTTTCTAGGCACTCCTTGATGTCAGTTATCATATACACATGCAGGAAGAGCAGTATTGCATGAAACCTTTGCAGATGGCTATTCAAAACTCCATGAAGTTTTGACCTGCGCACAGGTCAAGCACTAAGCATTCACATACTAGAAAGCATTTTCTAGCATGTTCAGAGTAGGAATTGTATTTTCAAGTAATTGCAGACCATCATTTTTAACATTGCAGTATGGCAATATATAAAAGTGTAAGCTGTAAGTATTCTGGACTCATTTCTCTGCCACTAAAATGTTATTTGCTTCCATTACCTTAAATTCAAATAAGCCAGTGGCACTGTCTATAAAGTATCTCTGTATTGTGAGAGCAAGCCATGAGGAGCCATAGGCATCAGCAGATAATAAAGAAAAAAACTCACCAAGAAGAGATGAAGAAAGAAAGAGGATGACATAGTTAAACATTTTTTTCTTATTTTAAGCAATAGGAGGACCCCTATGTGTAAAGGTAGAAAAGTGATGCCTGATTTTAGTTGTTTCTCCTTTCAGTGTTTTTCTCCTCACATCCCTATCTGCTCACCCAAAGTCCTATTTATAAAGGCCTGTCATTTTTAGCAACTAAAACTATTTAGTTTTACGTCAGACTTCACCATCTCACAGTGATAGAGTGCCTTAAATAGAAAAATATCTTTTATTTAAAAACTCTACCACCCGAGATTAAACTTACTGTGAATGAAGTATCCCAAAATGTGCAGTGGTTGCAGGTGTTGGACACCCGCATGATCTGGTCCTTGAAGTCTAAACTGAATTTCGAGCAATTCCTTTCAAATAAGTCCCAAGATTTACTCTTTCTCACCTGTATCATCCTGGTTCTCAGTCAGTGGGTTGGAGACTGAACAAGGAGAAGATGAAACCAGACCAAGCCACCCTTTTCTTACTGGTCCTCTCTGAGGAAAAACATGAGGGGTTTCTTCCTCTTCTCCCTGCTTCCATGTAGGCAGTGATCTACTGATGGTCCTTCTGACCTGTCACTGTCACCAGTGCCATTCCGAGGCCCTAGACCCTCTCTACCACCCTGGTTGTGCTTGCTTGCCATGGCCATCTCTCAGCCACTACCAGACAGCACCAGGTCTCTGTGAAGGGCATCTTCAGTCATTTTGCAATGAGTTTAAACTAAATGTTGCACGTATCTTTTGGCTTTGTGCTGCCTATGATTTCTATAGAGCTGCAAATGTATTGTATTTTTATTTTAAATATGAATATAATGGTAACTGCAAGAACATGTTGATTAAAGTATTTACTGTGTGTATGCCTGTTTATGTTTTAGTTACAGCTTAATCTAATGAATTCAATTTTGTTGAAGGTTTTCCCAGAATAATGTTTTAAAATGGAAGAGATTCAAGTGGGTTTGTGTAAAGATATTGCTTTTTTCATAGTTCTACCTGTTGACTGTGTTTTGCGAATAAAGTCATAAATTTTATTCACAAACAGGAACGAATAATGCACTCTAGATTAAAAAGATGAGTAACACATTTTTTAGTTTGTTTTTTAGAAACAAATTCTTGAGGGTAGTCCATTTACAAATCATGCTGTTAATAAATTGTTTTAACAGCAATTTTGTTAAAATGTTCTGTTGCATGTACTGTTTTTCTCAATGAATATGCTAAAATAATGTTTTTTTCATTTTAAATAATACATGCCACTTTCTTGGTAGCTCTTGCTAAGATGAGGGTAAATAATTATAAAAATAAAATTCAGAAGAGAAGGTTAAGTGACTTGCCAAAGGAGACACAGCAATTGCCAATAGGTGCATAACTAAAGTAAGGAAGTTTTAGGCACCTGCCCAGACTTTCAGATCATGAGACTTTTATTATATTTGCTACTGTATATAAGAAGCTCAGAACACCAATATAAAATTAGCAATGTTAATTGCTATTGTAGCAGAGAAAATAATATCATGTGATCCCAAAAGACAAATATTTTTGCTGTGATATGATAGATTATTTGAGAGAACAGTAGTGAGAAGCATAGAAAAAACACGGAAAGAAGTTATTGTGTAATTCATTGCATTTATTTTAAAGTTTCTCTTGCCCTCATGCTATTTATACTTTCCAAATTGGAAACTGCTACCTCATCTGGCAGCACTGTCCTCATATTACAGTTGATACTGGCTCAAGTCTGAATGTGGGACTCTGTGTCTGAAGTGATGAAAGTGTAGACCACATCTCCCTTGTCTGCTGAGTCACAGGAAGGACAGAGCAGCTGCAACTGCAGTTCACTTTCCTCTACAGTCTTGAGCATTTCACAGATGAAATGGACTTTGAATGCTGGTATTTATGGTTAAGGATGAAGCTCATGTATACAGAATGGAGGTTTGGATCCTGAAAAGCAATAACTTCAGAAAGATTAGTAGATTTAAGTAAGAAAGTGACTCACTCTGAATTCCCATTACAGTGAGTTGGCTGAGCAAGATAATGGCCATGTAACTGTGGGAGTCCTGAGGATGAGCAGGAATAGTACTTCCTTTATAGCATTGAAAAAACCGGTATATGAAAATTCGTCCAGGCCTGGTGTGCAAAAATGATGTAGAAAAATGAGAGGGATAAAGAATATCCTCACAAATATCAGGACTGAATAAAATACCATCCTCTGAAAATCCTTGATGTGTAGAGAGTCTCAAATTTTGTTCACCACTTGCCCAGGAGCAATGCTCAAGACTCTCAGCTTTCTGTTGACAAGCAACTTTCCTAGACCTTGTTGTTGTGGAGATAGCCTTGAAAATATAAATCAAATGTAAAGTGACCTGGTGATGCTTTCCAGAACTTAAAGACATCGCAGAATGACTGCTGAGGAACACGAAGTGTCCTACTCATATTAATGAACCATTAACTCAAACCTAAAAATGATTATTTATATTAAAAGCTGAAACAGTAGAGACAATCTGAAATAAATGTAACATACACCATATAAATCATGCTGTTGCATTGTTGCATATATCATGCACAATACTCTTTAGAAATAAATATTTACATTTGTAAAATTTGCACTAGAGTTCTTGAAAAGTGTAAAGCGCTTGCCTCATATCATGCTTCCAGCACAAATAAATTAGGCCTGAGATAAGTGAGTGAATCTTCCATTGGAACCAGCCAAACTTTAGCATAAAGAGTGACAAGCTCTAGAGTGAGCCTGTCAAAAACTGGGTGTATTTATTAAAATACGTAATTTATCCTTGAACTCAGGTGATGCACTAGACTGGTGTAGTTTGAATAAGATGAGGCAGAAATGTGTATAAGGGAAAAGCAATGATGAGGGCGGCTAATTAAAGTTCTAAGGGAACAGATTTTGACTCACACTATCCAATAATTTGCTTTTCTTTAATGACTTCCCTCTGTCTCCTATACATGTAAATTACACTGTCTGAACATTCACTGAATGCCAATTTGTGTAATTTTTTTTTACTTCGATTCTCTTTCATCCAATTTCTGATCCTCAAAGTCATTAGAAAATTTGTTGATATTCAATTTTCCATCAGAGAATACTATTTGTTCCTATCTGCATTACTGAAAATGTGGTACCAAATTTGACATTATCTTTATACACTGGGGCATAATATTTAAAATATGTTAAAACAACCTTTTCTTGTACTTATTTTTTGAATTTTCTCTTTGAAAAGAAAACTTATCAAGAATTAAATTGAAATAGTCAGACAGTCAACTATGTGTTTGTTTCACACTCTTGCCTCAAAGTTTATGAATATTTTATCTTTTTTTCTTTTTGTATGATGAGTGAATGCAAGAAGTCAAGATAAGAGACTAGTTGTGCCCCGTGTTGCCTACTTTCCTATTGACACTGAATTGTCTAATATTCTCTATCTTTTCAAAGGTTTTCCAAGATGTATTGGGTTCGATGAGAAAACATTTTAGCTAAGTACACAAATGGGGAACAGGCCATATGGGGAAGGTTTGACCTTTTTATTTTAAGGGTGTCTGTTAAGCTGCAGGTCTCTTCAAAGACAAAGTAGAAAATCCATGAGTTTCTTGCATCTATTTCTAAACCTGAGTGGCCAAACAGTGGCACAGTTTTTTTGAAAGTTTGCTTTTGAATGACTTGGGTGCTTTTTCTTTCTAACTAAAAGGTAATGATGCAAGCAAATGCATTTCATTAGGGCAATCTACTGTGCAGCTATACCTACCTTTATTTATTTCCCTATTTACTACATACATTTATAATGTACCTTCTAGGGAGATGAACTACAAAGAAGACAAATGTCTATTATGGTGCATGGATGATGCAAAGGACGAGGTGCGAGAGATAAGTCAGGAAGAAAAGGAGTGTCCTTTGAGAGGAAACTCAAGACAGGATCCAAAGGAGCACAGCAGCATCCCCTGAGTGAGCCATACAAAACACGAGACAGTGCTGGGGCTCTGGTGAGGCTCTGGAGGCTTAAAATATTTGGATCATGCAGTCGCTGCTCACTCTGACAGTAATCTGGTGAAGCGCTGACAAGGAGTGCTCAGCCAGATGCTTTCACAGAGGCCCTTTCAGTGAAATCTCCAGAAATGTGCTCGTGCTTAATTAATGGGAACTGTTTCTGAAGCTGACATTCTTTAGTCTTTATTTCTATGCCTTTCATAAATATATTGTGAAAAGTTACCATACTTTTTTTTTTCTTTATTTTTTTCACATTAGGGATAGTGTTTGCCACTTTTAAAAACTATTGTCTTCTCATGGGAAAATTTGAAAACATTTTATATAGAAAAAAATCAATTTCTAGACCATATATGTTTTTATCACTTTTCCCTACTGATTGCTAGAAATATTGGCATAAAAATGCACACATCGGAATTGGTCTGCTGCTGCTGTTTTTTTTCTAACTTGAAATCAAAATCCCTGTGGAATAAATGTACTCCTAAGCAGCAGAAAGTATTTTTTTTTAAATGAAAACAAGCGGAGGAAAAAGAATACTGAAAATATGACTTACTACTTTTGGAAAACAGTTTTACTAATGGCTTCTATGAAGCTCTTCATACAATAAGCAAGCTTTTAAAGCTCTCTTCTAATTTAGTTGTAACCAGAATAGTTTAATGCAGAAAAATTGATAGCCTGTCCCATCTTAGAACTGTTGTGGCCTCTTCTGGAAATCTTGCTCTCCTTGCCAAGATGCTCTTGAAATTAAATTTTGTCCTACATCCAAAGCTGGTCAAACATGTCATTTTGCAAAAATGATCATGCTGGATGCATAAATGGAGTTTCATTTTATGAATATTTCCCCATGATGCATCTTCAGTATTCTCATGTAACCAGCAAAGGAAAGTCATTAAGTTTATGTGAGATCATTTTCTTGTCTGAGAGGCTCTTCTAATCTTCTAATTATTTTATTTCTTTTGTTGCTTTACTAATAATGAACACAAAAGGAAATTCCTATCTAGCCAAGCTATTTTTAAATCCCTTTTCCTTGTCACCCATCACATTTTTTTCCCCTTATCCTAAACAGGGTAAATGGGGAATTTCAGAAAACATTCCTCCTTGAAGAAACCCATAGCTCTAAAAAAAGTTGTTAAACAATATTTCAATCTACCCATCCTGGCAAGGGTCTTGTGTGCAGATGCATTCATTAACGACAATGAGAAAGCTTTTCCTTCTTGCCTCTCCACCCCAGATTTTGTGCAATTGGTCTCATCAGCATGAAGGGTTGTCTCAGGGCTCGTTTGTGGGTAGCTGCCAGGCACAGTTAGAGGACAGAGTGCCAGTGCCTGGCAATGTGCAGGACAGAGGAATCAGACCATGGTTTAGGCACAAGTTCTCCTGAGAACTTACCTTGATTAGAAATTAAGGCTGAATCACTATAATACTCCTTTACTACTACTGACATGATGAAGTTTGACCCTTCACAGAAATTTCAGTTGCCTCTAGTCTAAAGACTAGAGAAACATGAAGCAAAATATCCTGAGAAGGCACAGCTTTCTCACAAAAAGTAAGAGGTTAAGAAGAACAATTTCTTTTTCTCCATTTGTTCTGTATAGGATGTATTTGCTTTATTTGGATATTCTTTGTATACTAATAAACAATTGTAGGAGTTTCTTCTAATGATGTAGCATATTTACACCTTAAATTCAACAAGTCTGAAGCACGGCTAATATCCTCTGTATATCTTTGAAGGTAGCTTCCATCAAAGAGGATAAACCAGCTGGATTGAACTAGTAAGGGAGAATTTATCTGGCAGTGTGTTTCTGTCAGCAGAACGTGCACACAATTTGATGTGCTTCCTCTACAGCCATGTCATTAATACCAAGATCATTCTTGTTTTGGTGACCACTGACAATTTTATTGCCCTACTCCTGTTTGTTTGCTCTATAGAGTAGAAAGAAAACAGAAAATCTGTCCAAACTTAGTCTAACAACAAGGCCTGGGAGGGATAATGGTTCAACTCACCCAGCTATACAGTAGCTACCTCAGCAGCTTGACTAAAAATGCCTGTTGTGTGATTCACATTTTTTTCCCCCTAATGTTCTTTCTAGCTATGTGGGAAATAGTGGCTCTTGGATACTTGGTGCATTCCTCAGCTCATAACAGCAGCTAGAGCTGAAATTATTTTCTCACAAGACACTGGAAGATGGAAAGATATCAAAGACTTTTTCTAATTAGTATTGCAGATGCAACTTTTAAAAAGATGTTTTACAGCCATTAAAAGAACTTCTATTTTTCTCAGAAAAAAGATTGTAGAATTCATAATGCTTGAGAACAACACTGCAACTCAGTGGTTCTAATAGGAAAACTGATTCTTTTTGTTTTATTACAAAAGTATCCATATGGCTTTTATCTGATCATTAATTATACGTAAAACAAAGTGTAATTGCATTTTTTTCAGTTAGATACAATGATCAGAAAATCTTATTTTAGTTAATTTCTCTAAAAGGACAGTATGTGCTTTCCTTCCATTTTGACTGAGCAATAATAAGCAGCTCTATGCATTTCAAATTTCTACTTTATGGGCAGTTGTCAGTATCCATAGACAATGTATGAACGCATATATGATTTTATTAGAACAGAACTTCCACATGATATGTTTGGTAAATAAATAAATGAAATATTTTCACCCATTTTTCCATCATTCCACAAAGTTAAAGTCAAATATGTAGCTCTGTATGTGAGACAAATATTTGGTATTGTTGTAGATGTTTTTATAGTCTGCTACAGCTAAAAATAAATAAAACCTGCAAAACTTAGACTTTGTGAAGAATCTTATGGAATTTCTTAATACTATACACAATACTCCACCACGTCTGTGAAAGCAAGGTAACACAAGAAGTCTTCTCCCCACATTTTTGTTCAAGGCTTTAGAATCAGTCATGCAATACAGATAGGATTCGCTTTGCCTAGGTTTAGTCATCTGAAGTGATCTTTGTTTTATTAGTGCCTAATCAATTTGAGAAATTTAGACATGTGAAGATATTTTTTTTTCTCTTCATGAAATAAAGACCTAAATCTTAGATGGCCAAAGTCAGATGGGAAAGAATATGCCTATGATTTATGCCACTATACATGTAACGTGGACAGTTTTTTACTCACATGAATTATTTACTAAAGAATATCATCTGATTTTACAACTGTACTTCTCATTCTTTATGCATTGTGGTAAAGAGCACATAGTAAATACAGTTATTCATTCTCTGATGAACATAACAGTATACAAGCTGCAAGGCCAAACTATAAATAAACACTGATGAATTTGCTGGATTTTGGTACCATCTGTGTAGTACTATACAGCCAGTGTAGTACTGTCTCTAAATGCTTTCACGAGAAGCAGCCTAGGTAGGTGGGAAAGCTTAAGTTTCATTTATTTAGCATTACAGCTTACAAGAGAGAGAATCAAAATGACCTATCTGACGGACAAATCAGGATGTTATTTCTAAATAATGAGAGAAAAATACTCTGACAATAAAGGGGTCAAATCAACCTTGAATTGTTTGCATAATTTAGCACCAATCTCTCCACACACTTTAATCAAATTTGGGCACTGAATTACTCAAACCTTATTTCATTATGTTAGCTTTATCTTGTGGACTTTCAAAATGAAAAAAAAAAACAAAAAAAAAAAACAAAAAAGAGAGGCATTCCTTTTCATTCATAATTTAATGGCATTATGAAGTGGGGAAGAGTTAAAAAGGAAGAAGAGGAAGAAAAAAATGTGCAAGTAATGGTGGGCCAAATACTTTGTTTCAGTTATTACATTAAAACTGAAAATTTAGTTAATGCATTTTTTCATATTTGAAAGTGCAAGATACTTAAAGCTTGTGCTAAGAACCTGTATCTGTCTGTATAGAGGAGCATAACTTGTCTCACAACCTTTCAACGATTTAATCATGCAGAGGGATATTCATGAAACACTGCATTAACAAACACAAGGTTGTATTACTATCTGTATGATTTATATATCATGAATTATGGTATGGAATTATGGAATAAGTCAATTATGCTTTCTGCCAGTTATTGGATATAAACATTGAATTTAGAAGCACATCCCTACAGACAGTGCTTCAAATTCTGGTAATTTAGTCATTAACTTCAGCAAAGCAAAGATGTCACCCAGTGACTTGCAGAAGTCACTGGAAGTATCTGTGTTGTAAGAGGAGACAATTGATGGAAACTGATGGAAAAACTGCATATGAAACAGCAACAGTTTCCCTATTGGTTATAGAAGAAAATCAAAATATAAGAAGTCACATTTGTAAGCCTCTTAATTGCTGAACTGCAAAGCCTTTCTCTTTCAAGAAAAGAGGTAACAATAATAAATTAAAAGGTGCTTTACAGTGTCTCTTGAATCTGATAATTCAGCTACATAGTATTTCACAGAATAAATCTGGTGGATAAGGCTACGTCTGTGGTCTTTCTGTTTTATATTATGTGCCACATATTATACTTTCATTTTGGCATTCTTGATATTCCAAAAGATAATAAATCTTTAGATCAAATATCTTGCCAAGACAGAAAGAAAATATTAGCTAACAAACCTCAAAAAGCAAAACATACAGACCTAGCTTTGACATTTTAATGCAATATGGAGACTTAGATTGTACAAGTACTGAGCTTATTCCTGAGCATTTCCTGTACTTTTTTGTTTGTTTGTTACTGTTCTTTAATATTAATATTTTGGTAATGTTAATCTGATTATAAAATGACATCTCTGGCTTGCACAACATGCTTTAAGTTAAGGTAAGATTAATGCGAAATATAGTGAGAATCATAGAATCATAGAATGCTTAAGGTTGGAAGGGACCTCTAGAGGTCATGTAATCCAACCCCGCTGCACACGCAGGGTCACCTCGAGCATGTGGCACAGGACTGTGTCCAAGCGGGTTTTGAAGATCTCCAGAGAAGGAGACTCCACAACCTCTCTGGGCAGCCTGTTCCAGTGCTCTGTCACCCTCACTGTTAAAAAAAAAAAAAAATCCTTAAGTTGCTATGGAACTTTTGATGCTTCAGTTTCTGGCCGTTTCCTCTAATTCTATTGGTGGCCACCAGTGAAAAGAGGCCATCACCATCCTCCTCATTGCCTCCCTTGAGGCACTTATATACACTGTATAAGTGTATAAGTACTTATATACTTATAAGTACTGGTCCCCTCTCAGCCTTCTCTCCTGCAGGCTGAACAGGCCCAGCTCTCTCAATCTCTCCTCATAGGGCAGATGTTCCAGGCCTCTGATTATCCTTGTAGCCCTGCACTAGACTCTCTCCGGCAGCTCCACATCCCTCTTGTACTGTGGAGCCCAGAACTGGACACAATACTCCAGATGTGGCCTCACCAGGGCTGAGTAGAGGGGCAGGATCACCTCCCTCGACCTGCTGGAGATGCTCTTCTTAATGCACCCCAGGATCCCATTGGCCTTCTTGGCCACGAGGGCACACTGCTGCCTCATGGTCACCATGACACCCAGGTCCCTCTCCGCAGAGCTGCTCTCCAGGAGGTCGGTCCCCAGCCTGTACTGGTGTCTGGGATTATTCCTCCCCAGGTGCAGAACCTTGCACTTGTGTTTGTTGAATTGCATGAGATTTTTCACCGCTCAGTTGTCCGGTCCATTCAGGTCCCTCTGGGTGGCAGCGCAGCCCTCTGGGGTATCAGCTACTTTTCCCAGTTTCGTATCATCATCAAACTTGCTGGGGGAGCACTCTGTGCCTTCATCCAGGTCATTGATGAATAAATTGAATAGGACTGGACCGAGGACTGACCCCTGGGGGACACCACTAGCTGCAGGCTTCCTGCTAGACTCTGCACTGCTGATTACCACCCTCTGAGCTCTGCCATCCAGCCAGTTCCTAATCCACCCCACTGTGCACTCATCTATCCCATACTTCTGGAGCTTGTCCAGGAGAATGTTATGACGGACGGGGTCAAAAGCCTTGGTGAAGTCAAGATAGATGACATCCACCGCTCTCCGTGCATCTATCCAGCTGGTCATTCCATCATAGAAGGCTATCAGGTTAGTCAAGCAAGATTTCGCCTTGGTGAATCCATGCTGACTACTCTTGAGCACCTTCTTGTCCTCCATGTGCCTGGAGACAATGGCCAGTATGAGCCGTTCCATCACTTTTCCGGGGACAGAGGTGAGGCTCACTGGCCTGTAGCTGCCTGGGTCCTGCTTCTTGCCTTTTTTGAAGACTGTCATGACATTGGCTTTCTTCCAGTCTTCCGGCACCTCCCCCATTCTCCAGGATCTTTCAAAGATGATGGAGAGCGGCTTAGCTATGGCATCTGCCAGCTCCCGCAGCGCTCTGGGGTGCATCCCATCAGCGACCATGGATTTGTGGGTATCTAGTTTCCTTAGGTGCTCTCTGACCCAGTCTTCCTCTAACGAGGGTGAGTCTTCCTCTCTCCAGGCTTCTTCTCTTGTCCCTAGGGCCTGGGGCTCTAAAGGGCTGCCCTTGGTAAACACTGAAGCAAAGAAGGCATTCAGCAACTCTGCTTTTTCTGTGTTATTTGTAACCAGGGTGCCCATCCCGTTCACCATGGTTACGAATAAGGAATCTTAAATTTCTCCATCACCGATAACTAGAAAAAAAAGACAACTGTGGTTTATGGAGTTTAAATATTGATGTCAGAGAGAATAAGCTTGAGATGTTTCATTGCCTAAAAAAAGGCATAGATCTACCTTTAATGCTCTATGTTTATACATGAAGTCATTTAGAAAGAAACATTTTCCCTTTCAGGTGTCCTCATAACAAAAGACTGAAAACATCAGATCCATGGGCCAGCAATAGAGGCTGGCACTTCAAAAGACAGAAATTAGTTTATCTGGCTCTCCCACTGCAGAAGTGGGTCCCTCAAACATCAGGTTTGATGTTATGACTGAGAATCTTGCTGAGATTTACAGAGAGCTTTATTCTGGCTCCTTGTTTACCTTTCTCAAATACTCCCAGACAGGAGTTACAATAAATGAATAATATTACAGATAATCCATAATGCTTATAAATTCATCACAGTCTCTACTTCCTTCTCTTCTAACTTCATCCCTTTTACAGAACATACATATGAATATCCCCCAGGTAGAAATAGTTTTGTTAATTTTACCAGGAGCTCAGAAAAGGTGGCCACTGCTTCCTTCTCACCCATCCACTTCTGTACTTCAGAAAAAAAAATAGGCAGGAAGTACATCTATCACACTAGTGACTTAGGCACACTTCATTATTTATGTAGCTGATCTTGGGGTTCAGGTGGTTACTTTTGCTTCAGTGATGGCCAGTGTATACCCTACTAAGAGTCGATATCAGCAGCTGCATTCACAAAATGCCTCTTCTTAAAAACAGCTCACTTGCTTAAAAGGCTGCTACAAAGTACCTCTAATTCATGCTTTGGCTGTTTGGGAAAATACCACAAGTTTCTTTAGAGACTGAATAGTACTGTTTTCTTTGCTGGGATTTAAAGTCAATATGAACAAATCACATATAATGCCTTATCAACTAATCC
Source organism: Tinamus guttatus (assembly GCF_059628265.1). Taxonomy (NCBI): domain Eukaryota; kingdom Metazoa; phylum Chordata; class Aves; order Tinamiformes; family Tinamidae; genus Tinamus; species Tinamus guttatus. The sequence continues at coordinate 372,418 of NW_028288597.1, read as the reverse complement.
AATCTGCAAAATAATTATAAATTCCATCAGCAAATGTCTTAATTCACAGAACAGATTTCAAGCCATATGTCTGTTGGTGATGCAACTGATAATTCATCTTTAGTTCTCAGACAGGCGTGTTTAAAATTATTGTGTCATATGGCTTAATATGTTAGGCACTTCTAGAACAACATTGTCATGGCATTATTTCAGATGCTTTCAATCATAGGTCCTATCTATCTACTGACCATACATTCGCGGCATGACATTTTAGGTGTAAGAATGTGCCAGGATGGGATCCTACTTCTCTGAAAATTTTCTGTGTGGAAATAAGGGCAAGAAAAGATGAACTAGTTCTGTCAACAATCTTTGTGCTTCTGCACGAGGAGTGCATGGCGAACATGGCATTGGGGTATGCTTGGAACTTCAGGAAGCACTGGAATCAATGGAGTAGTGGCAGATTTAAGTCCACTTTATGTCTGCAAGTGAGAAAATAATTCAAGTACTTCTATAACACAGTAATGAGATATTTAAGAAGGGAAAAATCTTGTACCAGCAGCTATTCTGCTGTGGGATTAGTAAGGATAAGTCTTTTCATTGACAGATAAGCTGCTAGTGTCTCTGAGGAGAGAAAGTTTCTGAGAGGTGAACAATGCTAGAACTTTATTTTTTTTTTTTTTTTTTTTTTTATGGTGAGGAGCTGTCCAGATTTCTGTGAAAGATAGTACTCAATATCTTGCATGGAGCTTTTGATGGGAATCCCTTTCTTTGATTTTCAGGGAAGATGAAATACAACGACTGAACTCTTCTGCTCAAAAACATCTTTATCAATTTAGATTTTAAGAGCTCCTACATTATCCAGTCATTGTTTCCTAATTTTACTGAAGGAAAAAGAAAATAATCTTTAAAATGGAGCTAATTCTATACTTGGAACCAAGATTTGACATGCCAAAATCTATGTGTATATAGACAGAGACATAAAGTGGTTAGAACTTGCTCTGGACAAATTTCAGTCAGTTTGGATGTGGGTTTCTAAGACCTTAATTTTCTTGGCAATTGGAGGAAATCTGATTCATGTACCTAGCAGTCTATTCTCGTTTCTCCTCATGCTGCTAGTGATGTTGCTGTCAATTATATTAAAGGCAGATCAAATCCAAGAAGTTAAATCATGAGCCGTTATTTTTCAGCACTTAATGTAAAATATTCTTGTGTGCAATACTCTGTAAAATATTTAATGTGAAAACAAATTCCTGTGTTGGCCCAATGAAAAAGTAAAGGATTAAACTGGTGCATATTGCTAATTCTTGGCATTTTTCTATAATCTGGTTTATCTAACAGTTGCTTCTCAATTGATTTTGAATACATGTGTTTGAAATATAATAAAAATTAGTTGTGATCAGCTCATTAACAAAGGTAAGGGATTATTTTTATACTTTTCTTGATAATTATCACCAATTCACAGTCATTTTACTAGCATGCATTTTAACTTAAATAGTACAGCTATTACTGGGTAAGTGTGCTCAGAATAACTGCATTTGAAAACTAGCAATTTCTTTGCACTTAATAGCTGCTTTGCTTGATCACCGAAAAGGAGCTAAAAGTAACATGTTCTAAGCTCTATTTATAGTTATAGTTTATAGTTATAACTTCATAACTTTTCTGTTCGCTAAATTTTTTTCCTAGTAGTTTCTGAAATATGGTGTTTTATTTTGAGTATTCTGTTAGTGGACACTCTGTTTATAAGCCAAAAGAAGTAGCTGGTACCTCAGATGGACATGATCTCATTCATATAGTGTAGTAGTCTAACCAAGATGTCTGCATAGTTTTATTGTTTGCTTTTCCTATTTATTTTATTTTAAAGAATTATCATGACTTCCCTATACAGTATAAGCTAGATTTGCTATTAAATGATTTCTGTCCTTTGTATAAAAATACGTTGTTTACCAATTTTCTGTTACCTAGAGAACAGAACACGTTTAAGCATGCTTTTAGTTCATTGCATGGGACTAGCAAGGAACCACATCCTTTCTCTATTTTAGGACCATTTCTTTTAATCAGGAAACAATAGCTTCAGATCTCTGCATGCACTGAAAGCCACTTTGTCTCACTTGCACTTAATGTATCTAGATTTAGTTGTGCAGCAAAGATCCAGTTTCAGGCTCTAATGCTGACTGTAAGGGCTCACCTCAGTGACAGATTTAGGCAAGGGATGGCCCTCCTGCAGGACTCTTTCATTGCTTCCCTAAGAGATTAAATTTTATATCTGAGACTCTATTTTATTTTATTTTATTTTATTTTATTTTATTTTATTTTATTTTATTTTATTTTATTTTATTTTATTTTTCATTGAATAGTAATACCTCACTTTGAGCAGGCATAATTTAATAGTCATTATTTTTTTTTTTTTTGGTGAGAACTGGGGTAAAGAGTGAAGTCTCTTTGACCATATCTACATAGCTATTTAGGTCACGTAAGTCTTTGTGAATCAATGGAAGTTCAGGTACTTTCTGTCTTGAATGATGTAGGAATTTGTTTTTTCTGTGTGTATTCCAGTATTTACAAAGACACGTTATTGTGGATATAACACTTTTGTGACCTTAAACGAAAAGTGCTATGAAATTTTCCTAACTTCACCTTATTTAATGAAGGGCATTACTCACTGTGTTTTGACATGTTTGCAGGAAATATAATAGGTTAGTTTCTTGATAGCTGGTCTCCTGTAGCATTTCAATTGTTTGAGTTGACCAGAGGCATGAATTCAGAAGAATTATTAAAATGTGTAATACAAAGTTCTTGATTTATTTCCAAAGTTGGATAAGTCAAATCTTAAGAGTGAGAATTTTTGGATATAATTTGGATGGAGAGTCACTATATGTTAGCAGTCAATAACAACACTCTAGTAAAATGGGATGTTTTAAACAAATACTTTCTAAGAATAATTTCAGCATTCAGGAAAAAAAATTCTGTCATGCATTTGCCCGTCTGAAGATTGGCAGACATATGGCTCAGTAAAAGAGGAAGCCTGGGAAAGGAAAAAAGATATCAAAATACCCACCAGTCTACTTAATAATGAATAGTTTTTACTGTATAGCTTGTTCAGGCTAGAAGCTCAGATGCTGGTACAGGAACATAGGGCTCCCTGTCATTTTGGAAAGTGCACGGGCTCTCTAAGTAAAAAATATGTAATGCTAAAAATCCCTTATAGAAAGTCAAGAATATTTTAATGCTAGAAGGGTTCCCAAAGTCTCATTTTATACATTCTGTTTTGCAATACTTATTCATGTGTTTTTTGCCTCTTGCATTGCAAAGTAATTCCTCATGTCAGGGATGCACACATGTAGGGAATGATGCAAATATATTCTTCCTGCTGTGCCCAGAACCCAGAAACAAGCGGTGACTGCGTTGCTTCATCCAGTTGCTGGGAGAGGCGCCTTCTAGCACGTATCTTTCTCCTGGAAGCACCTACTGTGAGGACTAGAAAAGGAGCACTGATAATCACAAGGTAGAGCTGGCTGTTTTCTCCGTTCTGTGCAAGCAGGGCAAGTAGCTGAAACAAGTACCTGAATGGTTCCATGGAACCTAATTCCTGATCCACAAATTAAAAATGCTTAATACAAATCTGTTCCCTCTGGAATACATTAAAAATGTTTTTAGAACCTCTGGTCTATTTTCAGCCATCCTCAGAAAATGAACTATTTTTTGTTGTTGTTGTTTGATTGGTTTTTTATTATCCAACAGATATTTTTCAGCTCTGAAAGTGTCCTAAATTCCCATGTCACTGTAAATATTAAATCAAAGAGGATGGTACAACTGATGCATTAAATCATAGGTTTGTACAACTGATGAAATGTAATTTGAAATTTCTATAAGACAGGGAAATAAAGAGGATAAGTCAGTGTGAAATTAATCAACAATAGAGAATCTGGCTTGTTCTAGCTAATGTTTTAGAGTGGGAAAAAAAACTGTTCCATGGAAATAACAATGCTGATTGATTAGCATTTTTTTTTCACTTAAGTTCTTCCATAAATTATTATTGAGTAACTCCCTGTGTTCTGGTTGTTAAAATCTATATTGCAAGATGTTCTAATCTTCAGTGCATTTTGAAGAAATATAGAAAATCCAGCATTTAGGCTAGCATTACTAACCCTGGGAAGTCCACGTTAAGTGAGATGAGTGATTGACAGTGTATAATTAATGCATCTACTGAGTGCTAGTTTTGCATTCTTTTCCACATTTCGAAGTGCATTCCTTCCTTCCTGTTGACTTAAATTATTAATATATATATAGAATTAAGTTCCTGAGATAATCAAAGGTATTTAGATATATAAAATAAGGCTTAAATAACTGAAATACACAGCATTATTCTCAATGAGTTTTAAAACCTATAGTTAAACTCAGAAATAGACAGGATATTTTAAGTGGAATCAAAAATACTTATTGGTAAATCAATATCTTTGGGCATTAATAATCACAACTCATATGTCATACATACATCATATTAATCCCAAAGAGTTGAGAAATCAAAAACAAATTTCAATGTGTTTTTCTCATTTTTCTTCCACATGGCATTTTGGTGCCATGGTGTTAGTCCTTGGTATTCTGGTTCTGAAAATATCTATTTTTTTTCTGATTCGTAAACATTAGTTTTGTGTATTAACTTTGTGTATTTGTGTACAATCTACCTGGTACAAAAAAAAATAGAGGTGACTTGAAAAACTAATATTAAATAATGAACTTTCAGAGTAGATGCATGTATAACTTTCCGTGCATTTTAGCTTATGATTATGACGTTCTAATATACTAGTTACTCTGCAGCATCTTAATTATAAGAAATATCTCAAACAATGCCTTATCCTCCTTGGTTCTCAGAAATAGGTTCTGCAATACTTTGAAAACAAACATAAAAGGAAATGTTTTAATGAAGAATTGGCTGAAGAAATTCAACGACTTAGCCGTGTAAGGCCCTATTTTGTTTGTAGTGCTATATTTTTAAGTCTAGAATTGAAATTTGTTTGTGTAGAGTGTGACTATGTGCCAACAAAATGCCATGTACAGAAAGGCATTGTCAGGACAAATCAAACATTTAATCATATTTTTATTTTGAATACTGTAAGCTTCCTTTGTTTCATGACTTAATGAGTAAATCTGTATCAGATGAACTAAAATGGCAAGAATGTTTTAATTTCCTCATCGTTTTGCAGTCCATTATTAGCATTTGAATTAAATTGTGGTGAAAATTACTCGTAGCTTATTATTCCTAAGAATGGTAATGGTTTATTGTTATTGAAATAAGCAAGAAATCCTCACAGCAGAAAACTACTCATAGATTTGCTGAAGCTTGCTTGCACATAAGTCACGTTTCAAGTCTTAAACGGCATTAAGAGAACAATGCCCCGTAAAATCAAGGACTCAGAAACTGGTAAGTGTAAGTGGTAAGTCTGGCCATGCAGTCGTACTTCAAAACCTTTTTCATCTGCCTTCTCATAGCCATCATATATGCAATCTGTGAGAGAAGTACGGGTGTATCTGGCATACCTGAGCTTTCATCATGTGCTGTAACAGAAGGTGCTTTTTTTTCCTGCTGTAAAATATTCCTCCTTTAATCACAGTACATTCCACACAGCTAATGAGGTTGGGTTATTTTATCATGCCATGAAAGACTGTATCATGATATATAATAAATAGGAGTTGATTTAAGAATGTTACCTTTGATGTTTTTGAACTTGCGGCTGTAATTTTCTTCTTTTTGTATGTTATTTACAGTGCTTATAAAAACAAATTCTGTTGTATGCAGCTATATTGACATCACATAGATCACTATCTAGTTTAATCAGAGTGTCTATATTCATGGATCTTCACAGCATTGGAACTTCATAGGATTGAAAATTGACTAAATCTGCATAGGTGCTTAGGGATATCACCTCCGCCCCCTAATGCATCCTCTCACCTAAGTAGTATCCTTTTACTGAATTTCAACTGTGTGCTCAAAAGCTCAAAAATTTTAGAACTCATCAGGTAAATAATGGTTACAAATAAAGCAAAGCTACACTTTTCTCTTTAGTGTTGAGTAACTGCTTTTATCATTTATCTTTATTAACCTTGCTGTCTTCTTCCTACTGCCAAGAATGCAGCATCCCATAACTAAGAACATACTGAAGTACTAAAAGTATCAAAGCCACAAAATCTATCTGGGGGACAATGCACTCATGCAGATGTGGAGAACTCAGGAAAAATAGGTCTTGAAATTTGCACTGCCTATGCACACATAGGGTGGCCATCTATCTAGTTTTATCTGAAATGCAAATCTGATAATTCTATGTCTCAGCTTTTCCTAATATAGTTATTTCTGAAGTAGCACTCCAAAATAAATAATAAATAATAGCACCAAAGAAACGCAGTATTGCACATAATGTTTCAGTTAACATCAATTTTTCAGTTATCATCAGAGGAAAAAAAGTTTAATTAGAATGATGGAAAGATTCCAATGGTTGTTGTAAAGATAGCATGTAGACTGTCAAGGAACTATTTTTATGCTTAGATAGCACAGTGGCATGGTTGGAGATAGATTCTATTCTCCTATAAACTATGTCCTTCAGGGAAAAAGAGCTTAATAGCAAAATATTTTGTGATGAAACTTGACCACCTTGCATACAGATCGCTTTTAGAAATTATTTATTTTATACCTGGGACTTTAAAAGAAATTTACTCCAAAGGGGGGAAAAAAAAAAAAAAGGAATTTGCTTAATAGGCCAAAACAATTCCACATTGTTCCGATATAAATAATTATTTCTCTCTTTCATTGCCAAAACAATTATCTGTGGAAGAACTTCAAGAAATGGCCAGTGAGCTCTCTTCCTATTCACCCCCCGTCTTGAAGCACCAGCTTACATGGGCAGCTAAAACCCAGTTAAGTTAGAAAAGGGTAAAGCTCACCTGAGCAAAGGATTCAGAAAATTAGAAAGCTTTTGATTATTCAGGCTCAGATAGTTGAATAGAGTGCTGCACATGGAAGTATGTGGAAGAACAGCATTAGTAAATAAGCAAAACTACAAAGCAACCTTTAAAATTTTATATTCTTTACATTTGCACACGCACACATAAACACACACACTTTCTAATGAGCATTCCTATCATGGAAACTGGTTATCGAATCAAATTGTGATATCTGCCCCACCCCCATTTAGCTGTTTTCTTCTGAAATAGGTTGCCTTTAAGCATTATTTAGCTCTATACCACTGTTTTCGTCTCCTAAGTAATATTGAGATTGTACCAAATACATCTCAATCACTTTGCTTTCATTCTCATCCCATTTTACACTTTCACTGAGCTTATTTCCAGAAAGAACCTGTCTTCCATTTTGTCCATAGTATTGGTTTCATAGCATACTCAAAGTAACTCTTTTTTTGCCCTTTATTTCTGATACTACTTTGTAAATAAATAAATAAATAAATAAATAAATTTACCATATTTCGTTCTTCTATACATTTTATGCATCATTCTGAGTATCAGAAGCACACTCACACCCCTGTTACTTTTTTTTGGTGTTGAGTTCTTTTACTAAAATTGGGTGAACTCCTCAAAGCTTCATTTTGAGTAGGAGCTTAATATGAATTTTCCGGTCTAGGATCTTCCATTTCCGTATCAGACAAAAACCAGCTGTATCACACAGAACTGTCTTAAGGTGCGGGCTGTGGGTAAACAAGTCCATGTTGTTTAAATCCAATGCTTTGATAGGAACAACTGTAGCCTGTCCGTCTCCAGAAATACCTCTACGTTTGAGGACTTCCTAATAGTTGACACAGTTCCCACATCTGTATGTGCTGCCTCTATTGCCTGGTAGAGATCACAAGAAATAACATGCATATGTGACTATGCATATCACCAGAAATAACATACATATGTTTGCCTTCTCCTTGCTCCAGGGTGAGGGTGTCCCAGGGCAGCTGCTCTCTTCCTGCACCCTGGCAGGGAGATCAAGCGAACATTCAGAAAAGGTTAAGTAAACCTTGCATATCACATAGAGAGATCAAGGAGATATTCAGAAGAGGTTAAGTAATACTTACATATCATTGATATAAGTTTTCCAAGCTGAATTCCCCTGTGAGTTGCAGGGCACAACAAATTGAGCTGATTTGAAGATGTCTTTTCGATATTCTGCTGGAAGGAACTTCTCTTAAATGGACAGAAGCAGCTTTGAAAAAAATATTTTAAAAAGTTCAGAAGCATTACTCTCAAGTTAAATTTGTCACTGGATGCTGTCAGCAGTTTTATATACTATAGAAATGATACTTGGATGACTTTGAAAATAGTTCTCAGTGTTTTGTACCATGGAATTTCAAGAAATAGCTTTAAGTAAGGCTTATTAACTTCAAAGAACGAAAGAGTAAAAAGGGCTTATTTACTTATTTATTTATTTTTAGCTAAGTGCTGCCTTAAATTAAATGAATCATGAAAAATTAAAATTGCTACAGTGCCACCCCTGTAATTTGATCACTGTTTAATTTGATTTTTTTTGTTTTATTTAATCAAAGCCACAGGAACCAGCTCATTTGTATTGTAAATTACACAACTTCTGCCCTTTATGGGCATATATTTCATATATGGTTGATCACTTTTGGCAGATGAGATTGGATTATTTAATCATTGGCCATATGAAATTGCCGTTTAATCAATAAGGAAGGGCAAAATTTTTAAATGTGATCCAGAAACAAAATATCTAAGGAAGATAGAGGCTGGTGAAATCCAGCTAAACTTTTATATGTTTGAAACATTGTTATTGACTACAAGGTCATTACTAGTGTAACAAATGGGTGCTTTATCTTCTCTTGCCACTTACAGTTTGATGGCCAAACCTATGGCTCTGGTTATTGATTATGTCTACCGATGACTTGACGGAGTTAGCTCTTTTGCTCATCAGTGTCTTTGATTGTTGTTTGAGCCAAAAGATAATGAGTTTTATACTGCCTGTTCTGCAAATGTGTAGTCAGCTGATAGATGTCTTCAGCCACTGAATATGTCACTGAGAATATAAACCTAATTTCTTACTGTTTAAAAAACCTATCCACACATATTATTTAATACTCTGCAGGTAGTGACGGATTGGCAGTGTGTGTTTCATCCCTTTTGTCATGTCACCTGTCATGTAACCCATGGAATACGATAGCAACCTTCGCCCTGTTTTTTTGAGTTGCGTATTTCCTGGTGTGGAGTCCTTGTTACTTTGCTACCTTGTTTGGCTTCTTTTATTGTTCTCAGGTTATGCTGTGGTTTATCGCCACACTAATGACTTCCTCTAACTTCAATCACACATCTACCACTCTCCTAATATTTGAAATTTCTGTTGTGGTGAGTAAATTGTTGCTGCTGTGCACACCTCTCATTATTTCATATCCTTGTTATAAAAACAAATCCAAAGAATTTGGATTTTGATAACCCCTGGTGAGTCTTGGTAGCCTTTTTTCTGTATTTCTTTGTTTCTCTAACTCCCTTTAGATATTAATTTCAGGTGTTTTCTTATTTTTTACAGGACATTCATTCATATTTATTAATTCTTTCAGATTTATTCTTAATAATTCTTTCAGATTTATTAATGATATTTTAGTAGAATAGAGTTAATAGAATCCTGAAAGCTTAATTTTGTAATAAACAGCAAGGAAGACTACTGTTGCACCTAGAGAGGATTTTGCTTATGTATTGAGACAGAGTAGAAAGTTGTAGTGAAGCACAACATGCATTTTGGAAGCTATTTGTAGGAAATATGTTGGTTGGGGAAGAGTTCAAACTTGGCGTGTTCAGTAGGGTCAATGTTAGGAATAGAGGAAGATGAATAGATGAAGATGAAGATGACAGTAAAAGCTGACAGTCCAAGACGGGTGAGCAGAAGCTGCTAATACTGTGCTTTATTTGAAATTTTCTGCAGAGAGAATTGTTGGTAAGTGACAGCTGCAAGATCATCATGGATCCTATACCTCTTGGTGGTGGTATAGAAGAAGAAACTGAAAATGATACTATGAGCAGAGCTCAGAAAGTTTTATGTGTGCAGTATTGCATTATAATAAAGTCTTGTGGTCTTGCTGAAACTTCATAGGATCTTTTTTGTTTTTTTAAATTTAGTGTGGAAACTGGTATTCTGAAAGCAACAGATTAATTGAGGGAGAGGTGTTGAAGAAGACAAAGACAACAGTGGACAACAGTGGACGAGAGAGAGCCAACCATTAGCCATCCAATCACGGAAAGCGTATGCTCTACTGTGGCTATCCTTGAGATATCTTCATACTGAAAACTGTTTCCAAATTCATAGCTAAAATGACAGTGGCAGAAGTATCAAAGGGATTTTGCCCTAAGATAATGACTGAGGCATTTCCTGTTACAGGAATTGCTACTCCTATCTCTACGGGTCTCACAAAGCAATCAAGAAAGGAGTATGTTGAAGCTGAACTAAATTACAGCTAGCCAAAGAAGTAGACAAGAAGTCAGAGGATTCAGCCTTGCACATTGTAAGTCTTAGTCTTTATTCTTAAACAGTATATTGCTTTGGCTCCCCAGTAACTGCAGTATGTCTCTTGGTAACTGCCTATACTCCTGCTGCTCTCTCTCCAGGAACCATTTTCATTTCAAACTGTTAGTTACAAAGTGCCTGTATTTCTAAACCACAGTGCTATATAGGGATATAATGTTCCAATTTTTTCTTCCATTGTACTCTAAAATGTTTAAATATAAATAATTAATAACTGACGTCAAACTCAATAACATATCTGTTATGTTCATTTTGGATCAAATTCAAACACAGAGTAGTAGTGTCTTTTTGACCTGGACGAAGCCAACATTTATTGATTTTGTAGTCATTTAATCTTTAGCTGCTTTTCATAGTGTGTGTTGTCTGTTTTCTTTGTTTTTATAGCACTGTCTTCAGAGTATATGGCAAGAGACGCAAGGAACAAAATCCCCCCTTTGTTTCTTTAAAACACTCTGACATATACAACACTGCAAAAGTCATTTTGTTGTGTATCTCCTCTTACTTATTTTAATTGTAGTTTTACTGGACTGTTGTCAATATAATTATAAAACTGCCAAAAAATCTGTTGAACTTCTCCCTTCTTCAAGTTATAAAAAAGAGTGAAAAAAGCATGCATATATTTTGTAGGAGAGCCTAAAAGAAGAAGCAACAGGTCAGAGTCAACTTGCAAACCTCTCAAGAATAACAAGACAGTAAACTTGACGTTGCATGATATTTGACATACAGCAAATCACTATTTACATTTTATCCCAAAACATTTACCTGAGAAAAGGTCATGACGTTAAATTTGGAGACATTTACAGCAATTGCCAAATGTTTACTATCTACATGAATGTCATGCTTCTTAGTCAAAAGAAGGTTGATGCGCTAAATGTCAATTATTTCAAGTTGTTTGATGGCAGCACAGATTGCCAAGCAATATAAAAAGAGGTTTAATAAATATTATATACACTGTTAACCATTAATCTTTCCTAGCAGAGGTTAGAGTTTCACATAGAGAGGATTTATGACATGCAACAACGCAGGACATTAAAACTCAATTATTGCTGTCCTGGATGAAGGCATTATCATTAAGCTGTGGAAGCAGTACCTTGTTTCTTCTGGTATTGCTGTCAAACTTGGGAAAGCATCAGGGACAATGAAATTACTTTAGGAAATCATACCATGTGCTTCTCCTTACAATAGTTTTTCCTTTTTAGAATTAGCTGAAAGGACTAGTCAGTAGTGTTTGTAAGAAGTTTTTTAGAGAAAACTGAAATATTTCCTCTATTTAGATGTGAACAATTTTATTTTGCTATAAACTCAATACTTGGATCAAATGCCTCTGGAATAAAAGATATTGAAAACAAATTATATTTTTATTAAGTTTACGTTAGCTATGCGTGTCTAGTAGCCTATTGCTCCAGCTATTCCAGAGCAGATAATGGCATCTATCTTTGCTTGAAGGGGAACAATTGGTCAAGTCAGAACTGGAAACTCCTTGAAAAGTGTTGTAGAAAGTGGTGTGCATACAAAGAAATTGGGGCTGGCAGTTTGGAATCTGATTACATTATACAGAGACTAGTCTTCTAGACTTCAGAACACGCAATTGATCTGCTTCACAAGCCTGAAGGTCTGAGTGATTCCTAGAAGAGTTAGAATGTGCCACTTCAGAAAATCCAGAAAGGGTATTTCGGATATATGACCTAGACTTCTATAATGAAATGGTTTATTCTCTCAGCTGCCTCCCAGAAATATCCCAGAAAGAGTTGAAGATTTTCTTCTTGGGAATACTGGTCCTGCAGGACATAAAAGTTGGGTTATTTCTGCACTTTAAACAAAGATTCATGATGAAATACATACTCACTTTATCCAGATCACTTTTATGTGGGAATAAGGGTCAATCAGGAAAACAGAGTTACTTCACTCCATAAAGTCTTGGTAACAGTTCCCCTGTTTCCTAACGCTTCCCTTTGAACCTTTCAGGTGTGTTGGTGAGTGTGAGCAAACTACCCCCAATTTGGAATTCCCCTGCCACATTTGAGACAGAATGACTAGGCTCCATTTACCAGGGAATCAAATTTAAATTTCAGACAGACTTTGGAAAGATTCCATTCTTTTATTTAAATGATCCTGTGATAATGTAACTATTGCAGTGATAAGACCATTTTTTTTCTCATCTTTGAGTCCTGTTTTTTTTTCAACATTTCATTTGACTACCTCAAAGGAAGTCAATTTGTTACTACTGAGAACGATAACCAGCTCAAAGCGCTTTCCAACTATGTCTCCAAGGGCCTCCTCAAACATTCTTGCCAACTCTGCAAACAAAAAAAAAAAAAAAAAAAAGGCTTTCTCTCTGGGCAATTCTGAGCTTTTGACTGACAAAAGGACAAAAGCTGTATTTCTTAAATCGGTGAATTTTGCTAGTTTGATTAAAAATATAATAAAATCCTTTCTGTGGAATGTTGATTTCTCTCAAGGGAGAAATCTCTCTCTTTTTATCTAAATGTATATATGGCATGTGTTTACTGCATATACGCATATCCTTTAATTTTGTAATTAGTTCTTCTAGGCCATCATTTAGCACGTGTAACCTAGAGCCTACAAATATATTTTTTTCAAAACTGTAAAGTGATCATTGTTTCAAATCCTAAAAATAAAAATCCTATTAGCTTTCTCATATTTTGCCTAGAAAGTTAATCTAATTGTCAGTAACTGAGCAGAATATGTTCTGCTTCAGTTTCCTGTGACAAATCACAGATTTTCTGTAAGATACAATAGCAAAGCCTAGAGCAAAAATATTTTGCTACACAGTGCAAAAAATCTCTGATTTATTTCAGAGTTCCTGAGCATGCCCCAGATCCACAAACATCAGTCAGAGCTTCCAGTGTAAACACCTCTGAAAAAAATACTTCTAGTCTGTTAGAACCATCAAAAAAATAATATTTTCTTCATAGCCACTGTGATAGCCACTTCATAGCACTGGGGGTAAGCAAACTCAGGATAGCAATGTTTACCTAAAAATTTATATTCTCTCTTTTCCATTGAATAATTGAGTGTGTATTAAATAGTAATGTTTCAATTATTCATTGAATTACTTCACTTACTAGAAAGATGGCTGTAGGCAAATAAGTGTCACTTGTATTAAGGTGAATATCTTCATGAGGTTTGCTAATCAGATCTTCACTGCTTAGACCTCAGAGAATCTTTATTCATATATGAAAACACAGCTAAAATCACTCAATAGTAGCTGCAATACAATATTGATAATAAGGAAGGATTTTCTTCTTTCTTTATGGTTTGTCTTCTGCTAAATGAATTAAAAGAACTGATTTATTTGGTAAAATTTTACCTATCATTTTAATGGGTATGAACCTTTTCATAAAACATGATAAGCTTCCATGCTCTCCATCCCCGACAAAGCCTCCCACCAACCCAATATTGAAGCATAGGACTCCTGTGATTATCAGGTTAAAATATTTTTGCTTCCAGGAGAGTGAAAAGACTATAATGCTCTATGTGTACATTTGTGGCTATAGCTGCAATAACTAGAAAATAAAGTGACCATATGATGACCAGTAGTGACCATTCCTATAATAGTCTGGCTCTCAGGGCAAGTATACAGTCTGGCTTATATCCGTCCAACTAAAGAACATGCCTTTCCCTGCTCCAAACGCTCATCCATGCTGCTCACTGGGATCAATGCCTGGCCCAAATTCCCCTGCAGTTCCTGCCAGGACATTACCTGGGGCAGTGGGCCCAGCCACAACTTTTGTAGGGAGTCAGCTAAAAATTAAAGAGTACAAGGCACCGGCCCTCAGTTCACTATAGGTATAGTCTGCATGCCCACTCTTCTCTACTGTTAAATGCCTTCTAGGTTTTTCTATAACCAAGCAATATAAGCCTCCTTCGCTTTCGGCTTTTACCTTCTGTAATAATTTTATATTTCACAGGATTGTTTGCAGACTGATTCACTCCTTCTTTGCCAGGTTTAAATAACCACACAATATGACAGGCTGTGGATAATCAGTCTTCTTTTCTAATGATTTTATTCTGCTACCTCAAAAGGGGAAAAACATGAAACCCTTTCATGGATTTACCCGGTAGCTCAAGTTAGGACAGTGTGAGAAGAGTCAGCTAACCAGCTACAATGATGTAACCAAAGCTGAACATCTTTACTCTGATGTTCACTTTAATTCATGCAGGAGACATTTCATAAGTTTCCACTACAGCTTATGTTATGGGAGAGCTGGCAAAAAGTTAAGTAAGTATGACCCAGGACTGAGAAGATAAATCAGATCCAGAGCAATAAATAATTGCCATCTCTAAGTTAAATTTCTGTTGCGTGGTTCATTGCATAAAGGATGGATTGTAGAAAGAAATCTTTGAGGTTCCATGTCTAGTGAAATTGTTTATGGCTTTTCTCTAATTATATTAGCAAAAACCTGCACTCAAAGTTGTAGATCAAAGCATTGAAGGATGAGAAAATGTAAGTGAAGATACACCACCCAGTCTTAACTCTACTATCTTATTTATATGCTACTATCTTTTTCATATGCATAAACATGTTATTGTTTCTGAAGGATGCCTTTCTTGTTGGTTGGGACTCACTTCTAGGAAAAGGTCTTGTTTTTAATTGTTTTCTCTAATGGTAGATACAGAAGAGTTGGATTTTAGAAAGATGAAGTTTTTTTTTTTTTTTTTTTTACTTAACCAAAAGCCTTAAGGATGGTGGTATAAAATGGAATATGGATTTTTTACCCCTGACATAGAAGCCATAGAAGCCATAATAGAGTAATAAACCTTATGATGTGTTGGTTTGTTAGGAATTGAATGAGTTTGTACTAAGTGAAGAAAAATATTGTTCTGAGGTAATGTAAAAATATTATTTGAGGTGAACTGTTAGAATCTAATATGTCCGATATATATGTGCAATTTTTGGTAGAGATAATACTATGATTTTAATGATGTTTTGCTGAAAGTGCAAATAAAGCTGTGTTTTAGCAATAGGATATTGTGTTTCGGTTTGTATATATGATCTGTGAACTAAAGAATAGATCATTTACCTGATTTGGAATAAAATTAATAGTTCTTTGGAAATACTCCCAAAGTTAACATGTTAATACCTGGCAACTCTAGGTTTGTTGAACTTATCTAAACAGTTTGTAAATTGTAGAAAGTGCACAGAAAGAGGCATATTAGCAATCTCTATAATTAAAATCAAAATACTAACAGCAATTCACTCAGGTTCTGTCCACAGCCTTGTCATGACAGAAAAAAGATAGAGGTCGCACAATCACAAAACGTCAGAAATCTTAATAAATACTTACACGTGCATGCACGAGTAATGTAGCATATACATCTGCTCTTAGGCAGATCATCTGGGCTCTCTCTGCACTCCATAGAGATAAAGACATTTTTAAAATATTACTCCTACCCTACAGTGGCCATCCAAATGAGGTCAAATGAACTGTTCACTACCAATACTTGCTTTTCTCCGTCAGCTATAAAGAGAGCCAATGATCACTGGCTCACAATGCTGTAGACTTGTAAATTTGCTGATATGTATTGCAAGCCTTCAGTTTAAAGATTCAGCAGTAAGTGGAAAATAACTGTTCCATATTTATTATTTCCCAACCCTGTTACAGTTTAACCAAGAATATTGCTATATAAGAAACATCTGTGCTGAATAAGGCAGCTTCTTTTGTGTATGCCTTAACAGAAGGAAAGAAATTAGTTTGTGTGCACGTGTATAGACACCACCTTACACTCCTTCTAAATTTCACCCCAGTGTTTCTATGAATTGCACGGCACACATGTTTCACCAGTCATTCTGTCATTCTGTCATTCCATCATTTCAGTCATTCTTCATAAATGCACTGGTAGAGTGTTTATTTAAAATGAGCCAGAGAGGTTTCCTCCTTATCAAGGGAAAGTCTAAAACAACTCTATACCACGGCTCTTTCTGGTGAGCAGGAGGATCTTCTCTCCAGTCAGGGAAGCCAAAAAGCTGTTTGAAGCATAGTCACCTCTTTCCCATGTATATGATGTTCTAAAAACTCTGGGACTATTTTAATATATTACCTTTCTCCCTCCTTTTCTATCCTTATTTTAACCTTTTATTGTTCCCCGTCCAAATGGACGCACATTAGAGAAGACACTTTTTAGCTGAGAGTCATAAACCAAGCATATGTGAGCTAAGCCAAAGCAAATTTCTTCATTTTTAAGCATTCACTTTTATCAGAGGCAGAGAAAAACATTGACATGCTTTGGAATAGGTGGTATTTTAATTCAAAGATCTTCCTCCTGTGTTTATCCTGACAGGAACTGCACTGATTCCAGTGATATTAGAGACATTCTTAATCAAAACTTTCACTGATTTAAAACAGAATTTGAAAGAAGTGAAGATCTGGAGTGAGTTACTCCAGATCAGCAAACTAAACTAGCTTTCTATTAATGAGGTTTCTCAGATTTGCCTCCTACCTCAGCAGAGTCATCTCTGTTTATGTATATGCTTGTGTGCTCACACATGCAGAAGTGGAAGTATCTTGCTGTCATCTCCTGTGCATCCTCAAATCAATCTCACTATAATTTCCTGTGAACTGAATCAGACAGTGCTAATGCTAATTCTCCTGTCAGGATTAGAATATCTCATCATCCTGCTGTGTTTTTAAACTTTCTCCATATATGATGTTGCTATGATTCTTTTTACTTTCGTAGGTACCTTTCTGCTGACAATAGGGTTTGTGCCTTTACTGATTTTAATTGAGCTATATCTTTTCTGTCATTTGTCTCTGTCATATTTGTCTTCTGTCTTTTGTTACATATTTGTCCTGATATTTTCAACAAATGTATAGTTTATAACTAGTTATTCTGCCTGTGCTTTCAAGATGCTGGTAAGATGTTTGTTTTGCCCATCTCTTACCTTGTAGAATGCACAGATATTTCTCAAGAATCTTTCTGAATCTACAAATGCACTTTCTTTGGGATCACTTATCTGTGAATACTTCAAATGGCAAAAATGACAAGGGAACCTCTTTGGTGGGCAAACTTTTTTTCCCTCCCAAAGAGATTCAATATTTTGTTTGTTTCTGATTCTATCATTACTGCTCCTGGCTTGTGTATAGATGTCCATGCATTTTGCATGTGATCCTTTTTCTCCCAAATCTTCCTCCATTTTCCAAAAACTCTCGTCCTCCCATTGAACTTGCAGGAAAGACGAGCTAGAGGATACTCTTTTGCACTTGTTTTTCATCTTCAAGTCACACTTTACAGCTTTAAGATCGTAGGGTGATCTCAGTGGGGAGGAAATAGAACTCTTTCAAGAAGAATGTTTTACCTGTTTGTGTTCAGCTATTTTCTGTGGCCGGATATAATATGGAGAACAGCTGAGAGGTATGTCCGCTAAGAAGATTTGCTCAAGGCTAGCGTTCAGATGTACGGCATTAGTTCCACAAGGTGGGAGAGTGCGACTGAAGACCATCAGTTGTGGTAGAGATTACACAGTGCTGCTGATGCAGCACAGTGCAGCATGACAAGTGCTTTGGAAAGCAGATATAATGAATACACTGTGGTTTCTTGTGTGCTGTGAAAAACAGACTACACACCAGACAAGACACAGGAGCTTAATACTCATGCATTGGATAGGAAACCCATTCGCACATACACCTGAGCATATGCTCCTCTTGCACTCAGGAAAATTCTGTTTTCTAGCTAGAGAAGTCAGCTCAATGTTTCTCTTCTGGCCTTGAAAATCTCTAGGTCCTTTGAATCCTTCAAATATATTATTTGTGCAAGCTACCTGAGTACCTCTTCCAACAAGAGCCCTTCAGTTGCTGTTGTGAAAACACCCACTTGTGGTGCTAGTTTCTTGTTTTCATTGTAGTATTTAGTTTTATTTGGAGGGTGTGAATATTCCTGTCCATGTGTGCCTGCCATTTCCTATTGCAATTTTTTTTTCTCAGTTATTGTACTTTCAAGCAACATTGAAAGGATTAAAGGTAACCCGCTGCAATCATTCCAGTTGATCAGCTGATGTAGGTCAGATGATCTACTATGTTGAATATACTGGCTGTGAAAATCTTTATGACACCTCTGAGAATGGGGAGGCCAAAGTTTTGCCTGATACCTACATTATACAATAATTCCTTGTTGTTGCAACAAGCAGTTCCTGCACTTTGATATTCAGCCTGTTTTTCATTTATCTTCTCTGCGACTTTCCAAGAGAGCTTTTCCAACGATGTGGATTTTCCTGTTGATGGCAGTCATCCTGGCTTGCACACCATGGCACTTTCTTTGAAAATAGGTGTTTACCAAGATGAAACACAGACAGGATTCTGAATCATAATAGAAAGCTTTGTCTGGATTCCGCCACGTCAGATATCCCCTGAGGGCAAATCTTGCAGTGGATTTTTTCCAGGTTTCATTATTTCATTTCACAATTTATTTTTACTTTAAACATTAGGACAGAGATTTTCACATAGTATTTTTGTACTAATACTTAACATTTCTTTTGTCCATTCTCCAGAGTAAAGGTTTTATATTGCTTCCCATTTTCCCTGATGGAGATGATGTTTAATGATGGGGTATGAATATATGATATAGAATTTCATTTTTCTTGTAGATGAATCTTAGTAGGATAAGTAGTAATAAATACTTAACGCCAACTTCTGTTTTCCTTCTGAACCTATGAATTTTGGCCTTTTCTTATGCCTGCATGGCAATAGTAACGTTATGTATTCATTCTGAGTTTTGTTCCATTCAGTTCCTTGTGGTCAGTATGTATTTTTTTTTGCCTGTGAAATCACATTCTTATTGTGAACTGCCACTGAGTACTTTCTCATCCATTCTTCTGGTAGTTTCTTGATTTATCACACACACAATTTCTATTTCACAGAGGTAGTTACATTTGGAAAACGGTGGGCAAATGGTGAAAATCATTACCTCAAATAGAGTGTGTAGCTCTATATCAGTTTGTGAATATGGGCCAGAAGAAAGATATATTGTGAATTAACGTGTTCCTGGCTTCACCTTCCTGCTAGAGATTTGGAAAAGAGCAGTGTCATTAACATTCACCTGCTTCTGTTATCAGCAAAGCAATTCAAAGTCTTTTATTCCCAAGATCCAGTGTTATTTCCTTCACAATTCTGACATCATATTTAAGTTATCCACATGAATGTACATTCACCCAGGACAAGGTAAATGAAACAGGTCTTTTCCTCGTAAGTTTTCTCAAACTTAATCTTCATTCTCAGCCATCCACATTCACACAGAGTAAGAAGTAACATTCAAGAGCCATGTCCTGTTCATCTGTTAGGGTATAATGCATTATTTCACTAACTTACGAGTGGGATTAAACAGGTATGACGTCACTTTCAGTGGAAGAGGAATGTTCTTTCAGCTGATCTTGTATGCATATGCTGAGGATTCCAGTGCAAGTTCATATATACATAAAAAAAGAAAGATTATAATATCTTGATTTTATAGATTTTACAGGGGTGGAAATATATGCAGCAATTTGTGTTAAGAAGATTATTCTGAGGCTCCGTCAATTCTCACATAGCAAAGCTGAACACTCATCAAGTAAAATATCTTAAATTTCACCTTGAATCCAAGAATCTGTTGCTTCGATAAGCTACTGTAAAGGGGCTTAATGGTTTTAATGAAATTTTGGCTGTCTGAACTCCACAAGAATTCACGTGGAAAGATAAATATAAAAGCTTTTCTACTTTGTGTTAATACGAAGCTCTGGGACATCTTCCAAATCTAATGAAATATGTCTGGAGAACTGGGGCCAAGATTTAAACCTGAGCACATAATATTAGAAGTAGATAAATGACACAACCAAACCAGAGGGTTTTTTGTTTTCTTTTATTTCTTTCTAACAATGACATGTACTCACCAGAAAACTGCCTTTTAAAATAAAAAGTGGTAGATCACAACACTGTGTTGGAATAAGCTGTATTATTTCTTTTAGACATCTAATTTTAAATTTCGTACTCTTTTTTTCTGTGGCCACATTTCATTCTCAGTGTCAGGACACATTTTTTATGTAATTTTTAGAAGGCCTTTTAAAACACTTCATTATCCCCTTTTACCACAATTTTTTAACAACTTGTTGCTAATGAACAATTGTTATTCTTTGGGCCACTGTATTAGTGTAAATGTTATGCAAGTGTATTTTTGTTGTTGTTGTTGTTTGTTTGTTTTTGTAAGATGGAGTTTATAATCAAAAAAATCCAAATTCAAGTGAATACATCTTACAGTTAAGTTTACAGCAACAAGATTGTAAGTTTCACCCCTATGTGCTAAATTCTTGGTAAAGGTTATGTTAGGAATTCCATCCTAAATAAAGCAATCAATCAATATTCCTTCTCTGTTTACTTTTCAATCCTTAGAACTGATGGTTACACTTGCTAGACGCATTTACTTAGAACAGTGAAAGACATTCAGAAAGTCCATCCAATTTCTTGATTTATTTGCTATTGATGCATAAAATAAGCTTGTCTGTGAAACAGCCATGTTGAAATTGCTGTTCTCATACATTTTTCATTGTTATTATTCAGCTAGACTGACTCTTGAGAGTCAGATTAAAATTCATTCATCTAGAGCTGCAGTGGTGACAGTAGATAGCCTCATATTAGCTCTTCTAGTTAATGTCTTCTGCACCAGTATTTGTAAAGAGCCTCATATCAGCTCTTCTAGTTAATGTCTGCACCAGTATTTGTAAAGCCATTAGTACTGAGAAGATTCTGACTGGATGATGTGTGTTTTAACAGAAATTCTTTTATCCTCTGTGCAACAAAAACTTAGAAAGCATTGCTTGATATTCTTGACATTTAATTCAGCCAATTCCAGCATTAACATTGTGGTCTTCACAAAGTCTGTTATTGCTGGTGATGAGAGGTCATTGCTTATTAGATAATCACATCCCTTCCCTGCAATACTAGGCACACACATTTAATGCAATTATGATGCTTAACACTTATATAGTGCTTTTCTTGCAATTGCTTTACAGACATTATGTAATTAAATTCTCAGCATTCTTGGGAAATAAACTAACTCCTTACTACAAACAGGAATATTGGGCCAGAGGCAACATCTGCATTTTCAAATACAGTCTCTAATGTTTAAGCAGAAAATTTGGAGCTGAAATTCTGCTGCGTGGCACTAGCATTACTAGTTCTTTGGAAATCTGTGGTATAAAATATGCTAGCACACATCACTGAAAGCAGCTGTTGTAAGAAATGAGGTTGAAAATCCAGGCTCTATTATTCAGGTTTCACCTGAGACTCTGAAATCTTTCTGTTATATAGATGGACTCTGCAATCTGTATTGAGGCAAAACTGATTGAACAAACATTATGGGGCACATCCATTGCTTCCCATCTTTGGATGGGTGCAAGAACTTTTCTGATGAATATTTCCAATTCACAGTCCTACTTAAGATATAAGCAACTGACATCCTCTCATCTTGAATCTCACTAAAACTTCTACCTCACACGAGCACAGCAGAGGATGGAAGTGAGGGCAGGAAGAGATGCAGTCCCCTGCCCAGGCTATGGAGCAAAGTGACTGCTGGCAAGTGGTTGGGCTGCCTGGAAACCTGATTTCTTGCTGCTGGCACTGTCCCTTGACATGACCTGTTGCAGAAGGCATAAGAGGAAGCACTGCCTTGTCTGGAAGATTTGCTGTTCAAGCAGCCACCCTCCTCCTCCTCCTCCTCTGGCAAAAACTGGTGAGCCAGGCAGAAATGCTCTCTGGCCAGTTTGACCCTTCAGGAGGCCAGCAGAGCCATTCTGTGTCCCTTCATCTCTGCCTCTCTTCTGTGCTAGCAACTCCTTTTCCAATACCTTCTTGTTTCCATCAAAACGATTCCCCAACAATGCACATGCTAACTTCTCTCTTGCTTTTTTTCCTGACTATTCAGCATCGGTCTCTCCTCGAGCTGTTGTTGCTCCTCTGCTTCTACAAAGACCTTCTTCATATCTTCTCCATAATGCTAGAACAGGTCATACATAAGTAATTAAGGCCATACTTGTAAGCAAAAGTCATCTTCATCCTCCTTGACTTCTCCTTGGATTTCAAAATTATGGTAACTACCTGGAAATATAGCCTACCCTTTGTTTTCACAGCTCAGTCTTCTACTGTCTTGTCTCTTCTCTCTCAATACCTATTTAGGTTTCTATTCAGAAAACCGTAATTAAATATGTTTCTTTCAGGGTAACAATGAATCATACACTCATAGGCTCAAATAATGTAGTGAATAAAGATATATTTTTGAATCAGAGCCTAAGCAGCTGTTTGGATGTCCCTCTTTTCCATTCTTTCTTTTTAAGATCAATAGTCCATCGTCCTGCACAATACCCCTCAGTACTTCATTTCTCAGAAATCTATCTTTCCACTCTCAACCTGCTTCTATCTGTCCAGCGCTAAGTGCTAGAGACAGACTTGGTCATACATCTTTGTGAGTTCCCATTGTTGATTTAATTTTCTAATGGCCAAAATTGAACTGCGTCCTCTTCTTTAAGATTTCATTTTGTTCCTTTCACTTTTCTCCATGAAGAGCGTTTGCCAACTCTAAAGTCACCCTCTGGGTGCATTCTCAATCTGAAGTGATTTCGTATTATACTTGAGATATTAACAAAACAGACAAAATGATGCTCATCAGTGTTATTTTGAATATTTTCATCATGTCCTAGTGTTTCTGTATTATAATATTCATTTCTGCCTAGTGCTGTGTTGTAGGCATGTTTTAGGGGAGGGAAAAAAAAATCCTGTCCAGAAATCTTATATTCCAAGCTGAAAAAAAAAGACATTAAATAAAAAAAGAATGACTCTTAAACTCCATGCTGACAGTTGTAATACAATTACATCTGCCGTGTTATGAATCTGCCTTGTTGATCCTGTATTTGCTTTGCTGCTTCACTTTCTTCAGCTGTGGGTTTTAATACACTTACACATATTTTAACCTTGGCGGAGGTGAGACAGGGAGGAAACTAGATGTCAGGACTACTGACTGGTTTCAAATCCAACTGAATTGTTCAACTGAGCAGCTGAGCTGTTCTAGGTGTGGGGACACTTTTTGTATGCCAGAGCAAAACGTCTACCACAGGTTTCTTGCTTTTGCTTCCTGCTCAGGATATGCCTCTGCAACACAAAGCAATGAGAATGGGTGGAGACCCAAGACCCCAAGCCCATCTGCACCGTGAAGCAGACCTGCTCCAAGCAGACCAACTGTGCTAAGCTGACTGTCCGAGCTAGCTGTGCTCGCCCTAAGTGAATAAATTGCAGCACTTGCACTTGAATTGCCTTGCTATGAGCCAGCGGATGCATCTCTACACACACAATGTCGGCATGCCTTCATTTGGCGTGGGAAAGGAGGCTGAAAGAGAATGGAGGGCTTGCATGTTGTGTTTGACTGCATGTCACTTGATGGTGTCAATATCATTGCTATATTTTTATATATGTATAAGTTTTAAGGAAGCCACTTTGGAGTGAAATCTCTATTTTTAAACATAAGCCAAAGCAAAAGTTATATAACAGAAAATAATGCAAGTGCTAAAAAAAAAAATGTAAACGCTATTGCCATCTTGTGGCTTAAAGGTGCTTTAACACACTTCTGTTAAAGGATTAAATGCTCTCTCTGATGCTCTGTAAACATAACACATTTTCAATTAAATAAGAGAATCAAAGTGGCACAACAAAGAAACAATGGCCAGACCTACACATCAGAATCAATTATAGGAATGGAGAAACAATCCTATTTGTCTAGAAGAACTAATCACATGGCCAGCCATTGGGGGCTGAGAGTGCACAAATTATTATTGAATGAAATAGTAGTAGACATATTTCATTATGTTGCCGTAAGAACACTATCTGCTAGAATAAAACTTTTGGTTGCCTCTCATTCTTTTAAAGAAAATATTACTCATGAATAAAGTATAAGCCTACTATGTTTTAAGCAAATTCTTCCATAGACTCAAATGGGAAAAAATGTGCTCCTTTTTAGAAAAGAGATTCGTGTTATATAATATTAGACATGGTAATAGACACAGAATCACAGAATGGTTAAGGCTGGAAAGCTCCTCTAGCAATTATCTAGTCCAACTCCCCTGCTCCAGCAGGGACACCCAGAGCACGTGGCACAGGGTCGCAACCAGAAGATCTCTAGAAAAGGAGACTCCACAACCTCTCTGGGCAGCCTGTTCCAGGGCTCTGTCACCCTCACAGGAAAGAAATTATTCCTTACATGGAGATGGAATGTCTTGTGTTTCAATTTGTACACATTACCCCTTGTTCTATTACTGGACACCACCGAGAAGAGTTTGGCCCTATCCTCCCTACATTCTCCCTTCAGGTACTTGTACATATTGACCAGATCTCCTCTCTGGTCTCCTCTAGTCTATTGATCAGTTCTTTTGTAGGCTAAACAGGCTCAGCTCATTTAGTTTTTCATCATAAGATAGATGCTGCAGTCCCTTAATCGTCTATGTCGCTCTACGCTGGACCTTCTCTAGAAGCTCCATGTCCCTCTTGTACTGGGAGCCCAGAACTGCACTCAATACTGAAGGTGCAGCCCCACCAGAGCTGACGAGAGGGGCAGGATCACCTCCCTCAACCTGCTGGTGCTTCTCCTGACGTAGGCCAGGATCCCATTGGTGTTCTTGGCCATGAGAGCACAGTTCTGACTCATGGTTAACTTGTTGTCAGCCAGGACTCCCAAAACCCTCTCCATGGAGCTGCTTTCCAGCAGATCAACCCCAAATAGAATAGGTGTTTATGTCTGCTGGAATTGTATTGTTTTACAGTTTTATAATTGCCTGTGGATATAGTCCTCTAAGCATTGTTAGGAATAAGATACGGCATTAGATAAGGAATGCTATTCTAGACCAGATCAGTGTTTGTTGTGTTTTACACATGAAAGTCATTGGAAACCTAATGTCAAATGATAGCTCTACAAATAATTTAATTTTTGTAAATTGTCTAACTGAATAACTTTTAGCAAACTATGTCAGAGCATCAGATTTCATTTTCTTTTTCCATATTTAATGACCAACAGCTAATGAATAGGACTGGACAGGAAACAATGTCCTTGTCCCATTCAATCATAATCTTTCAAAACTTCTCCTGTTCCATGCTTGCTGAACCCCAGGCCCATGAAAGATTTTCCTCGAACACTGAAAGGGAGACATTAGGCACTGGGCAGCCAGTAGTTTCATCCTTATGGCATTCGCTTGAGATGCAAACAGCCAAGAAGGTCTGTAACTGCTGTTCTCATACTTCCAATTCCATGTAACTGTTATATTACTCCCTCATACAGGATTTTTATCTCTATCTGCTCTTGTCCAGAAAGTCTATCAATCAGAGACATAAAAAAAAAAAAAATCTGACATTCTGTATGTTCTCATAAAAATGTTGGTTTGCTTTGGGCTTATTGCCTATCATTTACCTAACTTTTTCATTTTGGAAAATTTTTCGTATTTGATAAGTATATGCAGAAATATTAAGGGCTCAGTAGCAAATATCATGTGAATGATTTAAACGTGGCACAAAAGACTTACAACCAATGACCAAAAAAATTAAATTTCAAATATGAGTCCCTTTTGTTCTTATTAATTCAATTTTTTCAGTCTTTTAATTTGGGAAAAATTTCAGATCCCCTTCAGAATTAATTTAAATGTATGCAAATTCTGAACTCTTTTTCTCTCTATATATGTATATATAATGAGTGTTTGTGTTTATCATTTCTAAGTTATCTAAATCCAAAGACGATAGATCTCACACATTCATTAATATGGAGCAATGCATTTACCTTTACCCTTCGGAGACAAACACTGCTACTGTATAATATAGTTGTAACATTTGAGAAGCTTAATTTGAGCTTGCTGAAGAAAAAATATGGCATCTAAAATATATAATATTCATACATAAGTTTCTTTTAGGAAATATTTACGTCAGTGAGATTTAGAGTACATTGAAAAGCTGCAGGGGTTCTTGGTATGTATGCGAGGCTGCATGCTTTTCTGTAATTGTGAGATTTAGGGTTATTTGTAGTGTATATATATTTTTATTTTACAACAGCCTGCTTAGACTGAAGCCACTGTAGAAATGTTGGCAAGGATAAAGGAAGGAAGCTGAACTCAGTAAGCAGGAGTTGCTCCTTCCACCTCACACTCAGTGTATTAAATCTTCTTCCTTTGACTAAAGAGAAGGTAAAAAGACTTGGTAACCTGAGAGTGTATTTATCTGGGACACCCAGCTTACAGATCATTCTGTACAAAATATTTGTGTCTTTTACATATAGTAAAACAGCTTTTATGAGAGAAGTTGAGCGTGATTACTTCCTAACACATCATAAACAAATGGTGCTCTTGGGAGACAGATTTTGTAAAATAACATTGGGTAGGATATAAATAGATGTAGGTCACTCTCATCTTCAGCTTTCTCTCTTCTGCTTTGTTGTGTTTGCACAGCGGTTGATCTGCTAGATATTTTCTATCAGGTAAAATAAGTGGCCCTTGCTGATGAAGTCTTCTGAGGTGAAAGATTCTAGGTTTTGATTGCACTGAGAAGAGTCAACAGCAGAAACCTGTTCTAGCATTAACTAGACACTGCAGCTTTGGAAAATATTATTATTTTTTGTTTGTTTCTCTTTTCAGTTAGTTCCTTCACAGACTACGTCTAGATGAATGAAAACATAGCTCTATAAAAAATGCATTCTGTTGGTTTTTTCCCATTTCAAATATTTTCATCTCTCTCTCTAAGAGTACAAATACTGTACCTGCAGTTTCATCAAGTACACAGGAGGCAGTTTACTGAAATTCAGGCTAAAGTTATGGTTAGGAAACTTTAATGGATTTTGCCTGACATTCCTATAGACCTTGCTAACAGATACCACACATAGGAATGCAAAATTGGATGACAAATTGCAGGTTATAGTCTAGGCTGTTAGATTACACATGTGAGAGCTGGATTGTAACCTACAATTTTGGGTCCAATTTTGAAAGTAGCGCACAGCTATAAAGTCCCATGAGCAGGTCAATAAAGAGGCTGCAATTCAGAGCCATGCTTACAATCTACTTTCCTCTTTAATCTCCATTCAGACTCAGCTTTGTTATCCAGAGAGGAAAATAGAGCACAGAGAGGAAAATAGAGCTATTCGGCAGCTCTACCCATTACAGGGGATTCCCCTTCACACTGTTAATACAACCGTTCTTTGAAGCGACCTGCAGGTGCTTTGTTGGCACTCTGCCTTTCAGCCCCTTAACTTAAGCAGAGCCCGGAAACACAGTATCTGTAATACGAAAGTGCAGCAAGTAGCCTGGTCACAGAGGCTACATGACAGCCTGGTGTAACTGTTTGGTTGCATCATGATTCTCCTTTTGATAGTAGTAGGAAGTTTCAACCATTGCCCATTAATATTTTGGGTTCTCTTAGAAATATATTAACTCTGGCACATGCTGCCGTGAGCCTAACCCTAGGAATCTGCTTGCAGGTGTGAGGCCTATGCCTGTTTACCACATGTTTACAACATGTCTTCAGATAAAGCTGTTTGTTAGGCAAAGAAAAGCCTCTTTGGGAATTGTGCTTTTTCCTGAAGTGTTGCCCAGTTTTTCAGAAAAGAGATTGAAAGACCACTATGGAATCAAATACACATTTTTATAATACATAGCTTGTATCTATAGCTTGAAATAGCTGCATAATAGCTTGTTATTTCAGAATTTGTCATATATTCTTTGCACTTACAAAAAATGTTCTCTTTTTTTTCAGTGAACAAGTGTCATGCTCCACAGTTGCTGGTTCAGATGTGATTCTTAATCCAGTGCTGGAAAAAAACAGACAAATTTTTCCTGCTACTTAACTCACTATATTCACAGCAATAAAGATTTTGGTTATTTTTTTTTCACTATATAATAGTACATAGCTGTAGAATATAAAGTATTTTCTCTTACTTCCACATTAATATCTAGGTGAGATGAATAGAAACATGGCTTGTAGTTTTCAGTAGAACCAGTTTTACATAATCTATAGCAAAAATAACAAGGCTAGCCTATCTTTTAGCATTAGAAAGCTACTTATCCACCACTGATGTATTTGAAGAAAAGTGCCATCAGTTTTGAGGGAAAACTGAAAGGTCCATTGTAACTACTGGCAATTGGAAATAAATGAAAGATATTAATTGAAATTTCACAATTATTTTTAGAATTCAAAGGACATTATCTTGCACCGATTGAACAAAACACATACTGAAGGTCTTAAATCCCCTTTTCAGTCATAATATTACTGGGGAATAAGTCAGATTTTTGTTTGTCTGTTTGTTTTAGGTTAAAACAAATAGGATATTTTTAAAATTAAATTATTCTAATGTGTTAAGTCATGACATTTTGTCAAAGTCTTAAGATTTCAAGTAACCAAGCATACCTAATGCTCCGTGAGAATTGTTGTAACACATACTTTTGTAGGAAATGGCTAAAAGTAAAGTTATTAAGAATGTGATTGTATCTATCTAGTCTGTACAGTTGAAAGAGCTGTAAAGTAGCTCTGCATTAGTTGCTTTAAAGAAAGTGAGTTACAACAGAATAGAGCAGAATGGAAAGGAATCAGTCAGTGGTCTGTAAATCAGATTAGTAAGGAGTTGTGTCTTTGCTTTGGAAGACACATTTAGGTCCAGTAAATATATGATACCTTTTAAAATAGGCCATCAGGAACTCCTCTGAAACCTGAAAGAAAAATCTTAAGAACACTGACTGACTGACTGTAAGACTTCTACTGTGCATTTTAGAAAAACTACAAAACTTAATTTCCCTCTAAAAAGATAACAGATTTTTCACCAGGCTCTTGGAAAGCTGCCATTTTGGAATCCGCATGCTTTTTCTTGCCTCCTTACATCAGAAAAAATAATGAAATATTTTTCTTCCCTCCTCCATCCCATCCAGGATAGTTCAGAATTTTATTGAGTAAAATATGGTCACTTCTGTGCCAATTTGAAAAAAAATCCCATTTCAACATAACCATTTTTTTTCTCATCTGGACCTGCCATAAAATTTGGAAATGTGTGAATTTGTCTTTCCAATTAAATATCTTTTTTTTTCTTTCCTAATTGGGACACCAGTATGGATATGGCTACCATTTAAATAACAGACAGGCCCATCGATAGTTTTTCTACACGGTCTGTAACCAGATGGTGGCAAATACCCCCACCTCACTAAGGGTTCAGTAGCTAGTCTGTTTCATAATCGTTAGGACAGATTTTTGAGAAAAAAAAAATGTTCCTAAGACTATTGAAAATAGATATAAATATCCTGACTGAATCAAAGGGCTATTTTTTTAGTGTTACAGGCCTCTCTGACTGAGAAAACAACTCAAAGGGGTACCTGGCCAGATACGATTTTTATGACAAATCCCTTCTCACACCCCTTAATTTATTGATTCTCCCTTAATTTATTGATTCAAAGCAGGATTTCACTGGCAATTTGAAAGGGACTTGCTACCATCTCACAAGAAAACCTGCCACTACCTTTTTCAAAGTTACAAAATAAAAGTAGACTGTGTTTAAAATGAGGCAGTTATTAAGTGGAGAAATGCAAGGTGAATTCTTAATCCGGAAAACATGGAAAGAAAATATACAGTAATGTTCAGAAAATCATATTTTCTCAGACTTGTGTGCTTTTTTCATATATTGAGGGTGGCATCTTAGGGAGAATGATCGCTTAGATCATTTGCAGATGCAAACCATCCTGAAAGGCTACTACAGAAACGTCCTCTTGCTTCTTCAATCCCAGCACTGCAGGAAATTGCATCACAATACAGCTGAGGGGCTCCCAGAAACACTTGGTATAAATACATATACCAATATATCAAATATATAAATATCAAATATGTTTCCAACTATCAGCTCCTATACTTTTTTCAAAAACTCTTTTTTTTAATCTTAGAAAGGGTATTGGTTTACTTTTTTGGCAACTGGACCAATCCAATTTTCTCAGCCTATTAAGAATTCGGATAGTGAATTTTTAAAGGAAGGTGAAATGAACTTGGCCAAGGTATGGAAGACATTGTCAGTTGTGGCAGGCTTATGGCAGCAAAGAAAAATTCGGACTCAGTATAAAAAGAAATGAAGCAAGAAAAAAACAATTTTTGAGCTATTAGTTCTGATGCTGGGAATTGCTGGAATTTGATTCAATCGATTTGATTACCAGGTGATTATAAGGGCAAGTGGGATTCAGATTGCCTTTCTTGCTCATCCACAGCTCTTGTAAAAATATGTGAATACACAGGGATGAGGTCATCATCTGCACAAGTAAGTTTTAAAATGTTTTTCATTGACATATTCTAGACTCATTTTTATCCCATTCTGTCCAAAGTGTTTTTATCTGGTAATTTCTCCTATTTCCAGGTATAAACTGGATCAATGTTATGCATTGCCCACAAAACGACACTTAATATCATAAGTTTAATAAAGGTAATAATATCTTCAGTTTTAAAACAAAACACTTTTATTCAGTTTGGATGAGGAAATATTTTCCAGCAAGAAGATAGTGCTAAGTGCTTTAACTTTATTACAGCCTCAGAGACAGTTCCCTTGAAGAATGAACAATGATTTCATCACCACGTTTGGAAGTATAAGCTTGAGTGAATCCTTACAGGAAGAGATGAGCCAAAACAGTGAACTACCCATGTGAGACACTTTAACAATGCTCTCTATGAGGAATCATTTTATCTCTTTATCTAAGTAATGCTAGTGAGGAAGAAATGCATCATGCCTTGGTGCATAAAAGGTTTTAGGAAAATTTATTTACCCTTTCTATGTTGAAACCGTGATGAGACAATGCAGCCTGTCCCAAAAGATTGCCAATAAGACATTAAGGTATATTATGCCATAATTTCTTGTGCATATGTTATTTATTCTACCTGCTACTAAAATTTTTTCTAAGGCAGGAAAGATGGCTCTGTGCTTAAGCATTTCTTCTTTTACCTGCAAGCCATGGATTTGGTTCCTATTTTGCCCCAGATCTGTCTGATCTCGGGAAAGCTCTGTGATTTGTCTTGAATCTTTAACGGGCACTACCTATGTCTCAGGAGATGATGAAAGATGTTTGCATCTAGTAACTAGACCTGCAACTAGTGGCACCTATGTCATGCTGTAGACTGTCTAAACCTTAGTGTGGCCCTTAAAAAAGCATGGGAGTTAGCTCTGTGCCATAATCTTATGTAAGAGGTCCTTTCTCTATGGGCTCTCGCTTTAGAAGCTACCAATATGGTCAGTATGAGTAAGGCACAAAGAATAAATGAATTAATTCGGCTTATAAATTGAAGTTCATCTGCAGAGCCTCATCCATCAAAAGGGACTTAAAATTGTATCCAATATAATAAAAATGCTTCAACACCTGATCTGTGCATTAGAAATGCTTAGATTGAACGCCAGTGACATCAGACTTTAGTGAACAAGAAGCAGGGTTGTGCATCTCACTGTTAGGCTGACAGTCTCCTTTTCTGATGACAGAAATGTCCTGTTTCCAAATCAACAGAATGGTAATGCTACTAATGGGTGAAAGTAAAACTTTTGTTGCACATTCGCTGTCATAGAAATGGGAGCAATATATGCATGGAGCTGCTGAAAGAAATTAAAGAAGAGAAAAATAATGAGACAGAGTATGTGAGATATAGTCTACACAGTGTTTTCTCTGCATTCTGTATTGTTATTGAATATTAATATCTTTTGTGCATTTTTCTATGAGTGAGAGATACTTCCAGTTAGAGACATGGCTGCATTACCTGTTACATGGATATCACCAGTACTTACAATTCTAAGGACTGTTTCTTAAGATGTATTTTAATTCTGTTTGAATTATGTTATCCAGTTAATAAACACATGCCCCTTCCCTAGGTAATTTTTAAACTACTAGATCAAATGAAAACAGTAGTTTAAGTATTGCCACTCTGATCCTAATGAAATGTTTGTGCATACATTTCAGCAAACTTTTAGTTCAGAGTTTGTCAAAAGCTTTTCTAATATCTTTTTCTGAATCTGCTTCTGAAGTACATTAGTGTGAAAAAGAGGGAGCAGCAGATTAATTAGTGAGTAAGTGGACCAGTTAATTAATATTACAATTAAATCTGCCTGAGGTATGCTTATAGCATTCTTGGCAGTTTCCAAGTATGGAAAATGTGTTTGCTTTCTCCCTCCTTCTCAAAGCATCACCAAAAATGTAGCTTGTTGGAAACAGTGCACATGTGAAGTGGCCAGAATGAGATAGACTAGTGAGTTACCATGGTGTCAGAATTACTTTGTGTCCTATGATAGGACTATACTTCTACTGTTCAGAGGACTGAAATAGAAAAGTAAATCTGTAATTATATACAATATACTGCCAAGAGATCAACTTTGTTGCTTTTGGCAATTGCTAATGATTTTTTATTTTGCAAGAGCAGCATAATGCTTTATTTCTGCCCCCATTTTTCATAAAAAGTTAATTTGCATACATTTCTGCAAGAGTGAACTATCTTACTATGGGAAAAAATCCCTAAGAATCATCTGAAACAGAGAGAATTTGCCATAAGGAGAAAAAAAAAGAAGAAGAAAAAAGGGAAAGGGAAAGGGAAAGGGAAAGGGAAAGGGAAAGGGAAAGGGAAAGGGAAAGGGAAAGGGAAAGGGAAAGAGAAGGGAAGGCAAGGCAAGGCAAGGCAAGGCAAGGCAAGGCAAGGCAAGGCAAGGGAAGAGAAGGGAAGGGAAGGGAAGGGAAGGGAAGGGAAGGGAAGGGAAGGGAAGGGAAGAGAAAAGTTATAACATATTTCAGGCCCAAGCCCTCATTCTGAAAAACTATTTCTCTTTCCTCTGATATTAAATCTGGGGAGTATTTTGTGCGTCTAGTCCCTACACTAATATCTGGGGGCTAAATCCACCTCCATGAGTGAGCGCTGAGTACTGCAAACCCTGATCCATGCTCCCTGTAACTGATCTGGTACTGGATCAGACACCCAGGCTCCATTTCCAACATATCTTGACCCTAGGATTTACTGAGGCCAGCTAAGCAATGGAGCAGCAAATTTTAGAAAGGGGCTTAACTTCTTCGCTTCCAAAAATAGTCAATTCAACAGTCAGATGCTTTGCCCTGGAATTGCCCTTAATTAGACAACTTCATTGCCTTAACATAAATCTTACAGGGCAACAGTAACCTCCTCCCACACACATCAGTGCTGAATGATTAAAATATCTGAATTAAAATCTCTCTCTGAATATAAACAAAGTTTTGCATCCAGGTTCTCCATTTAACCAGCGAACAGTATATCTTGTGTATCCCTGGCAGAGCCCTTCTGACCTGCATCCCTTCTGTGTGACCAGAAAAAAAAAAAAAAAGAAAAGAAAAAAAAGGAAGAGTGAATATATGAGGGCGTCTAAAGTAATCAGCTTTGAACAATCACCGTGCTCCATATTTCCTACCAAGGCCACAGTCACTCTTTTTGGTTCTGTACAAGCATTCAGAAAGATAAAACCTAGACTTTAAGGGCTTTTTATTTATTTATTTTTAATATAAGAGTGAGCGCAATAAGTTGAAGTAAAAAATCACACGAGAGAGAGAAAGAACAACGGGCTTGGCAGATTCAATAAAGCTACAGTATTCCATGTCTATTAGTGACAACACATTTAGAAAACCAAATAGACCCACTTAGGTCTATTCTTTTGAGAAATAGAAAAGGGAGGGTAACTCCATTTTTATAGATTTCTTTTTTAAGCAGAGGATTTTTTTTTTTTAAACAGAAGCAAATGCAGTATGAATTTCTGCTAGCATTGGTCAATTCCCAGGCAGAGATTTGTGAAGGGTCTTGGCAAACCCATTGACAAGCGCCGTCTGCTGCAGCATAGGCATTCTCAATGCTGTGGGGCAGCAAGCCCCACAAGCAGGAGCTATAACTGAGCCATAACTCCTTCATAGCACCACTGCACTTATCTCCATCTGGGATCACCTGGAAGATGCCAGGGCCACAAAAATATGCTGAACCCTTTGGGTTTGCACCTGTATTCAGCCAGTAGTTTGGCCGGGGTTTGTGGATGGCGTGTTCTGACCCTCTTTTCTCAAAATGGTAAAGAGAATACATGTTTTGTTTGGCTTAGAAACAAATTTGCCCATCTTTCTTACATAGCTCATGAATTTTATGCAGGAGAGACAAACATATTAATGTGGGTATTAAACTATTGTAATATCATAATCACAATTATTTTCAATGCTTCTCTCAGAGAAGATGACTGTGCTCTATATGAGCTACTAGAATATAGAAATGAATAACTGGATACAGCAAGTCTGAATTTTGCTCATTTAGCCAATTTGTCTTCCACTATGCCTAAGTGATAAGCTCACAATCGTTCCCAGATGATGCACAAGTCACATGAGAACTAGAGGCATGCACAAAATAAGAGATTAAAAAGAACAAAATACAAATATTTAAAGGGAAGTCGAGTACCTGTTTGGGGAAAAAAAAAAGAAATTTCTTTGTACTTTCATCATCAGAGAAAAATTTTAACTGCTTGCTCACAGACTGAATGAGATTCCAGATATTTTCACTGTTTAATTTTGCACTCTATTTCATTTTCCTATTGCTGATCCCTTTCACTCTCCATTGGTTACTAAGGCTGTTACTGACTCTGACCAAAAGCTTATCTTTTATTTGGTAGAGAAGCAAATAGTAAGTTGTTTCAGCAAGGGTTTCCCCCAGAGGTTTCCTTCTCTACTTCTTATTCTGATCGTACAGTGTGAAAGAGTCTGCAAAATGGCAAGAGTAGAGCCTGAAGAAAATGTGTTTTTTGAGAAAGACCTTTTCAGCTCCCTTTCCTCATTTCGCTGACTGACTTTTTTCCCATTTGAGCTTTCAACTAGCTCTAGCTAAGAATTTGGATTGGGTTTTCCATAACCCAGCTGTAAACAAATGTAAAACTGTGATTTTCAGAATTTTTTCTAGATAAGATAGAGACTGATAGACTGAATGCCACCACAGGATATATCTTTGTTCAGTAGACGACTATCAGAGCAGAGCAGGCAGGAACCAGTTGTTTAGAAACTGAATTCTTATGGCTTATATTCAGCCCATCATATTTTATGTGTTCTCACAACTCAGATGGTGCTGCTCATATTTTAACACTATTTGAAAAGGAGAAGTGCAATTCATGACAAATAAAAGGTGGGAATGACTAAATTAATTTAATCATTGATTTACCTGAAAATTGAATCAAACAGAAAACCTGGGATGCTAATTTTGCAGATTTTATTCAGGCTAAATACCCATTGAAAACAATGGGAAATCTGCCATAAGTCTTTCATTATCAGAAGCCTAGTTTTCCATTGCAAAACCCATTGCAAGATTGCTACTGACAATTAAAAACAAAGATGCTTTATGCCTCGGATAAGGTTTTTCTTAGGCAAATATTTAAAAAACCTTATGTTTTAAGTGTATATTTGGAGGGATGAGGTCATGGAAAACAGATCTGAAGGTGTGTGTTAAAAATATATAATATGTATCTGATACATTTTTGTGCTAGGTCGACAAAATAGTACAACTGGAATTTCCATAAAATATAATTCATGACTAAGGCAATTATTCTTTCTTTAGGCATCTATGGCCACATTTGATTTTCACATCAACCAGTCTGTGTGACACTGACGATTAATGTAAGGCATCTGGTGAGCTGAAAAATGGATCTTTTTCTCATATGTGTTACGTATAAGGATTTTGTATATTCAAGATACTTTTTATTATTCATTTATGTTCTTAGAAGTATAATTACATTACAAAAATATAAGATGGCTATAAATCTTGTTTGATTTTGGTACAGAAGGTGTGGCTAGCCTGTTGAAAATAGGTTTTACTTAAACAGTGTGTTTGAAAGAAGTAATTTTTGACTAGCTCAAATATTACAAAGCAATTCAACTGTCATTCCTATATTGTAAATCACAAACTATTGCAACTATCTATATAGATTCAAACACACCTTTGGTGTATGCACAATAATGAGAAGCATTTTTGCAATAAATATACTTTGCATATGACATTTAAAGGAGTTGATTAAAGGAAAGAGATAATTAAAAGTTGTTAGAAGTGTTGCATTTCCATTTATGTAATTTCTAAGTTTTATAAGTGCATTAGTGTTGCACAAATCTGTTATATTGTCCCTGCAAGCATTAAGAGTAGCTTACCAGATTATTTGCAGTGAAAATATTTTAAACTACCTCCTGTAGCAGTTTTTAAATATGAAAGCCTGCATATTTTCACTGGCAAATGCATTTGTTAGTGTAGTGCACTTAACCAGCACAGAGTTAGATCATGACTAAAGGGTTATCTGTGAAAAAGACATGGTCAGGTGTGTCCCGGTGCAGCGAATGCTAATACGCCTTCAGTAGGAGTACATTATGCTTTTATTTCTGGCTGTACACTGAATTATTTACAGCTTCAAGGCAGCTGATTGAACTGCAGCATCAGTCAATTAGCAAATCAAAAATTTATATGATTCCAATTTAGCATGGAGTCCTTCTCTCTTTTTTTTTTCCTCTTAGATTTTCACCCTGACAGTGACAAATTACTCCTCTGCTGGCTGAGATTGGAAATTAAAAGCATTTAGAGTTGCTCATGCATTTATGCTAATGAGAACTTCTGATATGATTTGCATGCAAAAGAGGACAATCTGAAAGCTCATCAGTTTTTCATGCTTCCGCATTTTGATGTAGCAGGGTTTTTTCTGTTTTCTGCAGAGCAGAAAAAAATTTCTTGGGGAAACAATACTCTATGTGAACAAAAAGAGTTTTTCTTTTAAGTCAGAAAGTTCCTATTTTTTTACCCTCCAGATTCTTGTCAAATCATTTGCTTTGCTGTTTCAGAACTGCAGCCCACATTCATTAGCATTTTAGATGTTTATCAAAGGAACGATCCAGTATCTGCCATGCAAGATTATAGCTCAAGCTTCATTTTAAATTCAGCAAGAAAAAAAGACCCGAGGACAGATGAGAAGAGGGATGTGCACTCTGACAATCTTCTTCACAGTTACACCCGAATTAATCCTATTTAGAGCAAAATTTGATTAATCACCAGAGGTGGCAGCTTTAAGTTTAGTGAAATAGTCGACTCTGAGAAATTTTGGAGACCTCTTTGGCACAGTCTTTCTGAAATTCAAATAAAGTAAGTAGGCATTAAAACTGAGAAACTTTAAGATGAATTTTTGAAAAAGCTCCTGTTTAATAAAGAGATGCTGCCATTTCTAAGGGTTTGTTTTTTTTCTCAACACACTGCTATAACAAAAGACAAATGTGGCAAAGAAGGATCTGGGTGGAAAAGTAGCTTATTTCTTCAGTGAATTTCTTTCACTTTTGTTGTGCATGATTGTATATATTGCGGGTAGCATATGTAAAATAATTCACTAAGTAAATGAAGAGAGTTGTTTCCTGATTGACTGCCTTACTTGAAAAAGTTGATCGGGTTATAGATGTTTAAGTTTCAAAATACATGTATTTTGCTTTGGAAATGATTTTTTTAATCATTTGATGAATTTAAAAGATACTGGTCAGTGTCATGCATTTACAGAAAGTTTTTGTTCAGTAGTTCTTGATGACTATTAATATGATCCGATAATACTTATTTCCTTTTAGAGTTTTGATTTTAACCGTATCTTTAATCCTATCATTTAAATAACAAAGATCCCTTATATTGTTTTTAAAACAAGCAAACAAAAAATATAGATATTCCCATTTTCACAATTGTGTTAAAAGTAAATTCAGACCCTACCATATTAAAACCATCCTTTAGAATATACTTTTTAGTTTGCATCAAGGTTTTCCCTCCAGCTGTATGAAAGTGGCACTGAAAACCAACAGGGTTTCAAAGATGTAGCGGAGCAGAATTTCACCCATTAACCTCACTGGTATTGCAGCAATGCACTTTACAACCAATGCTCTGTCTGCTCAAAGACAGACAAAAAAAGGAGTATACTACATTTTGATAGTATTTTCTGTCTTAAAGCTTATTGCTTCATGTACTGGAAAATAAACTAGCTGTCCCTTATATAACTAACTATAATTTTCCTTTTTTTTTTTTTTTTCTTTTGCTGTTGTTATCCTTGGTTCATGGAGTAGGTCTTGGGGTCAAGTCTATCCTTTTATGAGAAAGGTGAGAGTTGCGGTATAGTAACCAGAGGAAAGAAAGCAGAATGGCAAGTTAGGAGAGGAGCCAGGGAAGGGAAAGAGTCATGAAAGATCATAACTCATACTTAGGAGCTTAAAACCTCTCTAGAACTCTAAAAACTCTCTAGAACTCTCTAGAACTAAGTTTGCCTGCAACTGTCACTGCTACAACAAAGAAAAGGTGTATTGTACTTGCTTTTGAAATGCATCCCCACATTCCCATTCAGCCTCACTTCTTTCAGCAACCAGCTAAATAGCTCCCTCATTTCACTCCTAAAGGTGGCCAAAAATGTTTCAGGTGAAGTTCTTCCCCCAAGCAGGATGCTATTCAGTTGCAGGTTCTGATTTTCACTGTCTGAAGTTTTGAGGTTTTCAAACTGTTGACCTGGCTTACCATGGGTAGAAGCACGGCTTTCTTCTTTCTCACCTCTTTCTGAACTACACAAGCAGCAAGTCCTTGAATATGAAGACTTAGTCTCAAAAACACTGACTATCTTTTCTTCCACAGCACTTGATCTGTGCAGAGGTTGCTTTGTTACAGTAGGTACACCCACATGGCTCAGAGGCAATAGCAGCGGGGAAGTAGAAATATCTTCCACTTGCCAATATCTGTTAAAAGAAGAAAGCTTCAAATTTCTACAAATAAAATGTAAGAAGTCTTGCATCAAGTTCTTCCTTCATCCAACATCATCAACATCTTCCTTTGACTCAGGTTGTAAGCAAGAGCCAGAAGAAGGGGCTATTTTTTTTTATCCTTCTCTTAAACACAAGCTTCATTTGCCAGGATTATGCAGCATGTTACTGAATACATTTTGGATTGCACAGACTGGGCACTTTTTCCTATCCTTCCTGAAAAGCCTTGCTGAGATAACCTACCAAGATAACTACATGATTTTCCTAATTGACGGTTTTTGCAACCTGAGTTGTCCACAGAGTCTGTTTTCTGGTTTCTGCTGAAACTCACTTTATCAGCACACAGAATCAAAGATCTATTCATTCTATTTCTTTTTCTTTTATTATAGCAAAGACTGTTACTGACCATTTTGAACGCACCTCTTTTCAGCAAAAGGACTTGTAATGTCTTCCATTTGAAGACATTCTCAAGTTATAACTGCCCTTTTTTTGAGAGAGGTGTTTATGCTTCATCATCCTCAGTGGACATTGCCAGTGGTAAAAAGGGCTTTTTACTCTTGAGGTTTTTTTTTTCTAAATTGCTTCTCCTTGAGCCCAGTTAAGTAACTGAGATCCTTGAAGCCAAACATTGCAACACATTACCTTTCTGGAGTCATTTGAATGTTATCATAATTTCCCAGCAGAATGCAGTTTCTCATCATCGGTAAGAAACTTTCTGGCTTTCTTACTTAAAGTTCATATGCCTTGAACTCTAGCTCTCTTTCATTCTAAGGAATTTTTTTTTAACAGTGAGGGTGACAGAGCACTGGAACAGGTTGCCCAGAGATGTTGTGGGGTCTCCTTCTCTGGAGATCTTCAAAACCTGCTTGGACGCAGTCCTGTGCCACGTGCTCTGGGTGACCCTGTGTGTGCAGAGGGGTTGGACTAGATGATCTCTAGAGGTCCCTTCCAACCCTAAGCATTCTATGATTCTATGATTCTATTGGCAAAACACCATTTGGCAAAACACCATTCATTGGTAGAGCATCATTTTTGAAGAATCCTTTGTCTGTTTTTTTTTTTTTTTTTTTTTTTTTTTGCGGTAAGTCAGTTTCTCCCCATCATTAAAATCTTTCGTAAAACTCCTTTTGTCCTTCAGAGAAATAAGCTGTGAGTGACATCATAAGACAATTTAGAAGTCTCCGTTCTGGAAGTGTTATTTGTGTTGCATTATTTTCCTTCTGTATTCCACTCAGTCTGTTCTCCAGACAAAGTCTAGCTTGACAGGCCAATGACTTTAATGGGGATGTCCTTTTGGGCCTGAAGCTGATTCTCTTTAGTTGGCTTCAGGATTTATACATTTACTTGCTAGTGTAGACTCTATGTTGAAACCAGTTTATTGATCTATATCCTTTTATATGTACAACAAATGAACAATAATTACCTCTGTGAGGAGAGAGTGCCTCAAAAATTAAAACTACTATCTGGTGTTCTGATTGTAGTCATCTTCCTATGTTCTCTTCAGTAGAGAAAGGGATGTATTCCCTTTCAATTTCATTCCATCAAGAATTTACCAATCTACTTTCAGCATCATACTAGCAAATTGCATTTCAATCAGTCATTCTTTCTGGAGATTTGCCAGCATTTGCCATTTCCTTTTTATAGTCCAGATTAGCTCAGTGCTTGTGTACTTTTATGCATACCAAGAACTCTGGCTAGGTTTGTATCTTCTCTGCATCTGTAGTGGACTTAATGGGCAAATCATTTTCTTTCTTCTATTCTGATAGGAACCATTACATTGCAAGTTCTTATTGTCTTCATAACATGCAAAAAGTAGAGTATGACAAAAGGAATTATGGAGAATAATTTTCCATTCTTCAGTTTACAGCTTAACACCAATGTAGACAAAGTCATGAATAGTTATAGGAAGTACTTTAGAAGTGTTGCATTATATTGCCATGTTCTCTGTGTGAAACTCCCCTTGAAGTCAATAAGAGTTGTGTATGCTATTCAGTGGCATAATCAGGCAATAAATTATGAAAGCTCTGCAAACACCAAACATAACAAGCCACAAACAGGCGACATTAACGAGTGAAAAAAATACCCAGTGCTATGTTAGGAGAAGTTTTGAAACTAATAGTTTTGAAAATGATAAAATTCATATGGCTCATAGGATTTAGCAATCTCAAGCAAATGGGTTAGGGAACGAGGCTTACTTTATTGCACACCTGCCTAGGGCAGATTTCCAGTTTCCTCCATTAGGCAGGGAATAGCAGTATCACCTTTGATAGAGTAGTGGGCTGAGTAGAGACTTCTATTGGTATGTTCTTCTGCTTCACGACTCTTCACAGATGGCTTTTTTGGGTCTCAAATTGAATTTTCAAATATGTCTAGAACTGATTTAATACGAGGTGACATTTTAAGCCAATGGCAAAACTACATATTTGAAATCTCCTCCCAAAAACTTTTCTGTAGGAAAAGCAGACTACAAAATGTGCCTTTGAGAACATATTTTTTTTTTTCACATTGCATTTTAAGTAAAATGTTGAAACAGGAATTTCCAGAAAAACTACTTTAGGTCTATAACCCAAAATTGAATTTATTAAAAAAAAAAACAATAAAAAGAGAAGATCTTGACACTTACAGAAGGGTCTGAGAAATGTGAGCTTCATGATGACTGAAAGTGACATTTTGAAATTGTTCTTTCAGATCCTAAAAGCCAATTTAGAATAAATAGAAGGATTTCAGTAGTTTGAGATTTCTCTAGACCTTAGAGATCTCTGAGTCTAACTTACAAGCAACTAAATCTCTTTAGAATATAGTCCTGCTTCTCCTTTGAGTATTTGTAATCACAAGATGAATGAGTGCTGAGATCCTGTAGCTGTTATCAGGAGCCACCAATTCATCACAGAACAAAAGAAAAACTGGCTGTAATTTCAACGGTTCTCCTACCTTCCCTTTCCTAAGATGCACTCAAGGTATCGCTTGATCGGTGTAAGGTTTCTGACTCTCTCTGTTAAAGCTTCCTATATCTCTTCAGAGTAATTCTTTAGCTATAAAAGGAGACGTGGTGCTCCAGACACCCTTGATTCTACAGCAGTAACAGACTGATCAAAAATCATTTGGGTTGATCAACCTCTTCCAACACTTGCTTAATTTTTTTTCTGTAGATAGTAGATAGTAGATAATTAGTATATAGTTAGGTTTATTTTATTTGAAAAGGTAAAAAATATTGGCTACTTTATTAGAAAGAAAAATCAAATTCCTACCCACTTCCTGCTTTCACTACCTTTCGGGGAGAAAAAAAAAAGGTAGATAAATGAACAGATTTTAGTTTTCTAAGATCTTTTACACCCAAGCCAGTGGCCGTTCCTTTAGCCGTTCCGTCTCAGGTAGTGAATCAGTTTGATGTAGTTTTAGGTACCACTTGGAGAGAAAGGGTGTCCAATAGAAACAAGTGAGAAAAGGCAGGCAAATGCTTTCTGGCACCATAACTTTTATGTAAGAAATCATCCCCTGGGACCTAGGAGGAGACCACTTTGAGAAACAAGGAACAGGGAGAAGGCTAAAGAGTGCCCAGTGGAGAGGACTTCATGTCAGAGGGTTTTGAACTAGCTTTTCATCAGGAAGTTCCTGCTATCCATCTGCAGATCTTCCCTCCTCCCTTCCTGGCCACCAAACTTAGACTTTGCATTGCAAGACAGCACTAGAGCTCTCCATTTGCAGAAGATGCATCACCATCACAATATTTTGCTTCTTGCTAAAAACATGATTTTGCAGGTATTTGATAAGTACTTTTTATTTCTGGCAAAATCAAGAGCTTTTTTGGAAGTACCACACTAAATATTGCTTTCTGATAGTTCATCCTTTGTGGTCAGAAAAAATAAAGAAGCGTATGTTCATTGATTTTCATTTAGCCTTTCACAAGTTACTTAATTTCGTTTAAAAAAAAAAGGAAGATAGAGGGAGGGTGAGATATATAAATCCCAAAAATATTTCATAGATTGATTTTTTTTCCACAATCCATTGATGTAGAGAGTAAGAAAATGTCTATTACTGTGTTAGCAATTACAGAAGCACTCTCTTTCCACCTACAATTTTAAAAAGACAGCATACATTTTTCATACCTGAAGAAAATTATTGTGGACATTTAGCCAGCAATAGACTTACACTTACAAGCAGGTTCTACATTTACTTGAATTACTTTTATATTTGCCAAGACATATATGGCTTACCTTTATATTTCTGTTTACCATTTACTGCTTTACACTGTCACAATAGTTGTTTTATATGAAAGGGAATGTGGAGATTTTTATTCCTCTTCCACTCTGTGCCTGTGTGTAGATGGCCACAACTCTAATTCTCTTGCTTTACAAGCACTCCTGAAAAGGTTGGAAGGTCATAAATGTAACACAGCACTAGGATGGGACATGCACACAACCACTTACTTTCTAAAAATCTACTTCAAATCTACTCCTAGGTAAATTCATGCCTATTCCAAGTTGTTATTAATTTTTATCATTCTATTTCCAAAACAGTTTGTTTCATCTCAGCTTATGATATTAGGAGCCTTGTGACCACCTGTGACCAAAGTTGTCCAGAGAGGGGAAAAAAAATCTGTTTAATTAAAAAAGCCAAACTTTTGACACTGTTTTTGTTCCATTTTTTGTTCCTGTTTTTGTTCCACTGTTTTCAGAAAATTCTTACAAAAAGAGATGGAAGGACTTGGACATCATTCAATTGCCAGTATTTACGTCACTCACCTGCTTGACTTCTTAAAGCATTGACCCTAATTTTGCTCTTCTCCATCCCACCAAAGATCTTTAACGCTGAGGTTGTTGGCTATTCTCACACAGACAGAATTCTCTCCTCCCAGAGAAACTTCAGTGCTTCAGTTTGTTAAAATATTCCAGCCAAATCTATTTACAGCTTCAGGCTTGATTCTTTAGTGAAAGTTTCCTAAATCTACTAAAGACATTATTTTTGTTTAATGCAGTTTAAATTCCATCCTTCCCCTAGCCTTTTTTAGATCTTCCAGTAGAATAATCGTCTTCTGAAGACTTGTTCACAGCACAATTTGTCATCTGGTTTCTAGGTAACTCCAGC
This sequence comes from Tinamus guttatus, assembly GCF_059628265.1. Taxonomy (NCBI): domain Eukaryota; kingdom Metazoa; phylum Chordata; class Aves; order Tinamiformes; family Tinamidae; genus Tinamus; species Tinamus guttatus. The sequence goes on along the minus strand of NW_028288597.1, from coordinate 328,064 downwards.
AAAGATCCTCTGTTCTTGGTGAAGTCAAAGAATTATTTTTCCATGGTCTTTGTCGAAACCAGATATATTAATCTGAGTCCAGCTCATTGTCCCCAGTAAAGGGACAAGGCTGATCATTTTTTATATTCTCTCCTTTAATTTATTGCATTTTAGCTGGATACAAGTTGTTGGTTGGTTTGAAGTGATTGTTAAACGAGTAAATAGAATAATGGTGAGAAAGAGATGCTCTGTCTGTGTTTATTTTCAGACATAGCTGACAGCTAGACTGATATCTTCTCCTTCTTTCTTCTTTTGTTCCTGCAGTGCTAATCATACCACACAGAGATACATTTGTCATTATATGTAATTACATGCAATATGTTTACATTATAATATTTTATATTGGAGAGACATAGGTTTCACAATGTTTTTACCCTCAACTCTTCTCTGCTACATATTATTTTAGCTTATGCATATTTATAAATTATATTTTTAAGTACAATAACACACTAATTATAATAAAATGCTGAATTGGAAATAAGAGTAACTAGAGAATGGATCTAGATGATTCAATAACTTCCGAGAGAGGGGCAGCATTTTGTTAGTGCATGAGAAAGTTTCCTTTGGCTTCTTTAAAGTACAGAAGAGCAACCACAAATATTCATAAGGGCTGCTGTATATTATCCAGTTAAAACAGGTCTGAAAATCCTTGATCTTTCAGAAACCTTTTGAAAGACCTGTTCCTCTGTGGACCTGTTTCTCAAGCCGACAGCAATGTTTTTTCACCCTCCCATCAGTACCCCCCTTTCCTTCCACTTCCTCCCTTCTCTTCTCCAACCCAATTAGCAGATTAGCCAGCAGGCTGTGAAGCCTGAAGAAGTAGAAATTAAAACAACTTTTATCACTTGCCAAACTAGCTGTAGAGATATCCAAGAATACAGCAATACCCTCAGAGTTCCCCTCTTAAGGAACTCCAAGGGTGGGTAAGGAAATAAAAGGTGCCATCAAAGACTCTTTCAAAGTTATGATTCTACTCTCCCAAATGGCATACAGATAAGGCTATATAGGATGGTTTGACTAGGTGACACAGGGTGACACAGGGTGAGAGGCTGCATTTGTGTAGTTTAATCCAAACCAGAGTATGACCGAGCAGGACAGGTGAGGGACGGAAAACAGCAATAACCAGAAGTCAAGTGCTGCTCCTAAATCCCTTGCCATCACTAGAAGGAAAAAGGTATTTATCTGATTCTAAGTATATAGTTGTGACTGCTAATAACACAATAGTGCCGAGAAGGCATTTGTAGTTAATCGGTTTTAGCAGATTGGGGTAAATTTCACTATTTAAATAATAAAGGTATGTTCAAATTACAGTTATCTTTTCCTCATTGATATGCTACCATACATTTACCATTAATTTACTAGCACATTGTGATAAACATTATATCCATGTATGGAAGCATCTTTAGAAGTGCAATGACTGCACACCTCAGGCAGAATAGGCAGAATTCAGGCAACCAGAAGGAGATTTATATATTCTTTTTTATGTATATGTATACACACTATACATATATATATATAGCACACATATATTATTTATATACACACTTCTGTAACACTTTAGTCAGATTTCAGTAGCAGTTTTAGTTCTTACTTTTTATAAAATAGAGTATATAATTATTGTAAGCATGGTGAAATGGTGGACCATGCTCACAAGTATGACACAAGCAGCTGATGACTCCTGCAAGTAAAACAACAGTTCTTAAACCTGTGAAAATATTTGGGTTTGCAAAGATTTTTAGATGTACTGTATAAAGTACAACTTCATAACATAGCTTAAAAAAAGCTATTCCTGCACTTGAAGAAATGAGTGTAACTGGAAGAAATCCAACAATTTAACTCCTTTAAAGAGGTGTATGGAAGGGAAGCTACTGAAGTGCAATGAAGGTGCATACCCTGAACTGTCTGGACTCTGTCTGAACTGTCTGGACTAGCATAACCTTAAAATCTTACTGCTTGCTTGGAATATTTTCACTTTCCCCCTAATAAAATAAATACTCCAGACTGTCAAATGCCTCTGCTTGCACATAAAGGATCACACCAAACATAAGTTTGTTTTCGCACACACAACACCTGACAGAGCTGCTCTATCTGACCTATTCATTTCAGTTGACTGTTAGCGCTGAAGCTTAATGATGATACTTTAAAACATCGCAGTGAAAATACTTTGCTAATGAACCCTATTATTAATCCAATCACACTGATAAAGAGCATTCAGTGTGAATATCTTGCCAAACTAATTAAGGTTTGAGGCTTTCTTCGTCTTTATCTTCATGAAATCAGACAGAAAGAGACAATCCAAGAGTTAAAAAGATCCTTGAGAAGCAGAGCAGAAAAGCTGAGTCTCAAGAAAAAAAAAATCCATTTCAGTGGAGCAGGAAGGTAAAGGAAACATTTAACAAAACATGTGTTACATACTAGGTAAGTGAGGGAGAATTTTAAAAGGCAACCATTCATATTTATAGTTCATTGTACATTTTTCTGTTTTGACTTCGCATGGATTTACTTTAAGTTGTACATATTTTTACTGCATGTTTTCCAAGTAAGTTTGAAGAGCATGTGTCAAAAGTCAGTTAAGAAATAACATCCTGTAAAAATTCCAATGGTCCAAGTGATCAACACACAGAGGTTAAGTTAAATACATATTGAAAAACAGAATAATTTGTCATAAATACCAATAATCTAATGCCATTTCATTCAAACAATGGGCAAAATGCAACTAGGCTGTGGGAACTTGCTCATTTTTAGTCTTTAGAGGAAAATTCATTGTTACATATCTATCCAACTACATACTGCATAATGTTCTACCTCTTTTGCTCAAGATAGCTTGCTGTGGCAAATCATTTCATGCATGTCATACAGAGAAAGCTTACTTTTTATATTTGTAGGTTATAAAAATTAACTTTTAATGGGATACTGATGTTAATCGTCTCTAAATGTTAATAGAGTTCTGTGGTAGAAAAAATATAAAGGAAGAGGATGGCAAAGGATGATTGAATTGTACTATTCTTCTGGTGTATTCTACTTGTTCTTTTCATTTCCTTACACAATTATTTAGTAGAGGCCTCTGGTAAAGTTTTATACCTAAAGCGTTATAAAATATTCAGAAGTTACTATATTTTAATACTGCTGAGTAAGTACTTCGTTTTTATTCTCCGGTGATTATAGTATGGAGTTACATGAAAGGCTAAACAGCAGTACAAAAATACAGCCTTTATCACTTAAAGTTTAGCATCAACATGTACACAGACTTTTGAGGGCATGTAAGGCTTGACAGGCTGGGTACCGTCTGCAGGTACTCTGGCAGGTTGAACTCTCCAGGGAGCAGCCACTGCAAAACAGAGAAAGTGGAAAAATGCAAAGCTCTGCCACATTGTAGGAAGAAAAGCTATATGAGCATCTTCTTGGGGAAGATCTCCTCTTGCTTATTACCCTTCTCAACAGCTTGACCCTGACAGACACCAGCTGTGTTTCTAGTCTCATCCTCCCATGTGCAGGATGATGACCTACTCATTAATATTTCTCTGTATAGGCACTTTTAAACATGAATCTGTAGGAGCTCGACCTGTAACTCTCCCACCTACCTTCTAAAATCATTGCAGAAAGGCAGCTAGGTTGGAATTGCCCCTTACAAGTGTACAATTTCCAGAAAATCAATTCTCTCCTTTTTCTGTCTCTAAATGTGGCTGCCTAGAAGACATCTCTAAATTTCTTTCCTTCAGTTTATTCATTTATTTATTATAGCTAATGCATTTTTTGGCAGAAAACAGAGAATTCCTTATTATACACCAAATATTAACCACAGTTTTCGCTTGTGGCAGGTTGCATCAGTCATGCATCCATCTTCTATACTCAGACTTTGGAAAGCACAAAATTCCAGCTTCATATGCCTTGTCCTGCCCAGGTCATTCCTGAGCTCATGTGCTGAGATTCAAGTTGGTAAAGAGAAATATATGAAAAGAAGTGACTGAAGAGTTTCCTGCCTAGGGTGATTTTTTGGCATATAAATATCCAGGTAGAAACCATTTCATCTGCCAGAAAAATCAGGTAAATTGGTTGCCGGGGAATCCCCCAAAATTCATTGTCTGAGGTCTTTTCTACTCCCAGGCAAAGAAGAGTACACAACATTATTATTAGCTTTCCTGAAGGAAATATGGGATTTTCCCACTATATTCAGACAGGCTATCTCCAAAATGTAGTAGGAGAGCTCAGAGATGCTTCAGTCTGCAGACACTGGGTAGGAGAAACCTATTAAGCTTAACACGAGAAAACAAGCATACAGTCCACTCTTGTGTACCAGCATCTAGCCATAGCCAGTTTTCATCATCTTGCAGCTTCTATCATGAAATTCCTTTACAATTCTTAAGGCAGGCATTGAGCTTCTGAATCTGGAGGGTCATTCACTTTTCCAGGAAATTTCAAATGACAAAAAAATCTTCTGGATGGAGGATTTAATAAGGCAAATTAGACTTTCCCATGGTTCTCAAGTGTATTGATAAAGTCCAGAGCAGCTTTAAACAGGGTAATTTTCCCTGGGATGCAGTAGTTCAAGAGAGAGGGATCTACTAAGATACATCAAAGCCTATGAATTCCCTCCCCTCCAAATCCTTGGGAACAAAATAAGTGCTCAAGAGCAGTCAGGATTGAGGCAGAACACACAACCAGCTTCATGTTCATGCTTCCTGCTTTCAATACCCTGATATCAAGGAGATAGATATCGGCAGCTCTTCTTACTGCTCACTATGCTGTCAGTCGCACACGACAGCAGTCCACAGGTCTTTCATTTCCAGCAGACGCTCGACATGAGCGTATATACCATGTTCTTAACCTAGCACAATGAGCCAAAACCTACACGTTGACCAGGGAGGTAAAAGTAGAATAGCTTTGTGTGAAACGTATGATATTCAGATGTGCTGATACCTTCACATAGTTATGGGAGAGCATATCAAATCATTATCCAGCTGCATTTTGATTGTCATTGAATAGGATTATTATTGTTATGTTTTTCAGCAAGGAAGGATGATACAGTGGCAAAGGCACTTCTCCCAAATCACATTTTGATTACATGTCATTATAAACATAGGTAATTATAGTTATTAAAATTAATGCAGGTGTGTATTTTTCAATATATTTTGTTTTTAGCCTAGTACCCTAGCCCATTCTGTTGTAGCCTGCTGCTGTAGAAATTCAGACTGCTAGGAGAACTGCTGCAAAGATTTTTTTCATGTCTTTTTAAGGTTTGCTGCTTAATATGATCAGCACTTTAAAATTAAATGCATGAAGAAGCTGGGAATAATCTTTGCAGTGTTTTGGCAATCTAGAAGTTAAAATGTTTAAAAAGTGAAAAAAAAATCAAACAGTATTATACTTTAAAATTATAAAATATTTCTAGAAAAGTTGTAGTTGCTCATACAGAAGCTACTAATGGCACTAGTTTCTAAACTGAATTAGGAAGCAAAACAAAAACAACCTTTGAATTTTGGACTGAAACTAACTATTTTACCTCACAGATTATAGCTGTCAGAACTGTAAATACTGCAGGATCTTCATTTCAAATAGATTTCTTCACCAGAATTGTGCAAATAATTAAATCAAAACACATCTATCATGAAAAAGCACCCTACTCAGAGACTTTACTACTTGTGGATTATTTCCTTTGCCCAGCCTTCCAACTGCCTCACGAACTGGGGCTCACTCTTTTCATCTTGATGTACCTCTTTGGTAACATCCTTTATTGAATTACTCCTGAGATACAGACACAGAAATAAAAGACAGGATGTTTGGCTGGCTCTAAGCTTGATGCTCAAGGAAAGCAGATGGAAACGGCAGCCCTCTCAGCCCAGTGAAGGTGACGTTCACGTGCAGTGTGTCTACTCAGACCTTGCAAAGAGTCTGCATGCAGTTTTATGCACACGGTGCGTCACTGGCCAAAGCTCCTGGTAGCAAAGCAGTCTAATTTGCTGCCACATTTTGCCATGCTGCCTCTCCTTGCAGGCTGGAGCTCACGGAGGGAGCCTGGAGGAGCTCTACAGGCAGCATTTGTCCAGCCATGTCCTTTCCCCTTGGCTACTGCAAGGTGGGATCAGCACTGTAACCTGTTGGCCTTGGCTGGCACCATTGGGAAAATGCAGAACCCACCGCAAACCGGCCCCTCTGCCTCTCGGAGCAGGATTTATCATCTCCCCAGAGAGCAGGTTCTCCTGTGGTCATCACAACATGCCCCAGCTGCCCCTGCCCTGCTGCAAGTGCTGGGCTGCGCAAAAGACCCCTTACTCAGGAGAAAAGTGAGGATGAAGAGAACAATTATGTTTTCTTCAAATAAACCGAATAAAAATTTGTTCTTCACTGACATTTTAGAAACAAGACTCTCATGCAAAATTAGGCATTTCCATGATGGAAGACTGCTGGAATGTTGGTGAAGATTGTATTTATGCAGCCAACAGAATCAACTCTGCTAGATCTCATCCTCTGCAAGGAAAAGTCATCCTCCTTGCAGAATGGATTCAATATTTAATGATCATCAAAGCATTTATGCTGAATGTGAAGTTCAGAAATAGAATGCCAGTATGTGGGAGAAAATAAGCAAAGAAAATGAAAGCACATAGCCATTCCACTGAGCTACATGGCGTCTTTATTTCTTTCAATCCTGAAATGATTCCTGTATTATGTTTATAAATAAGCATGTATGTGGATGTGCTTGTGTGGCATATGCCATAAATTGACTCATTGAGTTTAATTGGAGGATTTTGACTAATATGATCAAATCTTGTTTTCCTTCCTCTTTAAAACCTGAAATCCATGAAAGAAGCAGCAGTAATATTTTCTGTATCACTGTATGTTCCAGTACACAAGGCAGCTTCCAGAGAAAATTTTTTTTACAGTATTGTGCCTACCCTACTTTCACCTGGCCAGATAATCAAGCTGTTTTTTCAAAATCTCTAACTCCTTGTTATGCCTTTTGATAATTGTGCCTGGATGTGTTATGGCAATTGTTTAGCCATATAAACTACTGATTATTACTCATAAAATTCCTGGGATTATTTCCTAGAGATTTGTGCCTGGCAATTTAGCTGTGATGAGTACCTTTGAATAAAATCATTGCTTAACATGATTGCATGTCAGTCAAAATCTGGATTCCTATAACCTAATTTGTTTGTGTATATAGCTACAGTTTTTCTACTTAACTTGATCACCTTTAAATGGTAGAAGAAAAAATCCTATTCATGAAACCAGAAGCATTTTAAAGTGAAGTAAACAGTAAATAAGAAGAAAATGTCTTAAAATGTTCACAAAGAAATGCTAGGAGATTTTTGTCTCAAGAGTTGCTTGGTGGCAAAGGGGACTTTTCTGCAGCAGAAGCATAGTATTTAACTGAGGGTGTTGAGACATACAGGTGTGACTGAACCCCTCTGTCAAATCTACGATAAGAGTGTCCACATGAAAAGAAAGATTAACAGCTAGAGCTGCATAGTATTACACCAGCAGGCAAAAACCAAAAAATTCGTAATTTGTGCAAAAGTTAAGGACATGTTGAGCAGCTAGGAGGATTGTGGAGTATAAAGATTGTCAGAGTTCTTCTGAGCAGCTATAACTAGCACTGGTAATCTATGGCCATTGGAAACTTGCTTTTCTGCCATGTACTCTTAAGAGAGGAGATGCGATATTGAGTCAAGTAAAAGGCCAGCTCAGCAACTAAAATGATTATAACAAAGTTTTCCTGGAAAGTTAAAAGGCTGGGGCCTTCTAAGCTGATTGAAATGCATGATACTCTCTACGCCCGTTTCTCCCTTAATACCTCATTTCAAAAGGGCTTTATTTTTCTTAAGCCATTCTGCATGTATATTGTCTATAATTTACTACTCTGCTCTTAATTATCCATCCGCTAGCTTCTCTCTTATTAATTAATGATCTCAAGTTTTAGCAGCAGCTTGAATCAGGTCACCATTCACATGTTGAAGCAACAGATGCAAACGGTTTTGTGAGTGACAGGATGAAAATTAGGCACCATGTTGGCATGAAGCTTCAGAAAGATGTTAAGAAATCTCTCTGCATTTCATATTGGAATCTATTCCACATCTCTGAGTACTGTATACACAGTACAAATGCTTCATTTTAAGTCTGCCAACATTGCCACTCCAATTTGTCAATCCTGGAATTCTTTTTAGTAAGTGCTACAAATGTACTACTCATGATTGTTATTATGTTCCATTAGAACATTTGCCAGTTTTGAGTTCTGTCAGATATATATGATAGCGTATGATGAATCACTGCTGAAATAATCCACTGCAAACAACATCCAATTTCTTGGAGTGCTTTGTACCAGTATTGATAAGTATATGTTTTTCAAATGCAATACTTCTAACGCACTCAGTCATATTGCTTATTGCTTACATTTATAATGAGTTTGGCATTGATTAGTTAATTAATCGCCCTGGCTCATACTTTTTCCTGTCACTCGGGGAGTCACCAGTCTAATCTCCCAAGGGTATTTTGCCAGAGAATAAATGGCATGTTGGTTGCATAACCTATTTCGTAGCTTATTTCCAACGCCAGGGTGCTCCAG